>NC_066584.1:34144105-34479462 GCF_024323335.1 Lathyrus oleraceus | reverse complement strand
AGAGGGACTCCACCATGATTTCCTGAAGAATAGGTGGTTAACAACTTCCCCTAATCATAAGGGAGAATTTTTCACCCCTAAGAGCTTCTGAAACTCTAGGCCCAAAAGAGCCTCTATAATACCTCTCCAACAAAGGGATAGAAGGATATATCTTAACTCATACATATCACACCATACATACATTTATCCCTAAGCATTCCACTCACATACAGAGCCTCTCACCTCAAGTGACCAGTGTCGCACCTCAAGAAAAATGAGAACACGACCTAAGCGAAGCGCAATCGCACGCTCGCAATGATGGACTGAACAGAGTCGCCACCGAACTTTATTTATTCCTAAAAAGGAAAGGGGAAATATCGATAAAACCCAAGAAAAAACGACAATGATTATGGTCGTCGCAACCAAATCAGGGTTTGGGAGTCGGTTTCACAAGGGGAAGGTATTAGCACCCCTCACGTCCGTTGTACTCAACGGGAACCATTAGGTCATTTGTGCGCATTAGTGTTAGTTTGAAATGTTAGGCTTTAAGTTATTAAATGGGAAAGAAAGAATAGAAGAGAGGAGAATGTTTTTGGATTTTTGACGAAGGGCTAAACCTAAGTTTTTTATTAGTGGGCCTGACAAGATTTACAAATCCTGCTCCTACGTATCTCAATAGAGAAATCAAGGCTTATGTAGTTCTGGGTAGAAAATGTTTGTTTGTTGGTCGATTTTAGCGAAAGCTATATTGTATTAATCGACAAAAACGTTGTTTTACCCAAAACATATGAGGAGCGGACGTACACCACACATCGAATGGATTTACAAATCAACATTCGGAAAAACGCCTCTTATCTCAACTCAACAATCGTGGCCGAAACATTGCTTTGCATCATCTTAAGATAAGATGTCTTTCGTTTATAAAAAGGGTTTTCTGATTAATCGCACGGCGGCAAGAAATAATTTGATTAGTTGGATTTATTTTGAGTAATGGCGAGAACTTGGATGAGCGAGATATCCATCTCGAATCCTAGTCTCAGGAGTGCGCGGTATCCACCACGTTCCATTTCCATCTTATTTGAAAAAATGTTTAATAAGAATTAAGTGTTTTGAGGTTTGATTGAGAAAGGGTTTGAAGAAACCGCATTGACAATTTTGAACGATAGCGAGAGCTAAGATAGGCGAGGCATCCGCCTCGAATCTTAATCTCAGGAGTGCACGGTATACACCATGTTCCATTTCCATCTTTATTGAAAGAGGTTAAGATAGGAATTAAGTATTTTGGTGTTTGAAAGACGAGTACTTGTGACTTGCAAGCTCTTACAGCTTGGGTCTAGTACTCGGGACTACGTCTGAACATTCCACCCAGGCAGTTTGTTTCTTTCCCATATTGCTAAGAAAATGATTCGAATATTTATGAATGTTTTGGAGGGAAGACAAATATTTATGGCTTGCAAGCTCTTACAGCTTGAGCCTAATATTTGGGATTACGACTGGATATTCCCTCCAGGTAATCTTTTTCTTCCAACTTTATTAAGAAGATGGTTTGAGATATTTACAAGTGTTTTGGAGAGAAGACGAATATTTATGGCTTACAAGCTCTTACAGCTCGAGCCCAATATTCGGGATTACGATTGGATATTCCCTCCAGGTAATCTTTTTCTTCCAACTTTATTAAGAAGAGGTTTTGAATATTAGAGTATTAAAAGGAAGACAAATATTTATGGCTTGCAAGCTCTTACAGCTTGAGCCTAATATTCGGGATTACGACTGGATATTCCCTCCAGGTAATCTTTTTCTTCCAACTTTATTAAGAAGATGGTTTGAGATATTTACAGGTGTTTTGGAGAGAAGACGAATATTTATGGCTTACAAGCTCTTACAGCTCGAGCCCAATATTCGGGATTACGATTGGATATTCCCTCCAGGTAATCTTTTTCTTCCAACTTTATTAAGAAGAGGTTTTGAATATTAGAGTATTAAAAGGAAGACAAATATTTATGGCTTGCAAGCTCTTACAGCTTGAGCCTAATATTCGGGATTATGACTGGATATTCCCTCCAGGATAATCTTTTTCTTCACGCTTTATTTAGAAAACGATTTGAATATTAGAGTGTTAAAGAGAAGACGAATATTAACGGCTTGCAAGCTCTTACAGCTTGAGCCTAATATTCGGGATTATAACTGGATATTCCCTCCAGGATAATCTTTTTCTTCACGCTTTTAGAAAAGGGTTTGAAAATTATGTTTGATTTGTGAAATGATCTTGAAATGATTCACATTTATTTTTTTGGAATGTATTTTGAAATGGAGGAAAGTTGAAATTGATTTTGAAATCGAGTGAAATTTGAGTATGATTATTTATACGTGTAAAAGTATGGATATGGTACTAACCTAACTAAATTAGTTAACACACAAAAATCGACTAATCGAATAAAATAAAAATAAAATAAAATAGCAAGATACTATATAGAAAAAGAAATTAAGTAAAATGGTAAGCATAACAAATATAAACACAAAGATTGCTATCCCCAAGTATTGAACCCACTTCACTAAAGGCAATTAAAGTACTCTCTCCCCACTAGGCCATTCATGATTATTTGCTATCTTAATGCTAATTCGGATAAGTAAACCAGAATAGATTAAAATTAAAATTAAAAATAAAAACTAAGATAAAATAGTCTGTTGGACTACCAAGAAAAAAAAAATTAAACCCAGCCGCCTGGCTGTTGGGTTCCAGAGGCTAATGGATTGAGATAAACATTAATATATTAATATACACTACTAAATGAAAACATTATTAAATAAAACCTAGGAAGTTTAAACGTAACTTTTAATGGTTTCAATGTTTATTCTGTTTAAAAATAAATAAAAGAAAGAAATTGGAAACAACGGTAACAGATGCTTCATCGTCCTCGTTCTCTCCCAATCGTTCACGCCCCTCTTCATCGCTCTATCTCAACTCTCTCAATCGCGCTCTCCATCCTCTCACGCTCACTCAAACGCGTCCCTTTCTCGCTCCTCACCTCACGATTCTTCCCTCAATCGCTCATCACCTCTCAGTCTCTCTTACTCTAAAATGCGAGAATCCATGGAATTAAGGAGGAACAAAAGTAAAAGGCTCACCTTCGGTGGTGACGACGGCGACGGTGACGCTTAACTCTTCTCTCTTCGCCTCTTCAATCCAGGTATTCGATTTTGGGATTTAGGGTTTTTTCTGAGATTTTTCGCCTGCCTCCTCCTTTTTCGTCCCTCCCTTGCCGTCCTCACCTCCCTTTTTATATCTTGCAGATTAGGGTTTCGTTGTTGTATGGTAGATTAAAACAAGCATCTCTGCAAAGTCCTTTTGGTGCTCAGAAACGGATTTCCTCTTTGATGCTTGTTCTGGAAAAGGTAATCTGAACCTGTGCTTTTTCTTCGAATTTTGTCTCCATTCCATTTTGAGATTTTCGAATTATTAACTGCCTTGGCTAATTTCTTTATCTTTTACTGCAGTGAATGTTTAGTAAAAGCATGAGAAACTTCGGTTCTTTTCATGTGGCCTTGGTAAGGCCAAGTCCATGTTGCTGTTTGCATGGTTTCAACTGGAATTGATTGCTAATCTTTTGGATTAATGGACTGTTATGGACGTTTGGTTAATTGTGTACTATTTTTTTTTCTTGCAGGCTTCATGTGTGGAGTATTATCGTTGCAAACTTATGGTGGTATGGTTCTGTAGTATCGTTGCTTTAGGCCATTTAGATTTGACACTGCTGCTTCTAGATCTTGCTGTGGATGATATTCTTGTTGAGACATTGGCTCAAACTGTAAAGTTTTGTTTACATCAGCAGCCTCTTTATAGTTCTTGGACCTTCCAAGCTTAGTCTTCTTGAACGGGGAATGTAAGATGGTGACTTGGCTCCACTTTTATCCTCAACTTTCACAGGTTTGTCAGCCTTTGATATGCTAGAATTTTCAATACTAAGTCTTCGAGGTCGTAATGGAGTTTTTCTAATGGGGTCCGAGGTTCCTTAGTTCTATTGAACATTGGTTTTGAATTTTCCTTGTTGGCCAACTGAGTTTTAAGGTTCTCAACCTGTGCTTTGAGTTGCATAACCTCACTGCTTTCTTTATTTATCCGGGCTGCCCCAAGTTCTACAGTGGAAACCCTCTGAGCAAACTTAAGAGTACTCACCGTTTCACCAAAGGAATCAGCTTCGGGACTCACATGCGCAAACATCAAAATTTTAGCATGTCCTCCTAAGGAATCCTGCAAAAGAAGTGTGAGTTTGCTGTTCAATTCTTGCTCTGGTTTTTGCAACGCATGGAACTTGTCGTATGACTTGATTTGCTCACTTGATATGCTACTAGATAATAGTGCTTGTGTATGGTATTGTTGTTTCACTAATCCTGTGTTGATGTAACTTAGTTTCTTTTGTTTCATGACATATTCTTGTTTGGAATTCCTAACTTAACTTATTGCTTGGTTTGATGTTTGTTTTTGCACTGCACTTTCTGCTTTCAGTTCTCTTTCATGCCAAGTTGATACAGCCTTCTCATATTGTCCAACAACTGTAATATGGTTTTGTTATGTGGTTTTTTTTCTGCTGGTTCTGCTTCATTAACAGGCGCATGAATTGGTCCTTGCAGGGGCTGTTGCACGTTGCATAACATGTAATGATTGCTTGTAAATGGTACATCACAAAATCATGTTGGATGAATGGTTCGATGAACACTTATGCTAGAACAGTAATAGGTTTATAAATTCATTGTGAATTAGCTTGTTTGAACATATGACTTTCTTCTGCTTGAACCTCATGGCAATGTGCTAATGTGTGGTCGTGGCGTGGTTGGTTTTATAGGTTTGTGGAAATGAACATGACATGGACAATGCTACTTGTAAATGAAGAAATCGTTATGGAAACAAGCTAACTTGCATTTGGAGGATAAAACATGACCCAAGGGGGATTAGGATTAGGTTTGGGATTTGTGTGAAACATGGTTATATCTTGGTTGTGATTTTGGATGAAATTTGGGAATTGGTTGTAATGTAGAAGTTAGTTGTAGGTTGGAGGTTCTATTAGGAATTGGAAAGTGATGTTATGATATTGATTTGTTATCACGTGTTGTTGAACTCTTCTTTTTTTTTTGGAATGAATTATTGGAATGCTTGAATTTGGATTCTTGATGAAGCTTTGAGCGCATGGCTTGGCTTGTTAATGGAGCTTTGATTGTTCATTAGGATTGTACTTGTAGGATTCATGTAATATGATGAACTTGTAAGAAAATATGGTGAAATGTAATTTGGAACATGACTTTGTAACTTATGGAAATGTTGTAATGGTTGCGCAATGTCATGGTTTATGTAGATATGTATGTTGCAATTTGGTTCATGGTTATGTAATGGCCTAGATATGAATGCATGGTTGAATATGATTTTGAATGTATGGTATTAATGGATGAATGAGAATTTGGTTGAACCTTGATTTGATTTGAATTTGGTTAAATGGTATGGAATTTTGAAATGAATTTGTGATTGTAATTTGAACTTGGTTGAAGTGTTTGTAAAGAATAAGAATGGTTGTAACTTGGTTTATGGAAATGGATATTTGGTTATAAAAATGGATATGGATCTTAGAAATAATCCAAGACTAATCAAAATGTCAATTTAAAATCAAAAACCAATAAAACCAATTAAAATCAAATTAATCTATAATTTGTTAAAATTACTTTGATATCAACTCTAACATTTATTTGGAAGTTAAAATCAATTAGAGTTTGAATCATTAGTAAAAACACAATTAAGATTAAATTGAAATTTGGAATTAGACTTAATTTGAAATTAAAATCAAATTGAAAATTAAAAAGTCAAATAATTAGAATCCATTTTATAATCAAGAACACCATGATCAAAAAGCTTAGATAATAATCAATGTTTATAAAAAATAAATATGGATTTGGGAATGGACGGTTGCCTTTGGTCATGAATGTATGCAAATGAACTTTAGGCCAAGTGCCAAATGAAAAATGAAAAAAAAGAAAAAAATTCAGGACCAAAATCGGGGTATGACAACCAGACCCTCTAAACCACCACAACACACCATCATATAGGGCTTTTCACTGTCGTGTGCAAGCCCTAACCACCATACAACATAATATACCTACTAAGGTCTTTGGGCATCCATGCCCTTTGTAGAGGTGACATGCATACATATACTTTTTTACTGATACAATAATACCTACCGTGGGGCCTCGGCAAAACTAACATTGGCCACACCTTCTTCATCACCATCACCCTACTCACTGTTACCATCCACTTCCACACCTGGATAATTTCAACCATGGTTAACATGATGACTCCATCCTCTATGCTAGAAGGCACCAATGATAATCGTGATAGTGACTCCCTAACGAAGATGAGTTTCACCATGGATGAACTACATTGTCGTAATAAGACACTAGAGGATGACGTCCACAACATTATACAACGCCATCGGGAGTCCAATCCTCTGAAGAAGATGGATATGTTGGACCCTAAGCACTTTTATATAAGATATGTGGGTGTATATCCCTTAGGGATTCAAACTTCCTTCTTAGGCCAAGTTTAATTGGCGTAATGACTGAAATTCTGGTATCAGATATGAGATGTCGAATGTAATGTCACGACACTAATATCTGAGTTATACTAACAGAAGAAAGATATAGAAAGGTAATGCAAAAGATACACAAGCAATTGTTAACCCAGTTCGGTCCAACTCACCTACATCTGGGGGCTACCAAGCCAGGAAGGAAATTCACTAAAATAGAATCAGTTCAAAGACTCTCCGTACACTTCAACAAGTTACCGTCTTTCTCACCTAATCTCTACCCGTGCAATTTCTACCTAAGCACTCTTAGATATGAGAACCCACTCACTTCCCTACAATCACACATGTGATCTTAAACAACAATCCCTTGAGAAAAGAAAACACTTTTCAATAACACACTCTTGATTTTACCTCACAGTTTCAATCAAGAAGACACACTCTTGATCTTGCTTCACAGCTTTGATCAAGAAGACACACACTTGATCTTGCTTCACAGCTTTGATCAAGTAGCCACACACTCTTGCTTAATAGCTTTAGAGTGACAAATTACAACCACAAATTAGACCAATTCAATCATCAATGGATGACTTGAATGGCTTACAAGTCTTACGACTAAACAGACACGAACCCTAGCTCTCTCTCTATATTTCGCTCAGTATTGGTTGTGTTGTAAAACAGGTTTTCTAAGTCCCTTTTTATAGAAGCTTTCAGCTGGGCTTGGACATCTTGAAAACCCTAAATCTATTTTCCAATTAAATATTTTCATAACAGCTGGATAGATCTCCTTGGAAAAATAAGTAAATCAGGTTGTAATCAATGATTGAATGCGCCTGCAAATCAGATCTTCAATCAACATAGATTGCCATTAATTGTGCAATCACAAAACACCAGACATTCATACTGAATGTTCTGTGTACAGGATGTCATGACATCGGGTCTGACATCCTGGAAAAATCCTTCATAATTCCATAATTCCTTTTATAACTTCCAGCAGGTACAACCATATCAGATGCCATGACCTTGTGTATGACATCTTGAAACAATCCTGCATGAACATGTCTTTCATTTAAGCTCCAGCAGGTACACATATATCAGATGCCATGACCTTGTGTATGATATTCTGAAACAATCCTGCATGAACATGTTATTGAACTCCAACAGGTACATAGGATATCTCATGTTAAGACATCACACATAACATCTTGTGAACACTCTTTGTTTTACCAAAATTGTTGCCAACACTAAGAATCAACAATGACCCCTATGAGCACGTCGCCTCTATCATCACGCAAATGGACATCATATGAATGTGTGAATCCCTGAAGTGCAAATTATTGTCTCACTTTCGGGGATGCCTCCCTACGATGGTATATGGGTCTACCTTGTTCCTCCATTGCCAATAATCAGGAGCTGGTAAGGAAACTTGTGCACCGGTTTTCTGTCAACCATCGCAGGGAAATGTCCACCACCAGCATGTTCAACATACGCCAGGGTCCATCAGAGTTGCTGAGGGAGTACCT
Source organism: Lathyrus oleraceus (assembly GCF_024323335.1). Taxonomy (NCBI): domain Eukaryota; kingdom Viridiplantae; phylum Streptophyta; class Magnoliopsida; order Fabales; family Fabaceae; genus Lathyrus; species Lathyrus oleraceus. Next base: position 34,471,397 of record NC_066584.1, on the reverse strand, counting down.
CACTGATTTTAATGAGGCTACCATTAGGTTCGTCGAACCAAACCAAGAAATGTTTGTGGGAGCGTTCCAAAATGCCTCTCCCATAAAAGACAAGATTGTGTTCAAGAGAGTAGGCAACACGACATAGAAGTTTATACCCTTGAACACCCACCATAAATAAATTTTGCGAGAGGTTCTTCACCTACATAACATCCCTACATCTGTTGTTCTGAATGCAGATGTAATAGTCCTGAACTAGGAAGATGGTGTAAGTTTCATAGAGTCAAGGGACACCACACTGAAGATTCTTACTAACTCAAGAAAGAGATTGAGAGTTTAATCTATGAGGCACACCTCAATAAATATGTAAGTTGAAGTTCTTCCCATGGGTCAGAAAAGTCCAACTCGAGAGGGTGGGACGATGTAAGAAGCCCAAGGACAAGCAAAGCAAAAGAGGCATCTCAGGGTGAGGGGCAGTAAAGCAGTGTGCCATAAACTCAACACCATAGCACGAGGATTCGTCGGGGACGAGAAGACTAGTTTCCCTCATAGAAGGTACGCTCGCCAAATTTTGAATATAGAAGACCTCTCCGACGTCGAAGGTGAAGGTGAGGCCTGAGCTCCATAAGCCATAATTTCCTTCTTTGAGAAAGATGTAGCTGGAATTCACCCTCATAATAATGACCCCATGGTCATTACCGCCATATGCGATGAATGGGAGATCAAAAGAGTCCTCTTATACCAAGGAAGTTATATAGACATTATGTATTATGAGGCGTTTGAAATACTTTACCTAAACCCAAAGGACCTAAAATCCTTCAAGGGTTTTCTTGTGAGATTATCTGGAAAGAAGGTACAAGTAAAGAGATACATCACTTTGAAGGCCATTTTTGGAGAGCACGACCACACCAAGGAGATAAAGGTCAGATATTTGGTTATTGATGCCCCCTCTTTTTACAATATGATTATATGGCGACCAACTTTTAACCAGTTGAATACCGCTTTGTTCAATCCATCTTTATGCATAAAGTACCCACTCTCGAATGGGCGAGTGAGGGTCATCAAAGGAGATTAGGATATCACTAGAAAATGTTACGTAAAGATCCTTAAGCTGAAAAGGGTCTGCGCTCTAGGTGCGAAATCCGAAAAAGTGGGCTTAGGAATAAATCCTTCGGGAGGAATATGCAAAGGTGAGAAGGCTTCCCCTCTAACTAGTGAAAAGATCAAAGATTGAAAGACCATAATGAATTCCCTCTGGAACCACCATTAATGTCCCCATGTTTCGACTTTCCTTTTAATCAAGAGGAGAAAAGTGGCGTTTCTTGACATTAATTTTGACACTGTTCAAATCCTTTTGTTGACATCAGTGTCATCATTACAACTTTAATGAAAATTTTTATTTCCAATGGATTTCTTCAAAATTCATCATTACTCCTATTTTTTAGAAGATCATGGGTTTGCACGATTTCATTAACTTCCATTAACTCTCTCACTTCTTGAGAAAGTGAAGCGTCTCAACTTAACACGTGTTTTCCATGTGTCTCATATTTGGAGGGCAACTACTTCTATAAATACCTCATTTAGTACCCTTTTTCAAACTTCTTCACTCACATTTCACAATCATCATTTACACAGAAAAAACCTTTTTCTCTCGCATTAAGCTTTCAGAACTCAAACATTGCAACTTCCACTTTAACCCTCAAAATATATACTAGAAAAATCATTTGGCTTTCATAATTCCAGCATCAGAAGATGACAGGGGGAAAGATTTTGTACCTGAACCACCATTGGCTAAAGATAAAACCGCCATTTGGGCTAAATAGGTACCGATTCCTTTCTCTTCTCTGATAAACTCTTGGCATTTCTAGGTTCGTTTCCAACAGCTAAGTCACAACATAGGACGATGAAGAACTCTTTCCCATGCTACCCTGTCGATATTCCTTATGTGTTCTAAGAATTCTCTCTTGACTTATCCTTCAGGAAACACCTATGTGTGTTTTCTGATCAGTACCCCTATCTCAAAATAAGGACTATGGCTCGACAAGGTTCAAAACAATCGGAAAAAACAATGGGAATACCTAGGTATCTTCGATGTAATCCGGTTATCTAGAATTGACCCTAGGTATAACCCTACCATATTGCTTGCGTTGATCTTCTTTTAGGAAGGTTCGGCCAACACATTTCAGTTTCCTTGAGGATGCTTATGCCGAGTTTGTTCTACGTAGCGGATATTATGGGACTTCAACCTACGGGTGAAACCTTCACCCCTACAATGGAAATTATAAACAAGTTCGTCTTCGAATGTCTCGGCTTTAAAAACTACATCGTTGACCTCGATAAGAAAAAGATTGAAGAGGTCTCCTACCAAGAACATATAGCTTTTCTGACTCTTTGGCTTTCTTGCTATTTTTTGTTCTAGTTCTTTACAAATAGCCAGAAAAATATGTCCCCTTAGCAATCCAACTCCATGAAGGTTGAAAGATCTCTCTTGGAAAGTTACTTTTAGCCACTTTATATAAATTGATTGGTAGCACTTCCTATAAACTAAAACACCTCCCGGAACCAACAAAAATTGTCTTCTTTTTGGCCCCTTGTGGCTTTTACAGCTTTGGTTAAATACCACATTCTAACCAAAGCTACAAATAACTGTGTCGAAAGCTTTGATAGAAGAGAATGTCTGCACGAGCATTAAAGGCACTAGACTTGCCCTAACTATCCCATATGATACTCCTTCAGAAATAACGCTTATGAAGTATATCAACTTGTTTCTCAAATCCAAAACCTTCATTTCGACCATGGAACCCTTTGTGGATAGATGTATTGGCCTAACCTGGTTTTGAAACAGGTTTCTTGACGTGAGTCCCTCTGCTGCTGCAATGTCGAATTTTGTTTGGGCAGCATTTCTAACTCCTACACTCCTCTTCACTCGTATCGAAACGGGGATTGCTGGCTTTGGATTCATCGGCTACCAACACAATCTAGTGGCAAGGCAATTTGGTTTCAGCCAAATGCTGCCAAAGTCTCTTTATACCTGGGAGAACAACATCTGTTGGTCGAAAATAATTTTTTCTGCTCATGAGTACATAGATTGCATGGTGTTTATCTGTAAATAAGCTCCTGAACCACCTACCTTCCATTTCCATCCTTCCTTCTACTCCATAGTGGATTTTAATACTTGGTGGTCGAACTACTTTCAAAGCAGCTTCTCTGAAGAAAACTTTCGAAAAGACTGTCGACCACCTTCTCCAACTTGCAAGAAAATCCTGAGAAGAAAGCAGGTACATATCAATCAATCATTATTTTTATATTCGCCCCTTTTTTCTTCTACCTCTTATATATTTTTGTTGCTGGAGAAACTGAAACAAAAGATGAAACCAATATCGAAGGCCCATCCAATGCTGGTGAGGTCAAAAAAGAAGAAGAACCCAAAAATAAAAAGGTAAGTCTTTTCTCCATCTCTTGAGTGGGCTAATTTCGAAATGATTTTCTTACATACCATCTTTGTTTCAGAGTCAAAAATAGGATCCAAGTTCCCCCTCAACCACCAAACCCAAGAAAAAGAAGAAATCTACAAAGACGGTGTTGATACATGTATGCATATGATTTCCTTAACTTATGGTTTCAATGATTCGGTAGAAACTAACCAACCAACTTTTCAGGTTGCGCCATAACCAGAAAAAAACTTGTCTGAGGACGAGAGTTCGGAGGATAGCAAGAAGACTAAAATCTTTTCGAATCCCAAGCCCGAGCCTTCCCCTAAACCAGTTGTCAGCAAACTAAACGGCACCAGTCGGAAGACAATTCAACATAAGGAATAACACACTTTGATTGTTGATCCTCCTGACAAAGAAGGTTAAGACTTGGTCAATCCTGACAAGGAGGACTAAGGCACACAACAAGAAGGCCTCCATATCGAAGAAAAAGAGACAAGGGAAACAAAGTATCACTTGCATCTTTCGCCTTTCAGTTTTCTTCTTGTTAACTATCGAAACTTACATGCTCCTCTTCTTTTCAGATACAACCATAATCAAAGAAACTGTAGTGCATAAATCAAAAGGTATTGAAAGTTTGACTCCTACTTTCTCTCCCATTCACTAGTCAGAGTTCATTGACTCTAGTCTTGCATTTGTTCGTCCAGAGACCAATCAAGCTAGTGAAGATACATGCTCTTCCAAAGAGCCAATTTCTGAAGTGGAGATCAATATCACCAAGTTGTCTCCCCAACGGATTGAAGAATTTGACGACACCCTGGCCTTTGTTCAAGACAACATATCCCATGACAAACCAAAAAATTATAAACACTTTGAGGCAGTGGACGAAGAACAAGCAAGTCATGGTGTCGAGAATATGCAAACAGGTGAGGAAAACCAACCTACTGCTATCAGAAGGTATCAAAATCCTATCATCCAAGATTCCTCCTCTAACACTTCACTTAGCCAAGAAGAAATTTTAGCCATCAAAAGAAAAAATCCTGCAGAGGCTTTGAGGAGGCACAAGTGAAGGCTCGGTGAACCTTTTGATTCAACAACTGCAAACTAACATTTTTGAAACTGGCATTCTCAACGCCATCGAAGGGGATGCTTAACTTGACATTGATATTCAGAAGTTGTTGGCTAAACTCAACAAATAAAGGGTCCCAAATTCTCTAGTCCAATTTTTGTTTGAGTTTAAAGCTTATTTCGACCAGGTTTGTCGAGATATTAACCTCAAAAAGACCTACAACACCCGACTCCAAGAAACAAGAGAAGTTATGATTGTATCGTGGAACTTAAGAGGTGCTTCTAAAAAGGAGGTCGATAAGCTTGAAAATTAACTTAAAGAATATCTAGACAATAAGGCTTCATTTGTTGATCAAATCTCAAGTCGTCGCGCCCAGATTGCTAAATTGTAAAAAGAATTTGAAGGTTTGAAAAGACAAAAAGCTGAGTTAGAATGGGACAAATTACTGCCCATCAGAGAGATCATTGATCAAGAAGGTACCAAGGGTGTCGAACACGGTGAAACTGCTTTCCGATTGGGAACTAAAGTTGATTCTTTAGAATAGGATATCAATCGTCTGAACATAAGACTTGCATTCTCCAAGACAAAGCTTGAAGAATTTAAATCTAAATTTCCCGCTTAAATGTGTACTTCAAATTTTTATCTTTATTTGTAATATTTTGTAATGACTTGCCATTATGGAACCTTTTGAAAACCATTTGGCGTTTCATATTCATTCATGTTGTTCTGCTGGAATTCGAATTTCTTATAGCGTAGGTTTATATCTTTTCAAATATTTATCATTTACTCTCAGGATTCGATGGTCAGATGCTAAATATTTGATCTCATAAGCATTGTTAGAGAATACTTAAATAACTCTAAATGGACCTTACCATAGAGGGGACCATTTTCCTAAAGTCTTATGTTTTTGATCCATAGACAAAATAAATTCCGACATGTAAGACAACATTATGTCCATAGGTCATTCAAAAAGGAGTATCATTTGTTGCTTCCTTAGGGGATGTTCCACATGCCCACAAAACTTGGTCCAAAGTTTTATGCCAATTTTTTTTGTTTCTTTCCTACATGTTTCTTAATGAGACCAATTATGATCTTATTGGTTGTTTCGACCTGGCCATTTTCCTGTGCATAATAAGGTGTGGACGTTAAAAAGTTAACTCCCGTCTCAGAAGAAAACTCTTGTGTCTTTCGACCAGTAAATATTGATCCTTGATAAGTCGTAATGGTCTTAGGGATTCGAAATCTATAAATAATACGCCTCTAGATAAAATCTATCACTAAATCCTGGCCAACATTGACTAGGGGTATCTCCTTTATCCACTTAGTAAAGTATTCAATACTAACTAAGATGTACTTCTTACTTTTAGATGATGTTGGCCAAATCTCGCCAACCAAATCCAAAGTCCAACCTTTGAATGGCCAAGGTTTCACAATCACATGTAACTCACTTGCAGGAACATGTTGAATGCCTGCATGTATTTAACATTCTTGACATCCCTTGGTGAATTCATTAAAATTCTTTAGCATCATAGGCCAATATACATCTTGTTGAAATAATAACCATTTCATTTTGTGTCCGACTTGATGAGGGCCACAGGCTCCACTATGACATTCGATACTGCCAAGTATGCCTCAATTTCGTTAAGACACCTGAGCAAGATACATTCATGGGTCTTTTTGAACAATTTGTTCCCTATGATAACATAACTTAGAGACCTGTATTTGACCCTTCAATTGGTCGACCCTGTTGGATTTTCTAGATATTCCACTATTGGTTTTCGCCAATCGGTATCCGTCAAATCATCAGTGGCAAAGATCTCAAAGTTTTCAGGATCTGCAAATTCCAATTTCGTCATCAATAAATCCGACAGAGATAACCTCGTCGATTTAACTTTTCCTAGAATCTCGATTAATTCTTCAAACTTTCCCTTCGATACTTTGTATCCTGAGGAAATCTGAGTCGGATTATTTTCCTCTTGATTTTCAAGTCAAGGGACATGTTGAATGTCAACATAATCGAAACACTTAATAAGTCGATTTACTATAACAAAGTACATTATTAAATTCTCCTTATTACACCTATACTCTTTTGTGATTTTCTTAACAACCAACTCAGAGTGTCCTCTGATTTCGACCTTTCTTGCCCCTAAATCCAAGAAAATTTCAAGGCCAATTATCAAAGCCTCGTATTCGGCCTCATTATTCGAGCAAGAGCCGTCAATTTTATATTTAAACTTCGTCAGAATCTTATTAGGAGAAATTACTAAGATTCCAATGCTAGTTCTATTTTTATGGCTAGAATCATTGAAGTATAATCTCCAAGGTTCCAGTTCCAAATAACTTTGAGGTGTCTAGACTATCGCATGATCTACGATGAAGTCGGTGACCACCTGCCCCTTCATTGCCTTTAAAGGCATATATGTCATAGAATATGCAGTTAAGGCCAAAACCCATTTTCCAATTCGACTATACAAAATTGGCTTAGATAGCATATGCTTAATGATATCGAAATGTGAAGAGACGTAAACATCAACGGGTTTTATATAATGTTTTAACTTCATACACGAGAAATACAAACAAAGGCACATCTTTTCTATCAAACTGTACCTAGTTTATGCATCATTCAAGACTTGACTGAGGTAATAAATGACCCTTTCGATGCCATTATTATCCTCTTGTGCAAGCATTCTTCCTATGGTCGAGTTTGAGGCAGAAATATACAATCACATGCACTTATTTCTAACAGGAGGAGACAATATCAGAGGGTGCATCATGCACTCCTTTATTTCGTCTAAAACCTTTTGATGGTCTTGTTTCCACTTGAACTCTTCCTTTTTCAGGCGAAGCAATGGCGAGAACCCTTGAGTCTTTCCAGTAAGGTTCGAAATAAACCTCCTCAAAAAATTGATATTCCCCAATAAATATTGGAGCTCTTTCTTGGTCGAAAAAGGTTGTATTTCCATGATGGCTTTAGTCTTATTTTAGTTTATCTTGATGCCCTTTTTACGGACAATAAAACCAAGGAAATCTCCAGCCTTCACACAAAAAGCGTACTTAAGAGGGTTCATTTTCAACCTATATTTTCTCATTCTTTCGAATGATTATCGAAGGTGGTAAAGATGACCATGTCCTGATATGGACTTAATGATTATATCATCGATGTATATTTGCATAAAAGTTACGATATAGGCATGGAAAATCGAATTTATCACCCTTTGGTAGGTTGCCTCAACATTCTTTAAGTCAAATGGCATCACCACCCATTCATAGGTGCCTAAGGCTTCTGGACATCGAAATTCCTTTTTTGGAAGATCCTCATCTGCAATAAATATTTAGTTATAACCAGAGTAACCATCAAACATACTAAGATAGTCGAAACCTACTATTGAGTCGACCAATATTTTGGCAACTGACATTGGGTATTTTTCCTTTGGGGTTGCAACATTTATATCTTTGAAATATATGTAAACCCTCAATGTTCCATTTTTCTTAATCACCTGAACAATGTTTGCAAGCCATTTGACATACCTTGCTATTCTTATGAATTTTCTTTTTAGGAGCCTTTTGATCTCCTCTTTTATTTTTAACATAACTTATGGTGCAAACCATCTTGGCAACTGCTTGATCGACTTCTTTCTAGGCTTTATTGGCAACTTTAGTTCCACCAAATCTCTTATTAAACTTGGAATTTCATTATAATCCCAAGAAAAACAATCTTTATATTCTCTAAGTAAATTAATTACCTCTATTCTCAAACCTGGGTCGATGTTGGTGTTGTTGTATGTCGGCCTCTTATTAATTTCATCACCCAATTCGACTTCCTCTAATGGATCCCGGGGATACATCTTTATTTTTATAGAAGATCCTTCTCAAAACCCAAAGGCTCATCATCATAGATGCAGTCTGTCGCATCCGCGAAAAACAACCGGCGGGCTAAAACAAAAACAACACAGAGCCGTCACCGTGCGTTATTTATCCCAAAAGAGGGAAAGGAAACGCTCAGAGTAAACCTAGGAAAAAGCAAGGTCTCGCGACCAAAGAGAAAGGGTACGAGAGTCGGTTACGCAAGGGGAAGGTATTAGCACCCCTCACGTCCGTCGTACTCGACGGGATCCACGCTCTAAAAGAAAGAAAAGGTTGCTAAACAAACATCACACACACACACCGAAGACAACACAGGTGGGGGAAAAGAGGAGAGGGCTCGCTAGGACATCGCATCCCATGCCTACGTATCTCGTCTGGAACGAGAATCATAGTTGCCGTAGTTCGGCTCACGCACGCCAAACAAGACACACACACACAAAGGCAAACATGGAACCCGAGCGCCAATAGCTGGACTTACATCGGCTTCCGAACCAAACAAACACAATCAGGATACGGACAGCCAATCACTTGGCTTACATCCATATCCTGACACACGAGAAAGAAACAAGCAACCAAGCTACTAGGGAGTCGGGAACTCGAACCTAGCAGCTGTCAAACAAACACACACAAAAAACAAAAAAAAAGTGCCCGGAGAGACCTCGCACGGTCTCCTGCCTACGTACCTCATCTGGTATGAGGATCAGGGTGACGTAGTTCCCCTCAACGGGGGAGAAAGACTAGCCAGACACAAAGGGAAGACACACTACCAGGGAGCTGTACTCGAGCCTAGTGTTATCATGCATCATTGCCCTATGTTATGGTTTCTACCTACTTGCACAACAGCAAGCTAATCCTATCCAGGAAAAACAAGCATGCAAGCATAAATAAAACAAATCAAACATTTCAGATAGCACACACTATATCCAGTCAAGTGAGGCTCAAACAATGGGTCAGACTGCCAAGGCAAGTCATCTGTACAAGGGTAGTGTTATCTCTTAACCCTGACATTGAGAGTCAGGGTGAAGCCAGATGAAAGGTGAGTGAAGATTAGACTTCACAGCTCTTATCCCTGTCCAGGGAGAGCTTCAGACAAAGGAGTGTGGGTTCAGAAAGGAGGAACCCTTCTACACTCAAGACTCTGACACAACTGTACAATGTACAAGATCTTGGGTTTGTGTCCCAATGCATCAACACAGTGGTGTGAGCAGAGGGACGACTCAACAGAATAGTGGGAGATAGACTGCATATCTCTATGATCCACCAATTGCCTTAATCAAGGTCTTTACCTGCTTGGGGACAAAGTTAAACAATCACAAACATCGCCTCTTAAGGAGGACTTCAGACAGTTGCCTGGCCAAGTAACAGGCCAGGTCTTCCAGACTACATGGAGAATAGAAATTCTACCTCAATTGGTTTAAAAACCAAGCAGCAACAAGCAAGTTCTCAAGGAACTGTAAGCAACTGATGTACCTGAAATCAATCAAATATCATCAGTATTCAGACAAACCAACAGTAAACAGCAAATGTTAATCTGTACAGTCAAACACAAGTTAATGCACACAAGTGCAAGCCATGAGCCCAAGCTCAAGCATCAATCCCTACAACACAAAACAAGTTAGTTTACAACATCAAACAAACTCAATTTACAACTTGCATTGTTCTCCTTAAGGCATTTGCAGCTCAAACCTGAAACACAATTCCAAAGGTGAGAAACAAGACCACTAGGCCAAGCCTAGGGTCCAAAAGAGATGAAAAATCCAAAACAGCAAGTGAAAATTATCCACAATCACAATCAACCAAATTAAAAGCAAATGCAATTGGTCCCATGCTCATATCAATCACCATTATCATTTCATGCACAAAAAAGTGTCACACATGCAATTTGCAACTTCAAAATACCAAACAGAATGATCAACATCAAATCCATACCAAAACAATTCAATTAATTCCACAAAAATTCAGGTATCAACAGAACATATCCAATGAATAGCATGTCAAATTTCAGCTCAATTGGACAAAAGGAAGTAGGTCAATGAAAATCAAGAAGTTCAGACAATTTCAAACAAGCCAACACATGGTATCCAAACAAGCATCAACTTCCAAAAATCATAAAACAGTGACACAACATGATAAATGAATGGGATCAAAACCACAATGACCTATAATGTGTCTACAATTCACATGCCAAATTTCACATCCATCCAATTAATCATGAGAATTTCACAAGCAAAATACAATCATGTGTCACACAAACTCACAAAATGAGCCAACAGATGAGAAAATTCCAATCAATTAGGAAATGTCATAAAAAATTCCAGAGAAAATCACATGTGATCTCAACATTCATATGTTCATTCATGCAAAATTTCAGCTCAATCTAACATCCCTAAGCACATCAAATAAAATCATGAAGTTCATCAAGCTTGGTGTGACACAAATTGTCACACCTCAATTCAAAAATTCATATCTCATCAATCAAGTATCCAAAAATTACAAACTCTACATGAAAATCACCATCAATGAGTCCAGAACAAGCACAAAAAATTTCATCCATTTCTTTGAAGGCATCATCATTTCATGAAAGGTATGGCAAAGCATGTACAAATGTGACACATTCAATCAATCTCTAGACAAATTAATTTTCCACATGTGCACAAAAATCATAAAAATCATGATAAAATTCTACACATTTCAAGGAGCATCATGCAAAAAATCTCACCAAAATTGGACAAGAAATGAATCAGATATGAATTTTTTTAAGTTGAGTGAATCAAATGAAATAAAATTTGGAAAAGCAAAAGAAATAATCAAAATAATTATTGGATAATGGCATTTTTGTAATATTTGAGCCATAGACCAAAACGGTGTCGTTCCAATTAGAAGCCATGGCGCGTTCTCATTGGCTCATACTGGCGGTAAACACGAATTTGAACGCAGGCCAGGAAATTATGGATCAAACATGCAATTCATCACGTTCTTCACTATGAACAACCAGAAAATTCCAGAAAATTGGCAAGAACTTTTTCTCACCAAATGCAACAATCCATATACCGCTAGAACCGTATCAACATGTATATCATGAATATGTAATTTACTTGACCTAATTCTCAACACACAAAGCAAATCGAACGAGAAAAGTTTGCATATCAAAAGTTCAAAGCCAGATTTCTCTCATGATTCTCAACCAAACCAAAAACTATGAGCATCATGTTAATCTATGTTGAAAGCTCTACAAAACGCATATCATGATTCACACAATAGAGGAATTCGAAAAAATCACCTTATGATGAAGCAGTGACGAATCTTTGAGTTTCCACGTGCCAAAGCCAAAAACAGATGATGATTATGGATAAGGAAGTTGATTGGAATGATCAGCTTAGCTCGAAACAGCTCCAAGTGCAAGAATCATCAATTTGCCATTGTTGTGCTTGCTTGTGACAGTCCCTATTCTTGAGGATTTTGGCACGGATTCAATGAAACAGTTCCACTATGATGATGATAGAAGATAGATCCAAGAAGAACGAACCAAATTGATGAAGATTTCTTGAAGAAATGTTGAAAAAAGTTTGTTGAAGTTTTGGAGAATTGTGAGAATTGAAGGGAAATTCAGTTATGATTCTTGAGAAATGTGATTGTGATTATGATTCTGTTATGATTAACAACTTATACTCACTCCTTAATCCATTTCTTAATCTCAATTATCAAAATTGGAAGTGATTAGCACTAATGAGCTTTTGAGTGAAAGTCCAAAAATGACCTTGCCAAATTATGCACTATGACAGCAAATGACAGCTCAAACATGTTCTATTTGGCATATGGAGTGTGTTAGAATTGGCCTTGCATTCAAAAACCATGTATTTTGAGATTTCACCTATTTTCCCACCAATTTCCAATTTGAACACTTGAAAAATGACTTTTTGCCTTGAGTATTTTTGATGAATTTGGATCATACATCATGAAAGTACATGGGAAATGGGGTTTGTTCACAAAAAGATCACCCAAATTGGACATTCCATGTGAAAGTTATGCCACTTTGATTATAGGCATTTTTGAAAAATGAATGGACCATAACTTGTCAACCATACATGGGAATTTCAAGTTCTTGGACTTTTTGGAAAGGTGAGAGCAAGATCTACAACTTTAATGTTGAACAAAATTTCATTTGAAGCTTTTTTGGACATGTAATGTTGTGGTGAAAAACTTTCCATTTTTGGAAACTTCCATTACAAGTCACTTTCCATTTTTGGCAACTTTTCTCCTGATTTTATTTTCTTCATTCTTGATGTTTGAAATGTCAAATGAAACTTGTTTCAACATGAATGAAGTGTATCCAACCCTCACCCACCTCCAAATCCATAAAATCAAGCACAGTTGACCACTGTTGACTTTTTCAACTGATAGATGAATTTGGCAATGCACTGATCAAGTTGAGCTTCAAACTCCTGATGAAATGGCTCAATGATGAAACCCTAGCCTCCATAAGCTCAATATAATCACATGATGATCCCCATATCCATTGTAGACCCCATCTCCTTGTCATGCCCTGATTGGCCCAATGCAACTGATTAGGGTTGACCAGTGGTCAAAACCCTAATCTCAAGGTAGCTGATCAATCACTTGAATCTTCTAGATGATATCAAGACCATGATGATGATGATGTACCACTTCAACCAAGATGAAGATCAATCTCCCTTGAGAATCAAAACCCTAATTTGAACCACCACCCTCAGATAGTTAATGATCCAGTCCAATGAAACCCTAGGCTTGCACCTCCACCTCTTATCTCCTGATCAAGACTTGTGAGGATAATTTGCACAATGTAACCACATGATATGCAATATGCAAATGCCTAATGACCTACAAATGATATGCAAAAATGCAAAGCTAGTCCCAAGAGAGGAGGGCAAATTTTGAGGTGTTACAGCTGCCCCTATTCAATCCACTGTGAACCTGTCGATATGAATAGCCTCGGCTTTCAGATGATCAGGATGAAGAGTGATTGAATACCAAGAACAGACGAACAATTTGCACTCTGATGGGAAATAATTAACAACGCCTGTCGGAATCGGCGAAGAAACACAATCTTGAAAAAAAAATCCGTCTGGTACGGAGAAAGTCAATTTGATCACTGAAACAGAATGTCGACCTGGACACCAAAATAAATGGTAACACAGGGATAACCATGGCCTGAACACCACCCATCTGCTGGGGATTATTATTACTTCTTTTTATGCTTTTCTTGAACCCCGAAAAATTTCGTTTTCTTTTCTTTTTCATTTGCTTGAACCCCGAAAGTCTCTTTTGCACAAATGATCCCGGATCATTGCATTTGAACCCCGTTCTCCTGTTTGCCAAAATAATGAACCCCATTCTCCATTTGAACCTCAGTCGCCTGACGATAGCTCGCGGTCGCCATTGTGAACCCCATTCTCCAGAAAACACCTTGTGTCTCCTTTTCTCCATTTGGACCCCGCTCTCCAGAAAATGCCTCAACATTTCCCTTTCTCCGTTTGAACCCCGTTCTCCAGAAAATGCCTCAACACTTCCTTTTCTCCATTTGAATCCCGTTCTCCAATTTCTCGTGATAATTCTGCTGGCAACGTCGGAAATAACACCAAACCACTCTGAGGGCGACATATCAGAGGGTACACCTTCACAAAAAGGAAGGTAACATGTGCATTTCTTCCTCAGAAGACACCCATAACGACCTCCACTGGCCTCCGCCAAAGTCTTAGGTGACACATGAACAGAAGATACTCTTGAGGACTTCATCCTGGACATAATCTTCAACTCCAATCTCCATTTGAACCCGAGAAAACACCTTAGCATTTCCTTTTCTCCGATTGAACCCCGATCTCCAAAAAATGTCACAACATTTCCCTTTCTCCGGTTGAACCCCGATAGTCGCGCTGATCGCGTAACGTCCTTTGATTTCATTTCCATCTCTGTCCGACAGAAAAAGGTCCTCCAGTATTGCACTACTGGGGAATATTGCTGATCTGACATCACGATGCTAAACTCCTCAGAGTAACATCTTTACCATCCGGCGAAACCAAAACCTTCAAGTGGTAACCACGGCTTGAATTGCGCTGATCGCATAACATTTCCCATCTCCGCTCGACGGAAAAATTTCTTCCAGTATCGCACTACTAGAGAATACCTTTGATACAATCACCATGATGCCAAACTCCTCAGAGTAACATCTACCAACTGCTGTCTCGCACGACAGAAACTTCCTCCAGTATCGCACTACTGGGGAATACCTTTGAGTAAATCATGAGGCTAAACTCCTCGGAGTAACCTCTTCTCCTTTGGGCAAAACCGCCCCTCAAACAGTAACCACGGCCTGAGACTAGCTTATGCTTGCAATATGATGCATGACTTTTTCTGCGTAATGCTCCACAATTATGGAAATGCTACGCGATTTATTTTTTCTATGCAATATGCTATGCTTACGCTACATGATGAATGCATAAAAGGCATCCCCCTCAAGGGATTCTTCTGAGGAGCTCGAGACACTCTGCTGAGGAACTCGCCAATACTCCGATCTCCACCCTGCTGGGGAATAGCACTACTGCTGCCGGGAAAAGGCAACCCTTGCTGGGGAAGAACCTTCCTTTGCACCCAATCCGCTCGGGAAACTGCTGGGGATAAGAATCACCAACACTCTGTGGGGATACAACAGTTTTTGATTTGATGGGGATATCAATCCCGACTCTGCTTGAAGAACCCTCACAGACCTGTCGACTTCACTGGGGAAATGCTCACAGATAGCTCTGCTGGGGAAACAGCAACCTCCAGGCCTGGGGAAACATCGATCTGACACCTGCCAAAATAATGATCCCGACCCTACTAGGGGAACCACAGACCTGGATCTGCTGGGGATTTGGTCCTCATGACTCTGCTTGGGGATATACATCCCGAGTTGTCTGGACCTTTTCTGCTCCATCATCTTGTATTCCAAGTCGCGTCGCGCTCGACGGAGAGCGAACTCCTAGGGATTATACAGACTTTTCAATTCTTCCGACTTTGAAGAGTCTTCTTGATTAATTTCAAGGATCGTTGTACGTCCTGCCATCTTTTCATCGTTCTTCTGTTCCTTCGTCCCTGACTGGACTCCATGGGGATTTCTTTTGTCAACATCTTCTACATCACGACCTGCAAGTGAGTGAAAATACCTAACAGTTCCTGCAAAACAGATCGTTAGATAAAACCGTGCCCCAGGCGTGTCAAGATTTCAACACTTGGGTCACTTAACCTTCCGAATAAGATTTCAAGCTTTCAATCTTATAAACATGCATTGGAAGGGGCCTGTATGTCTTAAAATGCAAGATTCTTTATCAAAATAATCGGATGTTTTTGCAATCAAAGCGGTAATGAAAAACAAAAACAAAAATTATTTGACTGAATATGCATTTTATTGATTGAAAAGTGTGGCTCAAAAACCGAGCAATATAAAGGAAGCAATTCCTGAAAAGAGGTAATTGCGCACAAAAGGAAAAATCTATCCTAATGGCAATGTGAAACCCGTAATCTCATCGAGTTCCAACTCGGTTACACCCCATATGTCCTCAGACTCTCCGTGCTTTCTGCCTTCTGAACAAGACGATTCCGATTGATCCCTACCGGGTATTATCCATGATGCTTTAACCAAAGCAAAAACGATCATGCCAGACGTAGTTGTTCGTTTCAATCCCTCTTTTGCCTGGACCGCCCTTTCGGGTTTTCAGTCCACCGGGATACCCTTTTTTGCCCAAGTCGCCTTTTCAGGTTTTCGACTTGCCGGGTGTACAGTTTTTTCATTTTTACCCCTAATTTTTGCCTGAACCTTTCTTTCTGTTTTTCTGGTTCGCCGGGATGCCCATTTTTGCCTGGACTATTTTATTCTTTTCGTCCAGCGGGTCTCTTATACGAAGTATTTTTTAACTGCGTCCGCATTCACAGGGGATGGAAAATCTTCGCCATCCATGGTCGTTAACAACAAGGCTCCGCCAGAGAAAACCTTCTTGACCACGAATGGACCTTCATAATTGGGTGTCCATTTGCCCCTTCGATCGTTTTGAGGAGGAAGGATCCTTTTCAGCACCATATCACCTACGTGATACACTCGAGGTCGTACCTTCCGGTCGAAAGCACGCTTCATTCTCTGCTGATATAACTGCCCATGACAGATGGCCGCTAGCCTTTTCTCTTTAATCAGGCTCAACTCTTCATACCGGGTCCTTACCCATTCCGCCTCTTGCAACTTCACGTCCATCAGGACTCTCAAAGAGGGAATCTGAACTTCAACAGGTAATATAGCCTCCATTCCATATACCAACGAGAAAGGAGTTGCCCCAGTAGATGTACGTACTGACGTTCGATACCCATGCAATGCAAACGGCAACATCTCATGCTAGTCCTTGTAGGTTACCACCATTTTCTGCACAATCTTCTTTATGTTCTTGTTGGCTGCCTCAACCGCCCCATTCATCTTCGGACGATAGGGAGAAGAATTGTGATGTTCAATCTTGAATTCCCGGCACAGCTCTACCATCATCTTGTTGTTCAAATTAGAACCATTATCAGTAATGATTCTCTCGGGAACCCCATATCTGCAAATGATGTCTCTCTTGAGAAACCTGGCAACGACCTGCTTCGTCACGTTCGTATAAGAGGCTGCTTCCACCCACTTGGTGAAGTAATCAATAGCCACTAATATGAATCTGTGCCCATTCGAAGCTGTAGGCTCAATCTTCCCGATCATATCAATGCCCCACATAGCAAACGGCCATGGAGACGACATTAAGCTCAACGGATTTGGAGGTACGTGCACCTTGTCAGCATAAATCTGGCATTTATGACACTTCCGCACGAAATTGAAACACTGGGCCTCCATTGTCATCCAATAATATCCTGCCCTCAGCAGCTTCTTCACCATTGCATTCCCACTGGCATGGGTACCGAACGATCCTTCATGAACCTCTTTCATCAATTGACTGGCTTCTCTATCATCGACACATCTGAGCAAGACCCAATCAAAATTCCTCTTGTACAAAACCCCATCCTTATTCAGGTAAAACACCATGGCCAACCTCCGCAGAGTCTTTCGGTCCTTCTTCGATGCTCCCTCAGGATACTCTTGAGTCTCTAGATAGCGCTTGATATCATAATACCACGGCTTCTCATCATCAGACGTTGTATCAACAACAAACACATAAGTCGGTCTATCCAGACGACCTACTTCCACACTGGGGAACTGATTCCACCTCTGCACCTTAATCAAGGCAGCCAGAGTAGCCAAAGCATCTGCCAACGGATTCTCCTCTCTGGGCACATGATGCATCTTCACCTTAGTGAAAAACGTCAATAATCTCCTCGTATAATCCCGATACGGCACTAAATGAGATTGATGCGTATACCATTTTCCGTTAACTTGATTTACAACCAGAGCTGAATCTCCATATATGACAAGGTTCTTGATTCTCAAATCAATCGCCTCTTCAATCCCCAATATGCACGCTTCATATTCAGCCACGTTGTTGGTGCACTCAAATGTTAGCCGGGCAGCAAAAGGAATATGGGATCCTTTCGGCGTAACCAAAACAGCACCAACACCGCTTCCATTCACGTTAACGGCCCCATCAAACATCAGAATCCATTCGGATTCAGGGTCAGGCCCCTCCTCCGGGATCGGTTCCTCACAATCTTTTGATTTGAGAAACATGATGTCCTCATCAGGGAATTCAAACTTCATCGGTTGATAATCATCAATAGGTTGCTGGGCGAGGTAATCAGACAATACACTCCCCTTTATCGCCTTCTAAGAGGTATACTGTATATCATACTCAGTCAAAATCATTTGCCACCTCGCAACCCGTCTGGTTAATGCTGGCTTCTCAAAAATGTACTTGATTGGATCCATCTTGGAAATCAATAAAGTGGTATGAACCAACATGTACTGCCTTAGTCGGCGAGCAGCCCAGACCAAAGCACAACAAGTTTTCTCGAGCAGTGAATATCTTGTTTCACAGTCGGTAAACTTTTTGCTAAGGTAGTATATGGCACGCTCTTTTCGACCAGACTCGTCATGCTGCCCCAGTACACACCCCATAGACCCCTCGAGGACCGTCAAGTACAGAATTAACGGTCTTCCCTCCACAGGAGGCATCAGAATCGGAGGCTCCTGCAAATACTCTTTTATTTTTTCAAATGTCGCTTGGCAATCATTATTCCACCTGACCGTTTGATCTTTTCTCAACAACTTGAATATAGGTTCACACGTGGCTGTTAGGTGAGATATGAACCGTGAGATATAGTTCAATCTACCTAAGAAACCACGAACCTCTTTCTCCGTCCTCGGTTCAGGCATTTCTCTTATCGCTTTTACTTTAGCAGGATCAACCTCGATTCCTTTCTCACTTACAATAAACCCCAGCAATTTACCGGACCGCACTCCGAACGTGCACTTGTTCGGATTCAACCTCAGTCTGAACTGTCTCAGCCGGTCGAACAACTTGGCCAGATCTACCAAATGTCCCTCTTCTGTTTGGGACTTTGCTATCATGTCATCAACATAGCATTCAATTTCATGATGAATCATATCATGAAACAAAGTCGCCATGGCTCTCTGATAAGTAGCACCGGCGTTCTTGAGACCAAATGGCATCACCTTGTAACAAAAGGTGCCCCATGGTGTAATGAACGTTGTTTTCTCCATATCATCTGGCGACATTTTGATTTGATTATAGCCAGAAAAGCCATCCATGAAGGAAAACACCGAGAATTGAGCTGTATTATCTACCAACACATCGATGTGAGGTAATGGAAAATCATCTTTCGGACTAGCTCTGTTCAGATCTCGGTAGTCCACACACATTCTTACTTTCCCATCTTTCTTCGGGACTGGCACAATATTCGCAACCCACGGCGGATAATTAGTGACAGCAAGGAAACCAGCATCCCACTGCTTCTGCACTTCTTCTTTAATCTTCATCGCCATGTCAGGTCGAGTTCTGCGTAACTTCTGCTTCACTGGAGGATAATCTGTTCTCAATGGTAGCTTGTGCACAACAATATCGGTATCCAACCCTGGCATATCTTGATAAGACCAGGCAAAGATGTCGACATACTCTTTCAACAATACTACCAATCTGCTCTTGACACTTTCCTCCAAAGCAGCCCCGATTTTCACCTCTTTCTTGACCTCGTCGGTACCCAGATTCACAACCTCGATCTGCTCTTCGTGCGGCTGAATCACCTTCTCCTCTTGTTTCAACAACCTGGCTAATTCCCCTGGCAGTTCACAATCTTCTTCGTCTTCTTCTTCAGCAAGATAGATTGGATTGTCGAAGTCATACAAGGGTGTAACAGGATTGTTATCAATGAGATCCGGAGAGATATCGCATCTGCATGAATGTTGATTCATGCATTGCTTAGAACCGGTGTGAGACAAATCGAAAAAGAAAAAAATGAAAACATTGCCATTTTGATTTTGTTTTTTTTATTTTTAAACTGCAAAAATAAATGAAAAACAAGGAACACCGCTTTTAACTGAAAAACATCCTTTTATTAATGATGCAAAACTTGCAAATTTAAACATGAGGTGGCCCTTACAATGAACCATTACGTGTCGGGCAACACGTATGGCTTTCATGCATATAAAATCAAAACAGGAAAAATATTACTCTTCCAGCAGAGTGACCCGGATGATCTTTTCAGCCTTCCAGTTCTGGATTCCCATCCCTGGTGCGCACGGCTTTATCCACCGGTCCATGTCACAGTCGCTATCAGCTTCATCACTCATCATGCAGATGTGATCCGGATCAAGCATTCCGGCACTAGTGAAGGTGACTGACGTACGACGTCCTCTGCCTTGTCCCACCGAGCCTCTGCCTGGCTGATACCCCACTCCGAAGCGGTCCTTCTTGGCAGATATATCCATCATCCTACCCCAACCGGGAGCCTCTCCATTCTTCACCACCTCGGTGGTCTGTTTGTATGAAGATATGGACGATTTCTCCTCTTCCTTTGCAAACAGAGCATTCTCCACCTTAACGGTTTCAAACGCTTGACTCGGGGTCTCCCAGATTTCGCCGTCCATTTCCACATATTTGAATGAGGACAGGTGGCTGACAAAGATGTCCTCTTCTCCGCACACAGTGACAACCTGGCCTTCCCAGATGTATTTCAGCTTTTGGTGTAAAGTCGAGGTTACTGCCCCAGCAGCATGGATCCATGGGCGACCCAACAGGCAACTGTATGCCAGCTGAATTTCCATGACGTAGAAAGTCGACTTGAACACCTCCGGGCCTATCTTCACAGGCAGCTCAACTTCTCCAAACACGGCCCTCTTTGACCCATCAAACGCCCGCACTATCAAATCAGTCGGAGTCAAAATCAGCCCGTCAGAGTTCAGCTTTGCCAAAGCCTTCTTTGGCAACACATTCAATGAGGAGCCGGTATCAACCAGCACATGCGAAAGCACGGCCCCTTTGCATTCCATTGCTATGTGTAAAGCCCGGTTGTGATTCCTCCCATCCACAGTCAGATCCATGTCTGTAAAACCCAGCCCATGGCTGGCATGCACATTAGACACGACCGTCTCCAACTGGTTTATGGTTATCTCTTGAGGAACATAGGCTTTCTTCAAGATTTTCAATAAAGCCTCCCTGTGCCCCTCAGAGCTTAACAGCAACGATAAAATCGATATTTTAGAAGGAGTCTGCTGCAGATGGTCTACCAACTTGTACTCAGACTTCTTGATGATCCTCAAGAATTCCTCTGCATCATCATCAAGTTTCTCTTCCGACCCAACCGGCGCCGGTGTCACAACTGGAGTACCATTATTCACCACTGCTTTCCCTTTTGCCCTGGCTAAAGCCTCGGCCTTTTCTTTTTCCTCTTTTTCTCCCTCTCCTCCCCTCAAGGTATCTGGAGCAAACAGTCTTCCACTGCGAGTGAAACCGCTGGGACCGACATTATCCACCTTTGACACGGTGGTTTCGCTTGCAGTTTGATCTTCCACCTTATCACCGTTATAGTACACTTCTCCCCCATAATGCCATGGCACGGCATCATCTTTGTCATACGGAATGGGTCCAGGTACCGTGATGGTAACTGGAGCCGCCTCAGCAAGAGTTGACAAATCCACCGGATCAAAATAAATTGTTATGGTGGAGACCTCATCTTTCCCCAAATCAGCCTTCTCAATCAAAATACTCCCCTCGTCCATCAGACCCTGGACAGTCCTCCTCAACAAATCACATCCATTATGATCAACAGTGCACTCAGCACAATCAATACCGCAACCCGGATGAACCCCATTCAACAACAACTGTCGTTTGACCTCAGCCAACGGAGTCTTCAACTGATCAACAGACAACAGCCCGATCCTACTCTCCTCAGAAATAGCATTCACCCCCCTTTGGCCATGCGCAGGCATAGGATTAGCATTGACGTTGGGGGATGGTGCGAAGTTGATAGCTTTCGAATCCACCAGGTCTTGAACTGTGTGCTTAAAAGCTTTACAATTCTCTATGTTATGTCCGGGAGCACCCGAATGGAATTTGCATTTTGCATTTTCATCATAATTGTCTGGCCTTTGATCAGGTCTCAAAGGTGCCAAAGTTCTGAGTTGTACCAACCCCAGATCCATCAACTTCTTAAACAGAAAAGAATAAGTCACAGGCGGCCTGTCAAACTGCCTATCATTCATTCTCTCTCTAACTTGGTATCTAGCCCTCTGAGGCCTCTGCTGAAATGGTTGTCTTTGTTGTTGAGGTTGTTGCTGTTGCTGTGCTGATTCTGATTCTCAGCAGGAATAGTTACCGCAGCAGTGTGCTGGAAGTAACGATCCCTACTGGGTCCTCTCTGTGCATAGACCGCACTAGTATCTCCCTCCTTCTTCCTCTGACCATTCCCAAAAGGCTTTTTCGACCCTGGAGAAGAAGTGTTACCCTGAATCTTCCCGAGCTTCAACCAGCTCTCAATTCTCTCCCCGGCCACGACTATATCCGAAAAGTTGGTCACCGGACAACCAACCATTCTCTCAGCGTAAGCCCCTTGCAAAGTCCCCATGAAGAGATCAGACATCTCCCTGTCAACTAGTGGAGGTTGCACTCTGGCATCCAACTCCCTCCACCTTTGAGCATATTCTTTAAACCCCTCGTTATTCTTCTGAGACATACCCTGCAGCTGGGTACGACTCGGGGCCATATCAGCATTGAACTGATACTGTTTAAAGAATGCGTCCCCAAGATCTTGCCAATTCTTGACATCTGAGGACTTAAGCTTGGTGTACCACTCTAGTGAGCCTCCGGACAGGCTGTCCTGGAAGAAATACATCCACAACTTTTGGTCCATAGTGTAGGCTGAGATCTTACGAACAAATGCTTGCAGATGAGTCTCGGGGCAGGAACTCCCATTGTACCGATCAAACGCGGGCGCTTTAAATTTCTGCGGGATCACAATCCCCTCCACTAGCCCCATATTTGACATGTTTACCACACCAGGAGTGGCATAACTCTCCAATGCTCTGATCTTCTCAGCCAGCAGCTGGATTTCTTTGTTCTGTGGCGGGGCACCATACTGACCAAAAGGTTCATTGTGCAGGGAGAACTGATCTGCCTCTCGGTCTTCCTCTCTGTCGTCTTCGACTCCGAAGAAAGGAGGGAACAGACTATCCTTCAAGTTCTGACCCGGTTGACCACCCGCAGCACCAAAAACCAGCAGCGTTGTTCACTACACCCACGGTTGTTCTCTTACCACCGTCTCGAGAACCACCCAGCCCCTGTTGGGAGACACCCTCCAGGTTGACGCCACTATTTGCCGCTGAAGCCCGCTCGAGCTTCTCAACTTTATCATCTAGAGCCTTCTGACCAACTGCAAAACCTTGCATGATGTTGATCAGCTCATTCATCTTGTCTTTCAGCTCAAGGATATATGTCTTCGGGAGATCCATCAGTCGAGGAGTATTGCGTCGCGTGAAGTATCTGTGAGGACGGGTTGAGTGCAAAGGTACAGTTCTGCGAGCACGAGCAATGATTCCTGTAACAATCACGCACGTTAGAAACAAATACCTGCAAAATAACACACAAGTTATTATGATCATGCATGAATGCAGTGTTTATCCATATGAGGAACACTTTGTCTCTCGATCCTGGCTTCATCGAGACAAACAATAATCCGGCAACAATATTCTGACATTCATCATTTGGTTTCACCATACAGATCAGAGATATATGATTTAGCAAAATACCCCCAACCACGTGTGTGCTGTGTGAGTGCATACGGTAAAGCAAATAAAGCTTGAAGATTAATCACTAAATGAAAATAACCATCACATAGCAAAATGCACAATAAGTGCCATAGTCATACATCAAAGCAGATACAAATCTCCAGAATCGGAAAGGAAACACAGGCAAAATGAATTCTGTCAACAAGCCTGACGGTAATCCACACAAATGATAAAGCTAGCCTGATGAGGGTCCCACAGAAGGCCCTATCTCATCAACCATCCTCGCGAACTCTGCGGCGAACCTGAGCTCGGTATTCTCCTGCTGTAATCTCCTCACCTCTTTCTGGTGAATCTTCATCTGCCTGAAGTAATGATCTCTCTCAGCAATGTAATGATCCCTCTCTGCGATGATCTTCACATTCTCTGATTCCTTGATCTTCAGCTTTGACTCCCACTCAGCAATGAGAACTCGAACTTTGTCGTCCCTCTGATCTCTCACGAGGATTTGCCTCCTCTTCTGATCTTCAATAACCCTTGAAGCTCTGGCTAACTTCTCCTTCGTGATGTCGTGCTCCTTCGCTGAAGATGCCAAAGCCTGACTGACCTTCCCATAGTAGGCAGTATCCATCTCAAAGCGCTTTGCTTCCAGGGCATGTCGCTTGTCTTGATCTTCCATCTTCACTTTGATCTCCCGGTTAGCCGCCTGAACCCAAGCAACAGTCATCTCCAATTCCGCTTTCTCTACAAGCAACTGATCTCTCTCCTGCTCCATCTCCAGGAACTCATCCATACTAACAGTAGAAGGAGATTCCTCAACCAACGGATACCAAGGATCGACCATAGGAAATGGTAGACAAGTAAGCTCCACTCTCTTTCTGAGCCAGTCATCGAACGGAGGGAAAGATCTGTTATTAGCTCTACCCCAAGAAACCTTGCCTTTCCTTTGAATGCTACGCCATGCCTCGGATACCTGCTTCAACCTGGCCTGATTGCCCTCGACTGGGAAGTACAAAGTCTCCTGAACCTCACTCTTGAACGAAGGTAGCTCCATAGCGAATCCCATCTGTCTCTTAAGAAGTGTCGGGTTATAATTAATGCAACCCTGAACTCCTATAAGTGGCACATTGGGAAAACCCCCACAACTGCAGATGAAATCTTGTCCAACCCCACTACTGTGAGTCCAAGCTATGTCTTTGGCCCTCAAACCCATCAGCTTGGTCGCCCAATTAACATTCTGGCCAAGCAGAACAAAAGCACCCTTGGAAGGCAAATAACCCATAAACCACTTGTATAGCAGTTGAGCGCAACATCGAATCAACCCCCCACGCCTCTTCTTGTTCCGATTGTGGACCGAGTAATAAACATCTCCGATCAAAGTAGGGATAGGATTCTTCTGAACAAACAAGCGGATGGCATTAATATCCACGAAGCCCTTTTGATTAGGAAACAAAATAACCCCATAAATGCCCGCAGCAATCAAAGCACAGACAGCTTTCCAGTTACCCGACTCAGCATTCTCCTTGGCCTTAGCTTCTAGGAAACTCAAATGAAAACCAGGCAACTTTCGCTTCTCTTTCAGACTTCCCTTCACCATCTCCGGACTCAAATAAAGAGCACGGGAAATCCCACCAATATCAGGCTCTTCCTTAGTAGCATAGAAAGGAACCTGATTTCTGACCTGAGTGCCCAAGATATCAGCATAATCCTCCATCAAAGGCCCGAGTAAGTAATCTGGGAAGACAAAACACCTCAAACCAGGATCATAGAACTGGAGAAGAGTATGAATGGCGCTCCTGTCTCTGTCAGTGAGTCTGAAAACCATCTTCAGAATACCCCCATACATCTCATGAAACAACCCCACATGGTCGGGTGCAATCAATGCTATCATATCCTTCAGCCCACTGATCTCTGGGTCAAAGAAGCTATAGGAAACATCGTCCTTCAAACCAGGCCTCCTCATATCTGAGCAGAAAGTCTCTCAACCAGGATCTCGATCAAAAGGGTCCCTGCATATGGATAAACATTTGTTAGATGCAGGTAAATGCAAGATGTAATGATGCTGATGAATGAATGCAATGCATTGCCATCCTCCGAGTCATCTGATCATCTGTTGCTCTGAAGCCTGATCTCTGAACCAATCACAACCATCTGAGGGAATATGTAACCACAAATCCATCTCAAGGGTTCCGAAATAAACGGAAGACAGATACATCATCATCATCACCAAACAATCTCTGAGCAAATACCCATAATCCTCTGATTCGGCCCGGGGAATCCTGAAATAAACGGATCCCCACTGATAAATAACTCGGACAGCACTCCGGCGTCTCAAAAATAAATGGCCATAAATCCGACTTATAAATAGGACTCTGATCAACGGAACCAAAAGTCACCATCTGAGTCACCATCTGAACATGCATCTGAAAGAATCACCCTCCCCTCACAGGTAAATTCTAATCAGGTCATCCTAAGGCGGATAATAGTCTCGACAATCGGGCAGAGATACTCAATGGGTTTGCCCTTTCGGGTGTGCCATTGTAGCTCCCTTAAGATCGTCTAAACTAAAGATCCGGGAAATGATCGGTCACCAGAGTCAATAGTTCAAAAGAGGTAACCCGACCAAAGTGGAAAACCCCACTGAGGAAGAGCACTCTCAGATGAACCTCGTCCGGCTTGTGGTATGTCTCGTCGCAACAGCATGCCCAACCGACATGTGAGGAACGTGAGACCACACTAATCCTAGGTGTATACTCGCGCCTGGGTTTTAGCCCTACTCAGAACACCCACCCCAAAACAGAGGAACCACCTGCACAGAGGACGGCAACATGATAGTATGATGCATGCAAATATTTATGCAAATATATACACTGGTTAGAATAATAAATGCAATAAATAACAACACAAGCAACCTAAACTACCCTAGAACGCTAGGAGAGACTCGCTTAGGGAAGATGGACTAGCACAGGTCAACATCTAATTTCCCCAGCAGAGTCGCCAGCTGTCGCATCCGCGAAAAACAACCGGCAGGCTAAAACAAAAACAACACAGAGCCGCCACCGTGCGTTATTTATCCCAAAAGAGGGAAAGGAAACGCTCAGAGTAAACCTAGGAAAAAGCAAGGTCTCGCGACCAAAGAGAAAGGGTACGGGAGTCGGTTACGCAAGGGGAAGGTATTAGCACCCCTCACGTCCGTCGTACTCGACGGGATCCACGCTCTAAAAGAAAGAAAAGGTTGCTAAACAAACATCACACACACACACCGAAGACAACACAGGTGGGGGAAAAGAGGAGAGGGCTCGCTAGGACATCGCATCCCATGCCTACGTATCTCGTCTGGAACGAGAATCAGAGCTGCCGTAGTTCGGCTCACGCACGCCAAACAAGACACACACACACAAAGGCAAACATGGAACCCGAGCGCCAATAGCTGGACTTACATCGGCTTCCGAACCAAACAAACACAATCAGGATACGGACAGCCAATCGCTGGGCTTACATCCATATCCTGACACACGAGAAAGAAACAAGCAACCAAGCTACTAGGGAGTCGGGAACTCGAACCTAGCAGCTGTCAAACAAACACACACAAAAAACAAAAAAAAAGTGCCCGGAGAGACCTCGCACGGTCTCCTGCCTACGTACCTCATCTGGTATGAGGATCAGGGCGACGTAGTTCCCCTCAACGGGGGAGAAAGACTAGCCAGACACAAAGGGAAGACACACTACCAGGGAGCTGTACTCGAGCCTAGTGTTATCATGCATCATTGCCCTATGTTATGGTTTCTACCTACTTGCACAACAGCAAGCTAATCCTATCCAGGAAAAACAAGCATGCAAGCATAAACAAAACAAATCAAACATTTCAGATAGCACACACTATATCCAGTCAAGTGAGGCTCAAACAATGGGTCAGACTGCCAAGGCAAGTCATCTGTACAAGGGTAGTGTTAGCTCTTAACCCTGACATTGAGAGTCAGGGTGAAGCCAGATGAAAGGTGAGTGAAGATTAGACTTCACAGCTCTTATCCCTGTCCAGGGAGAGCTTCAGACAAAGGAGTGTGGGTTCAGAAAGGAGGAACCCTTCTACACTCAAGACTCTGACACAACTGTACAATGTACAAGATCTTGGGTTTGTGTCCCAATGCATCAACACAGTGGTGTGAGCAGAGGGACGACTCAACAGAATAGTGGGAGATAGACTGCATATCTCTATGATCCACCAATTGCCTTAATCAAGGTCTTTACCTGCTTGGGGACAAAGTTAAACAATCACAAACATCGCCTCTTAAGGAGGACTTCAGACAGTTGCCTGGCCAAGTAACAGGCCAGGTCTTCCAGACTACATGGAGAATAGAAATTCTACCTCAATTGGTTTAAAAACCAAGCAGCAACAAGCAAGTTCTCAAGGAACTGTAAGCAACTGATGTACTTGAAATCAATCAAATATCATCAGTATTCAGACAAACCAACAGTAAACAGCAAATGTTAATCTGTACAGTCAAACACAAGTTAATGCACACAAGTGCAAGCCATGAGCCCAAGCTCAAGCATCAATCCCTACAACACAAAACAAGTTAGTTTACAACATCAAACAAACTCAATTTACAACTTGCATTGTTCTCCTTAAGGCATTTGCAGCTCAAACCTGAAACACAATTCCAAAGGTGAGAAACAAGACCACTAGGCCAAGCCTAGGGTCCAAAAGAGATGAAAAATCCAAAACAGCAAGTGAAAATTATCCACAATCACAATCAACCAAATTAAAAGCAAATGCAATTGATCCCATGCTCATATCAATCACCATTATCATTTCATGCACAAAAAAGTGTCACACATGCAATTTGCAACTTCAAAAGACCAAACAGAATGATCAACATCAAATCCATACCAAAACAATTCAATTAATTCCACAAACATTCAGGTATCAACAGAACATATCCAATGAATAGCATGTCAAATTTCAGCTCAATTGGACAAAAGGAAGTAGGTCAATGAAAATCAAGAAGTTCAGACAATTTCAAACAAGCCAACACATGGTATCCAAACAAGCATCAACTTCCAAAAATCATAAAACAGTGACACAACATGATAAATGAATGGGATCAAAACCACAATGACCTATAATGTGTCTACAATTCACATGTCAAATTTCACATCCATCCAATTAATCATGAGAATTTCACAAGCAAAATACAATCATGTGTCACACAAACTCACAAAATGAGCCAACAGAAGAGAAAATTCCAATCAATTAGGAAATGTCATCAAAAATTCCAGAGAAAATCACATGTGATCTCAACATTCATATGTTCATTCATGCAAAATTTCAGCTCAATCTAACATCCCTAAGCACATCAAGTAAAATCATGAAGTTCATCAAGCTTGGTGTGACACAAATTGTCACACCTCAATTCAAAAATTCATATCTCATCAATCAAGTATCCAAAAATTACAAACTCTACATGAAAATCACCATCAATGAGTCCAGAACAAGCACAAAAAATTTCATCCATTTCTTTGAAGGCATCATCATTTCATGAAAGGTATGGCAAAGCATATACAAATGTGACACATTCAATCAATCTCTAGACAAATTAATTTTCCACATGTGCACAAAAATCACAAAAATCATGATAAAATTCTACACATTTCAAGGAGCATCATGCAAAAAATCTCACCAAAATTGGACAAGAAATGAATCAGATATGAATTTTTTTAAGTTGAGTGAATCAAATGAAATAAAATTTGGAAAAGCAAAAGAAATAATCAAAATAATTATTGGATAATGGCATTTTTGTAATATTTGAGCCACAGACCAAAACGGTGCCGTTCCAATTAGAAGCCATGGCGCGTTCTCATTGGCTCATACTGGCGGTAAACACGAATTTGAACGCAGGCCAGGAAATTATGGATCAAACATGCAATTCATCACGTTCTTCACTATGAACAACCAGAAAATTCCAGAAAATTGGCAAGAACTTTTTCTCACCAAATGCAACAATCCATATACCGCTAGAACCGTATCAACATGTATATCATGAATATGTAATTTACTTGACCTAATTCTCAACACACAAAGCAAATCGAACGAGAAAAGTTTGCATATCAAAAGTTCAAAGCCAGATTTCTCTCATGATTCTCAACCAAACCAAAAACTATGAGCATCATGTTAATCTATGTTGAAAGCTCTACAAAACGCATATCATGATTCACACAATAGAGGAATTCGAAAAAATCACCTTATGATGAAGCAGTGACGAATCTTCGAGTTTCCACGTGCCAAAGCCAAAAACAGATGATGATTATGGATAAGGAAGTTGATTGGAATGATCAGCTTAGCTCGAAACAGCTCCAAGTGCAAGAATCATCAATTTGCCATTGTTGTGCTTGCTTGTGACAGTCCCTATTCTTGAGGATTTTGGCACGGATTCAATGAAACAGTTCCACTATGATGATGATAGAAGATAGATCCAAGAAGAACGAACCAAATTGATGAAGATTTCTTGAAGAAATGTTGAAAAAAGTTTGTTGAAGTTTTGGAGAATTGTGAGAATTGGAGGGAAATTCAGTTATGATTCTTGAGAAATGTGATTGTGATTATGATTCTGTTATGATTAACAACTTATACTCACTCCTTAATCCATTTCTTAATCTCAATTATCAAAATTGGAAGTGATTAGCACTAATGAGCTTTTGAGTGAAAGTCCAAAAATGACCTTGCCAAATTATGCACTATGACAGCAAATGACAGCTCAAACATGTTCTATTTAGCATATGGAGTGTGTTAGAATTGGCCTTGCATTCAAAAACCATGTATTTTGAGATTTCACCTATTTTCCCACCAATTTCCAATTTGAACACTTGAAAAATGACTTTTTGCCTTGAGTATTTTTGATGAATTTGGATCACACATCATGAAAGTACATGGGAAATGGGGTTTGCTCACAAAAAGATCACCCAAATTGGACATTCCATGTGAAAGTTATGCCACTTTGATTATAGGCATTTTTGGAAAATGAATGGACCATAACTTGTCAACCATACATGGGAATTTCAAGTTATTGGACTTTTTGGAAAGGTGAGAGCATGATCTACAACTTTCATGTTGAACACAATTTCATTTGAAGCTTTTTTGGACATGTAATTTTGTGGTGAAAAACTTTCCATTTTTGGAAACTTCCATTACAAATCACTTTCCATTTTTGGCAACTTTTCTCCTGATTTTATTTTCTTCATTCTTGATGTTTGAAATGTCAAATGAAACTTATTTCAACATGAATGAAGTGTATCCAACCCTCACCCACCTCCAAATCCATAAAATCAAGCACAGTTGACCACAGTTGACTTTTTCAACTGATAGATGAATTTGGCAATGCACTGATCAAGCTGAGCTTCAAACTCCTGATGAAATGGCTCAATGATGAAACCCTATCCTCCATAAGCTCAATATAATCACATGATGATCCCCATATCCATTGTAGACCCCATCTCCTTGCCATGCCTTGATTGGCCCAATGCAACTGATTAGGGTTGACCAGTGGTCAAAACCCTAATCTCAAGGTAGCTGATCAATCACTTGAATCTTCTAGATGATATCAAGACCATGATGATGATGATGTACCACTTCAACCAAGATGAAGATCAATCTCCCTTGAGAATCAAAACCCTAATTTGAACCACCACCCTTAGATAGTTAATGATCCAGTCCAATGAAACCCTAGGCTTGCACCTCCACCTCTTATCTCCTGATCAAGACTTGTGAGGATAATTTGCACAATGTAACCACATGATATGCAATATGCAAATGCCTAATGACCTACAAATGATATGCAAAAATGCAAAGCTAGTCCCAAGAGAGGAGGGCAAATTTTGAGGTGTTACACAGTCGAGTCGTTGACCTTCTGCACCACCATTTTCCATGCCTGCTGACCACGACTCGTCGGGAGGTTTCAGCTTAATGTTTACTCTTTGGCCCACGTAAAATATTTCTACTTCACTGGCTTTGAAAACCATATGTTTTACTTTGGCTTATAAATCCGCCTTTAATCTATTTCCGGCTGCATAAGCCGAAATTCGCTCCAAAACATCAAACTCATACAACATCTTCAAATTCATCACCCCACCCCATTGGTTGGATGGTGTATAGCTTCTCGTACCCACAATTTATCTATCCCATGTAAAGCCATAGGTCGAATGAAGCCTGAGAGAATAAAATGCCTCCTTTAAAGGCATGTCTGCAAATCCTGCTGGAGTGCAAGGTGCAATATTGGCTATGTTTGTGTCGAAATTCCTTCTATCAACGTGATTCACTTCTTCCATAAAATAGCCCTGATCGGCCTCTATGTTTTCCATAATCCCATCATTCCTCCATAATGGAACCCTTTGATGGAGCGATGATGGCACAACCTTTATACCATGGATCCACTCCCGACCTAGGAGTAGATTGTAACTCGCCTTCGGTGATATCACCATAAAAACAGTGGGCTTGGTTATTGATCTGACGGTCATGTCGACCTAGATCACACCAATAGTATGCCCCATCTTACCTTCATAATTAGATAACACCATGTTATGTGGCCTTATATCATTATCATACTTTCCTATTTTTCTTAGAAAAAAACGGGGCATCAAAATTATTGCAGCCCCTCCATCAGTCAAAATATTATTAATTGTGGTATCCTCAATTTTGGCTCTTATGAATAGAGGTTTCAAGTGATTTTTCATACCCTCATCTAGCCTCTAAAAGAACATATTTTTATCCTCGATTGATCCATTGTTCATCACAAAGTAGCACACAGGTTTGTGTTTCTCCATCTCTTTCTTATCACAGTCCATTGGTTTCATCACCTCTGTGACACAGTCATATTCCCTTGGAAGTACCGAAACTACATTACATATAATGTCGAAGTCATCCTCTGACCATGAATCAAAATCATTTGTCGCCATCTCGTCTTCCTTGAGTGGCATCTCCTCCTTTTTTTTTCCCTTTCGCCTTGATTGCCTTTGGGGGGAAACAATTGACTTCCTACTGGTTTCTTGACTTGATCATCAACTTCGTTTTGATATGGTTTGTTGCTACTCGACTCATCAACCTCCCTTTATGCTTTCTTCTTCCTTTTAAACCTCCTTCGTTGGATCCTCGACATTGGGGTTTTCCCCTTGTAATTGCTAGGGCCATAAGAACGTTTCTCTAACACCTAAAATTTCTCTCGATAAGTCAGTGAGGAACCTCTACCCATCTCAAAATTCTTCCTTTTTTGGAGGCCAGATCCTCTTTGCCTGTAGGTCGAACCCACTTCCCCTGGGGAGCATTGGATGTCGGGACATAGGTGTTGGGCTTGTTTCTTTGATGAGTTAGGAACTACTATCTCTTCTGGGGGACTCTCTTTTTTCCGAAGTAGAACTAAGGTTTGTTGTTCTTCCATTTTCCTTTATATTGCGCCTATCGAGCATTCTCTACCTCCTTAGAAGCCTTTTTGTCAAAGACTCCACTACATCTTGGACAGAGCATCACCTTCGACTCCTTAGCCTTACAACAATGAAGGAAGTCGACAAGACCTTCCTCAGTTTTGGAATTGAAATACTGCATCTGATTTTCGCTGCTTTCAACAACCTCCTCTTCCGCCTCAATGTCAAAATCTTCAGTAATTTCGGCCATGTTGATCTCCACAGGTTCGACATAGCGAGCTTCCTCGACCTACAATGGATCAGAATCAACCTTCATAGGTGCCTTACTTTTGCCAAACTTCATCCTTCCGTCATTCAAAGCACATTGAACAAGATCCCTGAAAATAAAATATTGTGAAGTTTTATGCCCCAAAATATTGTAATATTTACAAAAACCTCTTTTATTTCTTTATTTTAAAGGTGGCACTTTTGCACCCTGTGGCCCTAATATTTGGCCATCTGCAACCAACAAATTGAATATCTTATCACATTTGGTCACATAGAATGTATAGGTTTTATAGGGGAACTTGTCTCTCTTTTCATGCTCAACAAGGATCTTCCCATTCGATGGTGTAAGAAGTTTACACACATATGGGGGTCCTGGCTTCAACTAAGCCAAATCGGCCCCGTTCTCTTCGACATAATTATATTCAACATCTGACCTCGGGTTATTATCATCCATGCTGACATAAGCCACTCTTTCTTTTTTATTTCTATTCACTCTGGCTTTCTCAGCCTTTAATCGTTCGACTTATCGAACTCTATCTGCCTGTTGGGTCATATCCCTCAGATACTGTGTATCCAATTTATTTCTTATGGAATAATCTAAGCCCCTAACCGCCATCTCGACTAGTCTGTGCTCAGGCACTTGGGTGAAGCACATTGCTTTCAAAAGTCGGAACCTATTTAAGTAGTTGTCAATCAATTCAGCAAATTTTTGCTTCACGCTTGACAATTATTTCAGGATGATTTTAGACGGCCCCATATAGAATTGTTCATGGAACAATGTTTCTAAGCGAGTCCAATCGTTAATGCAATGAATAGGGTGCATTGTAAACCATGTGAATGCATTTTTTGTAAGAGAACTAGGGAAACATCTCATCCTTAAATTCTCGTTATGAGTTATATCCCCCGTTTTAGTCAAATATCGAGTGATGTGTTCAACTATAGATTCGTTAGTATCACCAACAAATTTGGTGAACTTAGGAATTTTCCAACCCCTTGGGAGTTTGGTCTGTAACATGTACTCCGACAATGGTAATGTATAATTTTGAATTTCTAGGCCTAGGTTCAGACCATTTTGCGCCATTATTCTTTCGAATATGGATGCAAGATTATTTTCTCCTAACAAGTTTTCCTGTCAGACACCTTGGATCACTTGGTCAGCGTCCTGGTTTCGATTAACCTCTAAGACTAAAGGGCGATTAACTTCCCTAGGTATCTCTTGTTCGACTACGTGGGACACAAATTGTTGGCCTTGATTAACTGTGTTTTCTTCAAGTGGTATTCCCTCGTTTTGAATCGGCTTAACCATATGGGGTTGTACAATTGGTCGAAATTACGCCCGAGGGGTGCCAAAGAAATCGGTAATTCGAGTCATTTGATTCGCCAATTGTTGATAACTATGACTCGTATTTTGAATCAAAGGGTTAAATATAGTACCAATTTGTCGGGAAGCAAGTTAACCATATCATGGTTACTTTTGTCCATTTGTTGTATCATCGCCATCACAAAATTTGTAGTGAATGTTGGTACCATTTGGGAATTGAATCCCATCCCAAATTAGGGTTGCATGGTTCGACTTGGGTTACCTATAACCAATCCTGATTCCAATGGTGGTGAATATGCAATCAATGTCGAAGCATTCCTATTTAAGCCTACCATCAAGGATGTTGGCATGCCATAAGGTTGTTCCCGACCGGGCATGGGCATTCTGAAATTCTTGGAAAAAGGCATGAAGTCACCTGCCATGGTTGGCTTAGGAGTCACAATGAGACTCTGTGTTATTGATGGGGAGAATACCACCCCTTCTTGTGCAGTCGACGACATGGTCATCGTGCTGGATATGGAGGAATTTGCTTCAGTTGAATTTGTAGGGATTATGCCTTCCCCCGTGTTATTGGATGATTGTTCTTCATTGTTGCTACTTCTGGGATTTACCATTCTTCTAACGTATTTCCTTGTTGGTTTTCTAATGTCTTTTTTGGTTATCCTAACACTCCTCAATCTCATGCACACTTACAAATTTGAGAAGTTTCAAGAATGAAGAACTTATACAACTTTTAAAGAAAAAATAAATTTTTGCACAAATTGTCCTACCAGGTGTGCCGATTTGTTTACCGTGAAAATTGGTGAACAAAGATAAGTTTTGTTTCACTCAAGAGATTAAACTCGAAAAAATATCAGAACATATTATGCAAAAATCATAGGTTTGAAATATGTTGACATTTAAAGTCGAAAGTAAAAGATTTTAAAAAATAAACTTCAATAAAGCATTAAATTACTTGAATGTAAAGAAATTAATTCATGAAACGGAACGCATATGCATACATTCTCGAAATACTATTTTCTCACTAACACTTGGATACTTCGATTTTTTTTGGAATTTGTGTACAAATATGGACCCCTAAGATTACAAGTGAACGCTAATTATATACTAGTCCTTAAATAATCGTCTGCAATAGTCGACACAACAAATCACGCCACATCTTCGATTCCATGCAATTTTCGCTCTTAACAAGCTCCCACGTGTCCTGAATAAATGTCTGATCTTATCCATCTGACTTGTTCGACCAAATGGAGTAACATCATATTAAAACATGGAAATTTACTAAGTCCAAAAACTTACTTATCCCTGGCCTTTTTAAAACTGATTACTTGAGAAATTCGACCAAGGTTAGTATCATCTTTCGACAAGACAAATTTGTCGAAATACATATTTCAATTCCATGGTCACAACTGATCAATTAGACCTAGACTATAAACCCAAATAACAAATCAAACTTTTCAAATATACATTCAAGGCATGTGTCAAAAAGATGAGGCAACAACCTTTATGTGGGATCTTTGTCCTCCATAGAGGCAATTAAAACATTGGATCCCTATGTAAGATCCTTGTCGCCCTTAGAGACAATCATAATGTTGGATCTATATGTGAGATCCTTGTCTCCCATAGAAGAGATAAAAATGTTGGATACCTATGAGGCATCCTTGCCGCCCATAGAGGCGATCATAACGTTGGACCTCTATGTGGGATCCTTGTCGCCCATAAAGGCGATCAAAATGTTGGATCCCTACGTGGGATCCTTACCGCCCATATAGGTGATCATAATGTTGGAACTCTATGTGGGATACTTGTCGTCCATGGAGGGAATTAAAATGCTAGATCCATATGTGGGATACTTGTCGCCCATAGAGGATGATCAAAATGGTGGATCCCAATGTGGGATCCTTGCCGCCCATAGATGCAATCATAATGTTGGATCCCTATGTGGTATCCTTTCTACCCATAGAGGAGATCAAAACTATGGATCTTTAAGTAGGATCCATCCGTCCATAAAGATGACTATAACTTTGGATCCCTACATGGGATTCTTACTTCCCTTAGAGGCGATCAAAATTATGGATCCTTAAGTGGGATTTATGCCGCACATATAGGCAATCAAAATGTCGAACACTTAAACAAGATCCTTTCTGCCTTCTGAGATGTATAAAATGTTAAGTTCTTAAAGCACTCAAATTATTGTAAGGATAACGATGATAGTAGACACCCTCGACCAAGATCTAGAGGATTAATTATACATAAATAGTTATGAAAGACAATAAAGGCAGTTAACATAAAAAGTGCCTCAAGGGGCACCATTGTTCATTACAATTAATTATAAAAGCCCCGAATAGGCGAGGAAGTACAACAAAAAGCCCCATAAAGGGAAAATAAATACAAAGCCACTAAGGTTGAGAAACAACCAAACCATAAATTCTCCTTCTGAGCCATCTTCTTCTTAATAACATTCTCTAGCTAGAGGGACTCTAGATTCACCGTCATCTGTTGACCCTCCCTTGTCGTGGGTGTTCTCGATGTGAACGGGAATTTCAAGCTTTGGGAGGCCACCACATCCTCATCCAACATATGGCCGACATAGACGACTTTAATAAAATATATTTTACTCAGATCCATAGTGGGGTAGAGAAGGAGAATGACCTACTCTTTGGCGCACTCAAAATAGACATCGAAAGTAGACACCATCTCACCGGTGAGCTCTAACACCTCTTTTTTCAGTTCCTTCTGACAAAGAAGGGCTGTGTCCAAGGATTTCTAAAAGGATTCATTCTCAGTGGATATTTATTTGGCCTTGGCCTTCACATCTTCCATTTTCTCCATCCACCTCTCCTTGTCTTTCTAGCGAATCCTTAACAACCTTTGGTTCTCATTGTAAGCATCTCCTGATCAACATCCCACAGCACGAGCACCCTCAGCAGAAGGTTACCCTTCATGCTTACAATGGTTGAGGTCGATTTAGAGAAAAGGGTCTGGTAGTTAGCAGAAAACTACTTAGAAAAAGGAAGGTAAGAATTTTTGAATTGGAGGGTGTAAAAATCGACATTGCTCCAAAACGTCGTAGGAGGCGGGGAAGCCTCGCCTATGGAGGGAACCTGAGTATTAGCCTTCCATATAATAGGATAAGTTTGGAGTCGGTTCCTCAATTGGCCTTTTCCTTCCTTTGAGCCTTTGAGCCTTCACGTCGGATGAGTTTGGAGTCGGTTCCTCAATTGGCCTTTTCCTCCCTTTGAAATTAAAACCCTCTAGGTGGCTCTAGGGATTGTTGGTGCTCGAACTAACAACCTTGATCTTCTCTGACCTTTGTCTCCTCTCTTAAGTAGAGATATTCACCATTTGATATGAAAAACAATACGCAAATATCACAAATATTTTCTACAAATACCTACAAATGGAGACATAATATAACTCACCTAAACAAGCAGTGAGATGATTGTCGTCGCCCAACCAAAGTCTAATCACTTCATGGAAATCCATAACCTAGAACTTCCTACAGATGAGGAAAATCCTCTTCTCCTCGAGTGTAAGTAACGTCGGGTCATATCCTGTGATCGCCAACGAGTCATTCGTCCAGGATAAAGGGAAAGAGATGGGCGTCGTCAGCTTCTAACACCTTAAAGGAGTCGTTTTGCCTCTTCACATGGGAGGACTTTTCCTTTAAATACTTCTAGTGATTGGAGTGGGATATAAAGAGAGCCTTCCCCAGTTATCCACTAGAAGACACTTATCTACCCTTCGTCGATTTAGGGTTGTAAAAAAAGAAAAATACTCCCACGGTCGAATTCCCGACAAGATCCTCACAGACCATCTAGAAGGCCCTGATATAGCCCCAACTATTAGGAAACAACTTGGAAGGCGCAACGATGAGAAACCTTAAGACCTCCATGGAAAAAGGGGAAAGGTGGGGGGGGGGGGGGGGGGGGGGGGGGGGGAACCCATATCCCTGCTGAATGGGAGGTAGAAGTATAAGTATGGAAAAGGAGGATCAGAGGAGATGGGTGTGGTCGCCCTCTATGACGGCTAGCAAGCCTTCAGAACAACCTGATCTTCATCCTCTAGAGAAGAAACCTTCACCCCTGATTGAAAAATAAGGATATGTTCACCATAAATATAACAAGATCTAATATCATCGACAACCCTGGACACGATGGATGGGGTAAACATTGCCTCTTTGTTCTTGAGAAAACAATAGAACAAAAAGAAATCACCACCACTGTTGCAATCATCAAAGAGGGAAACTAATACCATCAAGATCTTCGACTCTACACATGACCTAATCCCTATTTTGAATGTATCTTCGTAAACCCTATTCACTACAGAAAGTGAGAGAAAGGTAAATTCATACTAGAGGAAGGTTGTGAACAACGAAGTAGAAGAAACGAGAAGTTGGGCAGTTCAAACAAGCTTGTAGAAGTATGGACTAAAATGGATCATATGAGATAAAATAAAAAATATTTTATAGGGACTGGGAAGCACAAGGGATCATTTATGCTCCCCCGTAATTTTAAAAAAGCTCAGCATGTTTCTGAGAGGTGCCACTTTAGTTTAACGTCTTGAAAATGGACCATCATTACTTATATTAAATGGAAGTAAGCATGACAAGCTGAATGATTAATTGACTTTCTTAATAATAATTTTTTTCTAATTAGGAGACATCTAGCAGATGACTCGTCCCTCAATTAGGGGCTTATGCAATTAAAATTATCACCTTCAGGTGAGGGACTCGTCCCAAGCTGAGGGACTCGCCCCAAGATGAGGGACTTTCCCCTTTTATATTAAGACTACATTCATCTGATACACTCGCCCCAAGTTAAGGGACTTGCCTCTTAATTACAAGTCGCCTTCAGCCGAGGGATTCACCCCTTCATAAAAAGTCTCATTCGGTTGAGGAACTCGCCTCTTAATAAAAATGTGTCATCAGTTTAGGGACTCGCTCTAGAATGAGGTACGTACCTCACAACAAAGTCCTCGTGCTTGAGGGACTATGTAGGGTTATATTTGTGAGAGTCATAAACAAGGGCGAATCAGATTCCTCGTCTAAAATTGATGTCGCCTAGGCGATATCCTTATAGAGAGGAGGGGCTCCCTCTTAGCACTTATGACGTGTATAATTCCGTTGATTAGAGGAGAGGGAGTCCACGATGATTCCTTGAATAATTGGTGGTCAATAACTTCCCCTGGTCATAAGGGAGCGGTTGCTGCCCTAAGGACTTATGAAACCCTAGGCCCAAAAGAGCCTCTATAAATACCACTTCCCTAGGGGAAAGGGAGAGGGAGACATATCTTAACTCATACAGATCACATCATACATATGCTTATATCTAAGCACACCACTCACATACAACACCTTTCAGCTCACGTGAGAAGATCCTCTAAACCACCATAACACACCATCATATAGGACTTCTCACTGCAGTGGGTAAGATCTAACCACCATATAACATAATATACCTATTAAGGCATATGAGTATCACCATCCTTTACAGGGGTGACATACATACTTGTACTTTTTTACCAATACACATCTTAAGAATATCCCAAGCCACTTTTAAATATGTTGCTTCTGAGATTTTGTCAAATACCTTTGTATTTACACATTGGTGAATGTAGAATAAAGCCTTTTGATATTTCTTCTTTGGTTCTTTAAAAGTTGCACGTTGAGCTTTTGTTGGATTTTCAACTAAAGGTTAAAGACTTTCATTCATATATTCACTCACATCTTAATCTTAAACATTGAATATCACTTTCCTTTGCTTGCTCCATTTTCCCCTATTCTTACCATCAAGAATAGGTACGTAGATTTAGATTTACTGGAAAATTATTGTTCTCTATCATAGCTTCAAACATAATTCTTTCCCACAAATTGAATTGAACTCTTGGGTATCAATTTGGATATCAATATGATAGTAAAAATCATTTCAATTTTTTTTAGGAATAATTGAGTGAATGTGTGAATTAGTTTGTATTGATCACAAGGTAGTGTATTTATACAAATACTAGAAGTCTCACGTCAGGCACAATCACTTTGACTAACTCACTAACTAACTTTTAGATTTTTAAATGATAACGAATTAAAAGAAATTCAACATAATATTATAGTTTCAACATAGTTCATAAACTTTGAAAATCTCATCCACACGCTTCTTAATTACATAACAAAATTAATATAAGACCTCTCTATAAAAGAAAATTATTACAGTATCCCAACCTGCAATTTTCGACACCCATAATTCTTTAGGTTTGACATTTTTTTCTAGTCTCATCTAGAGTCTTCATATTTTTATTTATACATGCAACTTACATCTAGAACAAATAGAACAAATGTGCTTGAAACAACTTTAAAAAATAATTAATATGGAGTTTTTTTAGAGCTCTCTTAATAATAAAGGAATTGAATTGAGATTATTTTTTATAAAAAAACAAATTTTTAATGTCATAAGTTTTATGTAAATATTGTTGTCTGTTTCAATATTTATAGGTAGGTCGTTATGGAGAGTTTTACGTGACACCTCACATTTAAACTTGTTATCTTTTAATTGTAATAATTTTTATCATATTATCCGGTGACTTTTTACGTTTTCAAAGAATATTGTGTTTTTCAGATTTTTAAAAAATTCAATAGTATTAATTTCGTTTTTTTGTCTATCCAAAATGAACTGTCGATTTTTTTTTTAAATTCAAAAAATTATAAAATAATATTGGATTTATTAAAAATCCAATAATATTAATTTTGTATTTTTATAGGCCTACTCGATATGAATTGCCGAAGTCTTTTTAAAAAATTGGTATATTTTTTCACGAATCAATATTTTTATTATAAAAATCATTAAAATTCCTATCAGATTTTTAAAATAGACTATCAATTTTTTTTTTTTACCAAAATTTCCAATTGTCCTATAAAATTTTTCGTGTCCTGTTTTTTGAATAAATTTTTAAAAAGAAATTTAAGTATTATGAAAATTGAAGGTGTCACATTTAAATATGTGGGTGACAAATAAAAATGTGGTGGTTGTGCTATTCTGTGAGGACTTCTAACACCAATCTTCCAGCCCAACGCTTTCGTCGATTAGACATGACGTACATATCTTATGGCTACTTTTTGCACTCCACCTTTATTTTCTACACCCCCATTCTTCCTTTTATTCAACTACAAATCTTACCGTTTCGGACATATAATTTCTGAAAATTCAATAATAAAGTGTTT
Source organism: Lathyrus oleraceus (assembly GCF_024323335.1). Classification (NCBI taxonomy): domain Eukaryota; kingdom Viridiplantae; phylum Streptophyta; class Magnoliopsida; order Fabales; family Fabaceae; genus Lathyrus; species Lathyrus oleraceus. The sequence goes on along the minus strand of NC_066584.1, from coordinate 34,429,628 downwards.
TTAAAGGGTTTAAATTTGGTTTAATCACAATTCAAAATTTATTTTTACTCGTTAACAGAATTAATCTATCAATTCTAAATTTATTCAATTTTGACCGTCTATTTTATTTTTAACTAAATACTTTTGTAACATGTTTTAAATTAAGTAATAACGTTTTTATGATGTAATAATCAAAATGAGTTAATTATTACATAACATTAATTAAATTATAAAAATAAATAATTTTTAAAGTTGAAATTAAAATCTGTTAGAAATTTTCTTCTATTTTTATTGGGGTTAGTTATTCCACATCACCGAATTTTATTCCAAAACATGTCACATTATTATTATTTAGTTTAAAATATTAAAAAATATAACAAATTGAATGATTTTAACATAAATGACTAATTTAGTTAGGGGGTGTTGTAAAAATATTAGTTAGTGAGCGAAAATAAAAAACCCGAGTGTAAATAAATCTTCATTGTTTCTTCACTTATTTAAGAGGTACAAGTAGATCATTAAATTTTGGGGATTTCTTATCTCACTCAATAGGATAGAAAAATGCTTTATAAAAATTGAAAATGTTTTTCAAATTTTGAAGATGCATATCCAGACGCGCCACACCACCTTATGATGCATCAAATAAGTGTTACTCAGATTAAAATAAAAAATTATTCTGGAGATGTATCTTCGAGTATTTTCAACAAATATATTGATATTTGAGCAGTCTGGTGGATATTCTAGAGATGCATCTAAGGTGGTTTGGGAGGGAATTTTGAAATTTCTGTCACCTTTCATGTCAGATATTTTTGGAGATGCATTTTCAAGATCAGTTGATAAAACACCCATCTGCATGATCACAGACCCATATTTGTTTTCCACTTCAAACCCTTTCCAAAAACCTTTCATTCTCAATCCATATTTTCACTCCAAATTTTCATTCTTGTGTTTCATCACATCAAAGAGATTAAAAGAAGCTAAAATTCTAGGTAAAGATCATTTATTTCAAGCCTCATTGCTCACATTAATCCTGTTTTTTAGCTGGAAAACGTTCATTTGATTTGGACACATCTCCGAATTTTGTATGAACTACTCCGGAGATGCATCTCTATGGACTGTATAAACTCATTTTCAAGCTCTATTTACATAATTTGTTGTTTTTGAGTTTTTTTTGTTGTAACTGTTTTCATTAGATATGTTGCACCACGCTGTTTTCCCCAAACGTGTTGTGTCTTCGGATGCCAAAGGTGTTGTTGTGAAGGAGGTAGATGTTGGCAACCAATTTAAAAATGAGCAAGAGTTTGAATTTTGTGATCACATGCTTCAATGGATTTGTACGGAGGCCTCCAAACTGGGATTTGGTGTGGTAATCTGAGGGTCTGATAATGGTTCGAATATAACAGATGTATTTGTGACAATGATATGCGAAAGAAGTGAGAAATATAAACTTCCTCTCCGAAATTTTAAAAGAGATGGCAATGGTTCAAGAAAATATGAGTGTCTCCTTAAGTTGTGTGATTATATGTTGGCAAATAAGAAATGAAGATTTAATGTCATATGTGGTTTACATAACTATCACTTATGTGAAAAGTTAGCAAGTCATCCAATTGTGTGTCGCCTCATGCCGGAAGAGAAGGAATGTGTTTCATACATGACATTGAATTTGGTTCAACCGAAAAACATACTTGCAACTTTGAAACGTAAAATACTCGAAAATATCTCAAATATCAAGCATGTGTATAATATTCGGTACCAAAATAACAAGACTCTAAGAGGGGATAAAAGTGAAATGCAACAACTATTGAAACTTTTGGATGATAACAATTATGTTTCCAGGTATCGAACCTGGGAGGATGAAGTAATTGTTAGAGATATATTTCAGACTCATCCTCATTCCATCAAGTTGTTCAACATGTTTCCTACTGTACTCATGATTGATTCAACATACAAGACTAACAAGTACAACCTTCGACTATTGGAAATGGTTAGTGTTACCTATACTGAGAAGACCTATTCTGCCGGATTTGAATTTCTAGAAAGAGAAAAAGAGGAGATTGTTACTTAGGCCTTAGAGGAGTGACACGAAATGTTAAAGGACCAAGAAGAAATATCGAAAGTAATTGTTACCGACCACGATACCGCTTTAATGAATTCGATTGCAAAGGTATTTCCTACTTCTTATGCATTACTTTGTAGGTATCACATAACAAAGAATGTGAGAATTCGGGTTAAACCCGCGGTAGGGACGAAACAGATAAAGGGAGAAGATGAAAAAATGGCGAAGTCGATGTGATAGTGGAAAAATTAATGGATGCATGGAATGTTATAGTAAATTCTTCTACTAAAGAATTATATGTCGATTTTGTTATACATTTCAGGAAGGTGTATGAGAAATATCCATATTTGTTGAGATATATTAAAATCGCAATTCAGGACCATGTGAATGATAAAATTGTTTGTGCATGGACCGATAAGGTTAGACACCTTGGGAATAAAACAAAAAACCGAGTTTAGTCTGCCCATGCTACATTGAAGAATTGGTTTGGAAATAGTAAGGGAGATTTGTGTAGAGATTAGAACTCGGTGAACCAAATGATCCAGAACCAGCATAATGAGATATAAACATTATTTGGTCAGAGCATCACAGTTTTGAAACACAAATTTAAATAGAACAAACTTTATTCTAAGTTGGTCGACAACATATCTCGAGCAGGTTTGAATTACATTTTTCACGAAGCTAAACGAGCTGATAATGTAGGCTCTGATAGTGCAAAGTGTGGTTGCACAATTGTGAAAGCATATGGTCTCCCATGTGCTTGTCTTATAGCAAATAAGGTGAAACTTGGTAGTCCTTTAATAGTGGATGAAGTTTGCAGTCACTAGAAAATGATTAGGTTTGATGATGATGGTGTCTTTAAAGACGGTAAATCGAATATCTCTATCTTGACCGAATGGGAAGTGATACAAGAGATACTTTTAAAAGCCGATGACGATATGAAACTCCACATCAAAGAACAATTGAGGGAGATTTCTTATCCGGAAACCAATGACTTGAAACCACCCTATTAACCAGTAAAAACAAAAGATGTTCTGAAGAAGTTCAAGCCTACATCAAGTGACAATTCCATGGTGCAGTCTCCTTCTTATTTTGAACATGTTAACAAAGAGTTCACAATAGAAAACCACCCGCTTCACCCCTCCACAAAAAATCCCATTCATTGACGAGATTCCGATTTTTATGCACAAATAGATCGAATGGGTCGTCAATGTTGAGGGTGACGGTAATTTCAGTTTTCGAGCTGCTTCGGCTTTACTCGGTATAGGAGAAGATAACCACACACTTATACATCATCAATTTATCCATGATTTGAGTACCCATAAAGAATCATACACACGGCTTTACAGAAAGAAATAAAATTTTGATGCAATTTATGATTCTCTTGTTCCTTGCATTAATGGACCGATACCGGAGGAAAAATGGATGCGCTTCCCTAAAATGGGTCATGTCATAGAAAATGTGTATGATAGAGTGTGTATCTATCTTACAAGATACGGTTTTTTGGGGGAAATTTCCCACTATGCACCGCCCAACCTCAAAATCCAAATGATTGTATTATGTGTATTGGATGGCTTTCAAAATCACGACACTTTGTTCAAGTTTATTTTAAACCGGGATGCCCTATACCACTTACATCAGTGGGCGGAATTCAACAAAAGTCGAGACTTGGCCGGACCAATTTATGAAAAGGATGTAAGAGTTCATTGTATTGAGCAACATTGAAAGAGAATCAAATGCACAAAAGTCAAAAGGGGTACCGATATTTATAGATTTAGCCGACGACAAATCTTTCTATTTGTTTTAGCTTTTTCGTCATCAATTAAGTGTATGTAATTATGTATTAATATTAATAAAGTGTAATATATACAATTTCAAATATTTTTATACATTTTGATGTTTGCCAAAAAAAATTGTTTATTTATCAAACAAAACACACAGGTTTTGTTTTCTGTCTAGTTCAGGAGAGGTTCCGGAGATGTATCTCCGGAATAAGATAATAGGATGATATCATAAATGTATCTCCAAAACCACCACTGATACATGATAGAATTGTTTAGCTCCTCATTTATCTATAACTTCTATAAATTTAGGCTATTATTTTTTATTTCATACAAAAATAAAATATCGCAAATGTCAGAAATAAACATCATCTGGTATGTCACAAATGTTTCCTTCTCCAGTGCGACACCCAAGCGAAAGGTTAAGATAAATGAGTACACATCTTTTACAGATCTGTAATACGGAGTGTATAATCTCCCATCTTAAATAGATAATCGAAAATTATGAAGCTCGAGTACCATTTTTCGTCAAGTAACAATGAAGACAAAATTGAGTTCAACAACTATGAGGGGCTGTGTGGAATACATTTTTCCGTTTCGAAACAAAAGTTATAATCGAGTTGGAAGCGATGACTTCAAGATCGGTCAAAGATATTGTGAAGATGTTGAAGCGTTCACCTGGATATTAAAATGTAATGTCTGATTTTATTTTAACATCGTCTATGTAATGCTAAATTTATCTTATGAATGGTAATTTTATTTTGTCAAAATACAACTTTCTGGTTTTCTGCTTTTATTTCTATTTCATTATGCTATAGAGATGCATCTACAGACAGATTCCAGAGATACGTCTACGGATATATCATAAATTCTTGGAAGTGGTTACTTGCTCTTGATAGTAACTTTGTTCAGTTGTCGATAATCAACGCACAACCTCATGCTACCATCCTTCTTCTTAACTAACAACACTAGTGCTCCCCACGGTGAAACATCGGTCGAACAAACTTCTTCTCAAGCAGATTCTTCAATTGTTTCTTGAGCTCACTCAGCTCTGAAGCAAGCATACTATAAGGAGCCATCGACACATGATTAGTACCGGGTACTAAGTTTATAGAAAACTCCACCTCTCGCTCTGGAAAAAAAATCATGGATGTCATCTGGGAACACCTTAAGAAAATCACACACCACTGATAGATCTGTAATCATTCTCTCACTTCCCTCACTCAAGGACACAAGCACCATGAACACTTGAGCACTCTCACTCAAGGATATCTATACATTCCTCGCGGTCATGAAACTCGACTCTGTATTCTCTTTGGATTAAAGAAACACCACCGACTTATAAAAACTATTGATAAACACATGATTAAACTCCAACTAATTCCTTCCCAGAATAACATCAAGTTGACTTAGAGGAAAACACACTAAGTTAATCCAAAAATCTCACTTAAAAATTGTCAAAGGACAATTCAAAATCACCAAAAAAGTAATCATTAAACCATTAATTAGGGTATCAATGATCATGCTACCATTCATAGAGGACACTTCCAATTTCAACCTACTAACACACTCATCAGATATAAAAGAATGTGTTGCACCCGTATCAATAACAGTAATCAAAGGAACATTTTTGATAAAGCACGTACCTAGAATTGTATTATTCGATGCAGTAGTCTCTGCTCCACTCGAAGCAAAAATTTTCCCTCTAGACTGAGCCTTTTTGGGTTTCTCATATAATTAAAGCAATTCAGATTATTACTCCTACAGTCTGTAGCTCAGTGACCTGGCTTTCCACACTTGGAGAAATTCACTATTGTGCTCTTCCGCTCAGGAGCGCGATGTCCAAACTCACCACATTTGAAACATCTCATAGAAGTATGAGTTCCTCCACCACTTTTCTGTTTCCCACCTATAGCCTTCTGATCAGCCTTCTGCTTCCCTTTGTAAGCTGGAGCGTTATACGGTTTCCCACGATTCTGATCCTCCCTTTTCTTCCCACTAAAACTCTTATAGTAAGCAGATCGGATCCTGATATCCTCATCATAAGTTATGCACTTACTCACAGCATAGAAAATCGACGTATCTCCTAATAACTGATACCTTGATTAATCTCAGGTCTCAAGTCGCTCTCGAACTTGATACACTTCGACCCCTCAGCAGCCGCACCATTATAGTATGGACAAAACTTCACCAGCTTCTTAAACTTCGCAACATACTTAGTAACTGTCGAATTCCCTTGTTTCAGCTCGAGGAACTCGATCTCTTTCTTACTGCGCACATCCTCAAGAAAGTACTTCTCTAGAAAATGTACCCTGAACACAACCCATGTAATCTCAGTACCTACGATCTCTAGTCTCTGACGCGCATTATCCCACCAGTCTTCAACTTCCTCTAACAACATATGAGTACCAAACAACACTTTTTGTTCTTAAGTACAAGCTATCACTCGAAAAATTATCTCGATCTCTCTGAGCCATGCTGGAGCAACTTCCAGATCATAGCTACCCTAGAAAGTCAGCGGATTATTTCTCTGAAATTTCCCCAATACACAGAACTCATCACTAGCATGATTCTGCCGACCCTATTACGCCTGAGCCACTAACTCCAAAGCATCACAATTACGGGATCGTTTCTTCCATCCATTTTTGTGCACATCATAAAACAACTATTAGAAGAAACATGCATCGACAATATCCATACACATGTCGCATACTAGGGAGTAAACAACATTACAAAACCTAGCCGGATGGACCGACCTACTATGATACCACTATGTAACACCTTACTTATCAAATCTAAAATGAATAAATAAAACATGAATAAATCACAAATATTCACCAAGCTCGATGCTACTCACCACCATCAAAACATTTTGAACCACATAAACTCGTTTGCTAAGTAGTGGAAAGTTATAAAGCGTTTGGCATTAGAAGCCTCAACAATATTATTAGTTTTAAAATGCAGTTTAGAACATCAAGAATCAACATAATGATACGCAACATAAAACAAAAGACAAAATAACTTGTCCCCTTATGTAACATATAAGAGCGAATCCAACTATAGACTCGAAAGATAAGCAACTAAATAGGCACAACATTGTCCTCAACCTCAAGCTCCTACTCAGATACCTGATTATCTATACTCTAGAGGAGCATATATGAAACAACACAAAAGGGGGGGGGGGGTGAGAATACATTCAAATAATAAACAATGCATATACAATCAGGATAGATTCATATAATCATAAATGCACATCAATATCATGTATTCACAAATCACCCAAATCACAACAACACACACACACACACAATAAGGCAAAAGTATTCATCATTACACAAACATCTCATCATCATATAATATAATGCAATAATGACTCGACGCATGTTCATCACGGTCCCCACTCTTAATCAGACTCACAACACAACTCTACATGCATACGATACCGACTCAACATTTGGTTCTTCATACGAATCGGGTTCCAATATCTGCGAACCCTGAGCCTCCACTCTGAGCTCCAAGCCTCACTCCGAGTTTGGGACAAGCCATTAGTCCTCATTTTGAGCTAGCGAACATGCCTCTTTCACAACAACAATGACATATGATGCATAGAAATTAATCATGGAATAACACAATACTACAACGAATACAACCCCACTCTGACTGTAAATATTCACACAACAATAACATAGTAAGACTACAACCCCACTCTGATTGTAACTCATCATACACTCAACAGAATATGAGGAGTTCCCGCTCTAAACCGCTTGTCTCATCAATCACCAAAACACGTATAGTTATCACTCAGTTATACACATGATTCATAACATACATCCACATAATGATCATACAGTCACACAACAAAATTAGTTCACTAAAACACTACCATTATCTAACTCTACATGTCAGCTCTCTAACGCTTTGAACGAAACCTCATTTGAACTTATGAAACAAAATTTATGGCCAAAATCGTCGGGGAATAAAACAAGTTTAACTTAGAAATTTTTTCAAAATTCAAACAGCAGCAATCGATTATTATAGGGTGAAAATCGATAGTCATCAAGGCTATTTACTCACTGACTTTTCAAAACACGCATTTAGAAGCCAAACAATCGATTAATTCATTCCAGCAATCAATTTTCATTAATTTGTTTCTAAAAACAAACACATGGAATCGATTGCTCCACAATGACAATCGTTTGTCACAAGAAAAATTTCCAAAAATAAAGGCATGCAATTGATTGTCATCTAATGTCAATCGATTGACATCATGAAATTTTCCATAAATCTCAGTTTCCTATGGAACGCTCGTCTTCTTCACCCCATACTCCTTACAACCCATACCAGTACCAATTATATCAATCAAAACTCAATAAATTTCATTCTAACATAATAAACACATCAACTATCCCCAGTATGATAGTGGTTTATTGTTCTTATGATAGTGGTTTATTGTTCTTCACATAATTTCATCATACGATCAATTGGTTCATAGACACACAACAAGACAACAACAAAACATAATTTATCACATCAATCCATGGCAAAAAAAATTATCAACATGCATCTATGATACTCATAATCAAGCAATAAAGATAAACAAAACCCTCTTGGAGTTTAACGGAAACCTATGTACCCTTTCATGATATAAGCACCCTTATATGAATAATCCCATACCTTGTAATTCCAGCAAAAATCAGCAAAGCAAACTCCAAAGAATCTCTTCTCTCAAGCCCTAGCTCTCCCTTCCAATGTTCTTTTCTTAAAGTCTCTTAATTTCATGTACTGATATAAAAGTTCCCTAAACCTAATTTTCTCTAATTTTTAGAATATATATTATTCTAATTAATTCCTCTTAATTATTATTTTGCCCAACTAGCACTCCAGTTTCCCCCACTCACCACAACTAACTCTCTCAATTCACAAAACGGTCCCAATTCTTCATATTCTCTCCAATTTCTGATAATCAATTAATTAATTCCCACTAAATTAATTAATTAACGCAAATCATCACAAATGTTGTCACCGGCCAAACATCTCATACATAATTTTTTTTTAAATAAATTACTCAATTAAATAAAATAAATAATTAAATAAGCGAATAACTAAATCAAGGTGTTACAGAATTAACATCAGTGCTACCACTAGTGCCCTCCGGCATATGGATGGAGCTTTCCTGTTGATCATGGTTGGGAATGGTTGGGTACAAGAAAAGAGATGACAATGAGTATGGAAATTGTAACGGAAGGTGTGGCTCATGTTAGTTTTATAAGGGCGCCACTATACTTATTAAAAAGTACATGAGTGTATGGTATCCCTATATGGATTGTTGATGCTTAGAGGTCTTTGTAGTTAATGATGGTTAGGATTTGCTCACGGTTGTGAGAGATCTTGTTTGGTGGTGTTTTGGGCTATGAAGAGAGAAAGCTCACTGAGGTGAGAAACTTTGTATTATGTGTTTCTCATTTAGGAAAGAGGTATTTATAGAGGCCCCTTAGACCTAGGATTCGTGAAACTCTAAGAGAAGGTATTTGTTCTCCCCTTATTGGGGGAGATTGTTGAATGCCTATTTTCTAGGGTATGACTTTGTCCATGTGGTCAGTGTCTGGATAACGATAACGGTATTGTACATATCTTTCCTAAGGGCGAATTCCCCTGCCACACGAAGGTCCTGCCTAAATGGTACTTTGTGGGTCGGGGACCCGTGAGTCACCCTCATTTAGGGCTCTCACAAATATATCACTATAAAATAAAATCATATTACTTAAAAATACAAAAGACCGTCAAAATACTTAACAAGTAAAATCATTTAATTAAGTATAAACTCAACATCTTAAACTATAACATAATATAACTTAATAAAAAACCAAAAATGTTTTCAAATACATCTAATTTGTATGGATTGTAATATTGCTCTCCAAGACCTACTAAAAAGAATAAATTAAGTCAAGTTTATTTAATATTCAAAAGATAATATAACATAAAACTTTAACAAAAAAAATATAACATAAATAAATATATTATTTTACCTCATCAAAATCAGATTCTCAAAAAAAAAATTGCAATCGCTTATCTTTAAAACTTATATACTATTTTGCTCCAATAATACCAATAGAAACAATAACATAAATAAAAAAATAAGAATTATAATTATAATTTATGAAAACAAAATCAACTAAATATATAAATACACTATAAGTGCCTCCAAAATATCGTTACGAAGCTTCGAACCATGAGGACTCAAAAATCTACCTCTTGTGATAAAAGTAAAATTTGAAGCAATAATGAATATTGGGATGTCCATTATTTCCTTAGCAATTTTTCTTAAAATAGGATACTTGATTCTATTTGTTTTCCACCATCAGAGAATGTCAAAGAAAGCAAACATTGACAACACATTCTCTTCTAGCTCTGACTTAGAGTGTACATCATCTTAATATTTCACATGAGTCATAACCACTAATCAAATTAAAACTATTTAGATATATTTTTAATTTATATAAATAATATTTTATTTCTTTGTGATCAAATTTGAAATTTGTGCAAATTTTAATAAAAATTAAAATTAAATTTTATTTTTAAAGTTCGAAAGTCGTAAGAAAAGATTTTTTTTTTAATATGTAGGAAATAAATTTGTCTCACGGTCAAATAAAAATAGTATCAAAAGTTTAAAATAATTAACGGAAAAGTCATAATTATATTTGTCAATCTATTTATCGATAATTGTCCGTCAATTAAATTCAATTATTTTCAAATACTAATCTCTAATTATTTCGATAAATAGTAGATAATATTTATTTTAGATTCATATTAATTTAGATAATATTCTCTAGTCAAATTAAAATCAGTTAAATATAATTTTAATTTTAATTTTAATTTATATCAATAATATTTTATTTCTTTGAAATCAAATATTAAACATGTACAAGTTTTAATAAAGAATTAAATTAAAATTTATTCTTAAAATTTATTCCTTTTGTTTAAATACTTTTAGACTAACCTATTATACATAGTATAAGTTAGTTACAAAATTGTAATATATATATATATATATATATATATATATATATATATATATATATATATATATATATATATATATATATATATATATATATATTTGTGTTATGTGTCACGAGTAGTTGAGTGTGTGTTTTAAAATGACAAAAAAATATGCAAGTGAAGGTTAATTTTGAATTCAGAAATAGACAAGACTCGTGAAGTATTGCAGTGAGTTTGAATTTAAAAATATGCAACACTTGTGAAGTGTTTCAGTAGGTTCGAATTCGAAAATAAGCAACACTTCATAAAGTGTTGCAAAAGGAAAGGATACAATTTTTTAAAAATGTTTCAGTAGGTGAAACTATGTAACTTTTAGTAAAAGTACGTAACTTTTGGCGAAAGCTTTTAACTTTTTGTAAAAAAAATTGTTTCACCAAGGTTCACAACCTTGTGAAACAACTCCAATATGGCCAATACTCCATTCCGATTCAGAAAAAAAATACATTCTCTTCACTAAAATTCCATATATTATTCCCTACATTTGAGTTTTGATCGATTTTATGCAAATTTAAGTATAAACTGAATTATCCTGGGTATTCTTGCGTTCCAACTCAAAGGTTTTGTTTGGATTGATAGAATCGGGCGGAGCGGAATGAGATGGAGTGGAATGATATTCCATTGTTTGGATCATTTAAAATTCGACGGAGCGGAGTGGAATGAAGTGGTATGGATTACATTCTATTTCATCACTTACCATCATATTTCTTCCCCTCCAATTTTATATAGTAGTAATTGAAAACAACATATGTCATAAATTAAATTACCATATAGTACCATATAAGATGGATAATGACTTATATAGACCTATAAATTTGGAGTTTATTAACTATTGAATCTCAATATGTGGAATTTTGAGAACCTTATCACGGAGGATAAGGAATTCGAAAGAACCTCGTGAGGAAGGTTCTTCATGGATTGCTGAAACGTAATCCTAACTTAGGATAAACAAGAGAATCCGAAAGACTAAGGATCAAGGACCGAATCGGTAATCAATTTATTTCTTTTATCTAGTAGAAGGAAATAATGACAATTTTGTTCGTAAGGTTCTTATTCTTCAAGCGGAAGACGATCCTAAGACTTATAAGGAAGCAAGAACTTCAAAGGACTCCGTTTTTCGGAAGGATGATATCCAAGACCAAATGGATTCAACAATATCAAACCATACTTAAGAACTTGTCAATCTACCTAAAGGAGCATGACCTATTGGATGCAGGTGAGTGTTTAGAAGAAAGTATCATAATGATGATACACTAAACCTACAAGGGATTTCGACAAAAGGAATGTTTTTATTATTTTAACACATATGCACCACTAGCAAGGATGACGACAATTAGAAGTATTGTTTGCATTAGTTTCTTTGCACGACCCTATAGTTCATCAAATACATTCCAAAATGTAGACGTCGATGAAGAGATTTACATGGAGCTGCTAGAAGGTTATGAACAAAAGGTGTGCAAGTTTGATAAATCCTTGTATGAATTAAAACAAGCACCGACACAATGACATTAAAAGCTTGACTTTATCATTGCAAGATTCACCAATTAATGGGGAGACAAACAACTTAAGGGGATATTTTTCAATAATTATAACAACATAAATTCAAATAGTTTGTCATCATCAAAAGAGGAAGATTGTGAGGAATACATCTTATATCTAGTTCAATTTTGATGAAGACAAAGATTATCAAAGAAGAAAAAAATCAAAAGTGTCATGCACATCAATGATGAAGTTGATCAAGAAGGTTGAACATAGAAATTCAAGTGAAGATTTGAGACAAGTGAGCATAACTGAGGTACTCATTATAATTCATACTATATTACTTTAAATTTCTCATAATTGCATCTCTCACTTCATCTAAAAACCTTTTTGTATAATCATGCATGATTACCTAAAAAAAACTTCTTCATCTAATTCTTGTGACAAGTGTTTGCACACAGAATTGTGTTAGAATATTGTGATATTCCTTTGTCTTTGTTGATTACATATTGATCATTAGCACTGAGATGAACGGAATTTTAGAAACAAAGAGGTTTCTAACTTCCACATTCAATATGAATGATCATGGACTAGTTGACACGTTTTTTGAGATCGAAGTAAAACGAAATAGTGGGAGTTATGAACTTAGTATAATACATTATGTTGAAAAAGTAATTAACAAATTCAAACACTTATATTTCAAGAAAGTGGGTACTCTATTTTATTCTAGTGTCAAACTTCAAAAGAATGATGGAAGAGTTGTGACTCAATTGGAATATGCAAGTGCATGCAATGTACTAGACCCGTAATTGCATTTTTTGTTAGAATAAGATTTGGTTATGCATTTATACCTTGAGTTTTGATGAGAACAATTTTGATACCGTAATGGTTTGTTATTGTGTAGCTTTAACGACCAATTCTAATCATGAGCTTATGACGTGTAACGTCATCAGTTTCTGAATATTGCATTCCAAATTCCGCTTCTGCGCTAATCATGAGAAGTTCTTAAAGATCTCAAGTTGTTGCTGCAATGATCTTTCAGCTTTTGTGATGATTCACTCTTGAGAAGTTTCTAAAGAGACGTTATGTTATTTCTGCAATATTCTCTTTCCTTCTGCTTCTAGACGTGATTCTGGTCATTGAGTTTCTGAAGAATGGCAAACTTCTGAAGTTTTGTTACTTACTTGAAACTTTTGAAGATCTCAAGCCAGACGTTAAGGTTATCAAGGTTCTAACTGAAGATTCTGAAGATTCTGAAGATACTGAAGATCTCAAGCCATATTGCTGACGATGTCAAGGTTCTGACTAAAGATTCTGAAGTTTCTGAATCCAACTGTATGTTTCTTCATTTCATGATTCATCAACTTTCATCAGAAGCCAATGAATTTGAAGATAAAATCAAAATGGATACGTGATCAAATAGTATATGATACAAATCAAATATTCCTTCCACTACCTAATATCATGGGGAAAGGACAGTATTATACATCACACTTGTCACTGGTATTGTGGGCGAAGGATTGTACTATGTATCACTCATTTCACAAATCCAACAATGAATAACCCTTTTATTGGTATCCCCATTTTTCCCTCCAACGATCTCTTTTCGTGCTATATGAAGAGGACTTGGAGACTTGAAGAAAGTCTACTGCAACAATTTCATAAGATTGTTTTCTATGTGAAAAAGATCTAGACTTTGTTCATACTTTTATTTAAGTGTTTGTTTTTCATTTGCGTAAATATATGCTTGTGTAGAAGCACCTTGTAAACACAAAACCTTTGATTCAAACTTGTTGTTTGTGATTCCTTAAGGAAACTAGGGTATATATGGATCCTTGAGAAGACAAAGAAGGTTATTCTTTGTGATTATTGTAATCAGTTGATTATAGTGGATTAAGTCCTTGTGTATAAAGAGAAATCACTTTGGCGGGTGGATTGGAGTAACTTTGAGTTTCAAACGAACCAGGATAAAAATACTTGTATTTTTATCTCTTTGTTCTTAGTATTTGTGTGGTGTTCTTGAGTTGGTAAAAAGCTTTAGTTTTTTTTTAAAACTCAATTCAAATCCTCACTTTCTTGTGTTTTTCACACCTTCATTTGTAAGTAGTAAAATGAGTAGATTTTACTATCAATCTAAATAGTGAGCATTAGAAGACCATCATTAGGATTTTTGGCTATCTTATGAAAATCAAAAATCTTGGTCTCCATTATGGAAGATTTCTTGCCATAATAGAAGGATATATTGATACGAGTTTGATATCAAGTGTTGAATATCATAAATATGCATTTATATGGATATTTACAAAAGTCGAGGGTACAATTTCTTGGAAGAGTAGGATATGTGGATCACTCTCTCAACCATAGAATCAAAGTTTAAGGCTCTTGCTTCCGCTGGTGAAGAAACTGAGTGGTTGAGGGACCTTCTGTTGGAAGTTCCATTGGCTAAAGACAATTAAAGGTGTTGATACATTGTGGTAGTCAAGACACTTTACCTAGAGCATACAAAAAATGTATAACAAAAATTCTAGGCAATTAGAACTTAGACATTCCTTTGTGATAAAATTGATTAAAGATGGAATCATTTCACTCACCTATATAAGAACGAGCTATAATCTGGCTGATCCATTTACTAAGCCATTGACCAAAGACTTAGTAAAAACAACCTCGAGAGGCATGAGGTTGAAACTCCTTGAATAAGAGTTCTGATAGCTGCGGAAACCCAATATTACGTTAACAGGACATTAACCTCAAGATTCAACGAGTAACAACAAGTCATTGATTTGTTTGTCGAACATTTTGTGATAATTTTGACCTTTAAAATGAGGGTTAAGTTTTTATTTAAACTCTTATTGAAGTTCAATACCGAGGGTATGTGTCTCGTAGAAAGTAATACAATATGAACTTCACCTATGTGAATTTCGAGATGATGTCATTTCAAAGTGATAGTTGGAGTTTCTCTCACGAAAAATTCATGAAACAGAAAAGCATATGGGCATAAATAAGTGCTAGGCGAGATATGTAGGGGAAGAACCCTTAAAGAGTTTGTGTAAGGTAACGTTGGTCTAATCAAATGAATTAATGGTTTAAAAGTATTTCTACATAACATTTTGATTAGACTTTGCGTTGTCCTCACTAAGGTTAAGTTTTAAATTGGAAGACACCTAACTGTATTAACATTCTTTATTTCTCTTTTTCTTGAATTGATTTTGTCATTATTAGAACAAGTGGAAGATTGTTGTAAATTATCAAGAATTAATAATCTTAAGTGTGTTCCGAAATGACAAGAAATATGCAAGTGGAGATTTATTTTGAATTCAGAAATAGGAAACAATTGTGAAGTGTTGCAGTGGGTTTGAATTCAGAAATAGTCAATACTTTATGAAGTGTTACAAAATGAAAGTATGCAACTCTTGAAGAATTTTGCAGTAGGCGAAACAATATAACTTTTGGTAGAAATACGTAACTTTTGACGAAAGCTTGTAACTCTTGGTAAAAAAAAGTTGTTTCACCAATGGTCGCAACCTTATGAAATAACAAAAATATGACCTATAAATACTCCATTTCAGATTCAGAAAAAAAAAACATACATCCTCTTCACTAAAATTCCAGATACTCTTCCTTACATTCGAGTTTTCATCGATCTTGTGCAAACTCGAGTATGGGCTGAATTATCCGGGGTATTCCTATGTTCCAACTCTAAGACATTGAAGAGTGCTTGAAATACTTATAAGGAAAGTGATTTCGTTCACGATTTTAGCCTCAATCCATTTGATTTAAATTATTTTTTCTAATATATATATATATATATATATATATATATATATATATATATATATATATATATATATATATATATATATATATATATATATATATATATATATATATTTGTGTATGTGTCACGAACGCGAGTATTTGACAGGGTAGGTACTATAAGAGCATTTAACTTATCATCTCCCACTTATATCTGGTACCCCTCATTTAGAATAATTTTACCGTTATATATATTCTGAAAATTTTAGAAATTTACGTATTTTTATCAAAAAATTTCAATCTGTATCAAAATTTTTGAAAATTTACATTTTTTCTATACAAAATTATCGGAAAAAATTTAATTTGCGGAAGTTTTTATTTTTTCCCAAAATTTTTGACAATTTCCGATATGGATTTAAGATTTATGAGGAAAATATCGAATTTTTTGAAATTACCGGTATCTTTTATCGGAAAGTTTTGAAATTTCCAGTACTTTTTATCAGAATTTGAAATTTCCGATTTTTTTTATCAAAATTTTTGAAATTTCTGATATTTTTTATTAAAATTTCGAAATTTCCGGAATAAATGTGAGAATTTTCAAAAATGTAAAAATTTCGTATTGAAAATTTTAATTGCACTCTCAGAAATTTCGTTTTAATATATTAGGAAGAGTAAAAATTAAAAAAATTAAATAAAATTTAGTTGGTAAATAATAACAAGGATATTTTTTAAATTAGATATAAATGGGAGGTTAACATATTGGTCTTGATCAATCGTCATCTAGCAAATTTGGGTCGTATTCAAATGTAGTTGACTTTAAAATTATATTTTTAATATATTTATTAGCATGATTTTGAAAAACATTATGATAACAATTGGTATATGTAGCTGCATGATTTTGAAAAACATTATGATAACAATCGATATATGAAGCTGACTCTATTTAGTAAAATAAAATTTGTTTTAAAATCTCATTTTAATTTTCAATACAGTTTTTTTCCTTCCACTGATTGACATAATTAAGATTAATATTTCTTTCATCACTTGCAATTTAATATCTCATATTTTTTATCTATATTAAAAATAAATACACCAATATATAATAAAAGTATTTAGTTAAAAATGTTATTCTCTCTCACGAAAACTGATTCTAAAAACCAATCATAACTGGATTCCTAAATTAAGTTCCCAAAAAAAGCATATTAGAAAAGAAGGCTCTGCAAAATGCGAGCTGCATGAATATCATCTTCGATACAAACTCTTGCAATGCATTTAAATTTCAAGAACTAATATCAAAACACATATTATGAAATAGTTTAGTGATCATTGTCAACTGATTCAAAAACTAAGAATATCTATGAATTTGACAAATTCAGAAACTAAACAAATGCTTTCCTATTCATCATTAAGAGAAGAACAACAAATGTATCAACGGTTCAAATGACAAATGAAGCAACCCGATGGAGATCTCATGTCATTATCTTGGCAGACCTAGCAAAGAGACTGTCCACAACTTTCCCAACATTAGAAATGGTTTCTAAAGTTGCAGGGTATATAGCATCAGTTTTAGGGTCATCAAAGATAACAAGGCATCCAGCACCCTGATCCAATGTCCCGGCGAACTTCTTGTCCAAAATCATCTGAGACATCTTCCGCTCCACGTGATCAATGGGAAGCTCAATAAGTTCAGCAATATGTGCAATCTCAACCCTTGAGAATGGTTCAATCAATCTGCAGAGATTCTGCTCCAGAAGGGTGTCGTACAAGGATGACAGGTGCCTATGAACAATTGGATCTTCCTCCAACTGTGCCTTGAAGTCTCGTAAAGCAGTTTCAAATAATTTCAGGGATCTTTTGGAATGAGCATCTGCAACAGCTTTCATTGCATCCAGGTCAGGTCCAACATATTGCAGGCCTGCTTTAGAAGATATGATTCCAGCCACATCATCAGCTTGGCTAACCATGATCTTACACAGCAACATGTATTTTAGGCTAAAGACAGCTTTGGGATCTTCAAGAGCATTGAAAGACTCAAAAGCTTCAAAGAAATAACTATATGCAGTTTTGTAATCCTTCTCTTCAGCATGAAGAATTCCACTCTGCAAATCTATGGCACCTTGTTGAGCTGGTGGAACATAGATAGCATTTGCCGCTGTTCTTGCGGCTGTGAGAGCAGCTTTTGCTTTGGGAAGATTTCTTAAGGAGAAGTGAAGCTTGCTTTCGAGCAAGTCTATGTCTACAAGAAGGAGTTTGTCATCTAGTCTCCTAACCTCTTTGACCAAGCCATTAAGGAGAGTCAAAGCTTGTGAGTATTCCTTAGTTTCCATCAGAAGAGTAGCAAGCCTTGCCTCGACTCGCTGCCTCAGAAAGGTACGCTTTTCATCACGAGTCCATTGCACCATTTCTTTGCAGAGTAAAATTTGTAACTCAGATGTTCCTGGTATTTTAGCAACAGAATCTATTATTCCTCTCACAATCTTTGCAGTCTTTGCCTTGGGAATCAAGGAAAAGAATGGCCTCAACTGAGTGAGAAGGCTGCGCAGATCTTCCGCCCTATTCTCTTGCCTGAGAAGGTCGGTGAGGTTTGTTATGGCCTGCTCTTTCATGCGCAGAGCTTCTGGGGAAGAAGAAGGATCCCCAAGTACACGATAAAGAATGGAGATGCCCTCAGATGGGTCTTTAGCTTCCAATGCCAGAGCAATGGAGTCTGTTGTGGCAGGAAGAAAAGAAGACATGGCTGCAACTAGGACAAAGTTCTGCAAAGAAAGACATTTTGTCAATAGAGAGAAAGCCGAAAGCCAACAAATTGTGCATTACTATCAATTATTGAGTAAAAATATTATCCCACTACTTGAACTGTTCCACCAGTCTCCCAATATACATCAAATATTTTAACCTATTTAAACAGTTATATATTGAATTTCAAAATCTATGAGATATAATGCAACGGGAGGTGATGCAGGTAAAATGCCATTAGATGATCATAGAAAACATGGATAGAAACATATGAAGTTGCACTACTAACGACTAACAAACGACTCATGACACAAAACATTGAACAACCCAAAACACAGACAAATGGCAGAGAGATGAAAACAAATTGCATGTGATAGTGGGCCAGTGATGGTCTAGATTCTAGAGCTTTTTAAAAAGGGTAAAAAGAATTGAAGAGGAAGAGAAAAATAACGGGTTGCATGAAAAAAATAAGGGTGATGGATTGCAGGAGTTTTAATAATTATTCTAATTATACAGGTATTGAAAATTTGACAGGTTTACATAGACATCATGAGTAAAGTTTTGTCAAGTTAAAACATCCACCTTATTCCAATGGTAGCCCTACTAAATATGTTTTCAAATGTCAATGGCAAAGGGAAGCCTATTGTGGCCTATCAAAAAGCAGACAATGCCGAAACAGCAAAGCATGAATTACTGTCAAAAAGCAGACAATAACTGCAGATATAAGTGCAGAAAAAGTGGAACAGTGCAAGATGCTGCCACCCCTGCCCACCGGATGGTTTGGAGAGTGAGGAGGGTACGTTGAGAAAAGTCAACTTTTTAGACAACAATTTCGCAAGTGCAGCAATTTAAAGCAGATAAGTACTAATTGTAATCATTGACAACATTGCCCAAAATATCTGAAAAACCTTGGCCTAGCAGAATATTGACATAATCTACCAACTACCAAATAACATGATTTCACCTCCTCCCTGACTTCTAACTTAAACTAGCAATCTTGGTTTCCTGGTCATCTTAAAATCCAACTACCTCCACCAGATCAATTAAAGCACACAAAGTCACAACAGAAAAAAGTAAAAGACCCATAAGATCCATCAAAATTGAAAAGTAAACTTTGCAGTTTTACTTTGGTTTAATTATGCAATACATAAAAGTATAAAAAGAACGCTGATATAAATTTGAAATAGAAATTGCAAAGGGATCTTTTCCATCATTCTACATGTATTATACTACAAAGCCATGCGAATAAAGAGACCTAGGACAGACAATCACAAATCAATACGTGGTACATAATGAAAATACTAATTCAAACGGTTAAACTGATTCATCAGAGTCAAGAGAACAGGTTGACTACTCAGATATGGTTATTCTCATTTGAGTTTACAAGTGAGAAAAGAGAATGGCACAAGAGACGGCATAGGGTGACCTAAGTTCAAGTACACGTCCTCACAAATTTTACCATACAAATTCTCATCTATATCTGTGTATCACCAATGCCGCGAGAAGGAATCACATTTTTAGACGAATCATATCCTCTTATATTCACACTAAAGGAGCAGATAGCACAGAAAAACAAATTACCCTTGACCAGCAACGTGCCGGTCAAGATTCACTGACCAGAATAAAATTATCTTCAACAATAAATTTCAAGAACTAGAATGTTGAATGTTCTACTACTCTAAATGGACAAATAACTTGTATAAAAGGAAATAAACTTTTTTATTCCAAGCAAACATGTTAATGTCTAGAAACCTACATATAACACAATATCATGTTATAAACATAGTCATAATTGTAAGATCGTTAATTAGAATCATTTCAAGATAACACAAAGAGCATTGAAGTGAGGCAACACAAGTATCATGTAGCATTGGTGTGAGGCAACACATGTATCACTAAGCTCTAAAAGTCAATACACAACCATTTTCAACGAGAGAGAATACCAGAGAACGGGAAACTTTAGGACAACAAGATATTACAGAAGAGACAAAAGAAATCCCTTATCCTACTGTGTGCATCCATACTACTTAACACAACATTACTTGGTTAGGTTTCTAGAAAGCTTCCACAATACTGTTTTGTTTTCTCCTTCCTTCCGTAGACATTTTGACCACAAAAACACAAACAATATAAGCCTACTCTGTAGAATTCCTCTTCATACATCTATTGGAGACAGTAAAATCAAATCTAAAAAAAAAAAATCAAAAGCTATACCAAAATGACTAAGGGCAGTAACCCAGCCCACGCAATAAAAGCAACGGGCTACTGGGACAGCTTGCCCTTAGCTGGAATATCAATGCACAAACCATTTGGTGATAAGAAATACGAATCCCAACACACACACTCTAGCAATGTTGAAAAACTATCATCTTACAAAATCATTATACTTAAACTTAGCAACCAGCGAAACTGAACCAAAACATATTCCTAAATACCCCAGAAAATATCAAGTATCAAACTAATCCCAGAAAACTTCTACTTAATCTTATATCATTATTATCATAGTACAAGCCAAATCAACTTAAAACTGAAATTTAACACTCACAGAAGCCAACTAAAAAACCAAGATACAACAATTGCTTGCAATATGCACCAAAATTAAGAAACCTAGATTCATAATGGATGAAAATAAAACAAAATATAACAAAAGAAAATCCTAAGGAGCAGAAAATTTGAAAAATAAATTAGTAACATACTTGAATGAAATGGAAGAAGAACAACAAGAATCCTTGGTCGCGATCGTAATTGAGGAAGAACCAAAGGGTTTTAGTGCTGAGATGCAGAAGAGAGTGAAAGAGAAGAAGAATATTGGGTTTACTTGTTGCTCAATACAAGAAGAATAGTGGTGAACGAAAGTGGACGATTACTTTGGGCTTTTCTGTCAATTTGGGCTTGGGCTTTTAGTTTTTAGCCCGTATTTATGTCTAAGGTTTAATATTTGCACCACCTTTGTTTTTATAGCACCCTCTCCACTCTCCTTTTTTTTTCTCTTCCACTATAGTTTAGTTACAAATTTTAAGAACTATGCACACATTGAATTTTATTATAATTATATTTAAAATCACGTTATTGAATAATTATGATATAATGATAGTATAAATTACATTTAATTTAATTTATTTATTTATTTACAAATGCAATACATGGTTTAACCAAATGTGATTTATCTTGACATTAATCTATATTTTGTTGTATTTTTAATTTATAGTTTAATGTGTATAAACCAAAAATTTAAAATGATTATACTCAAATTAAAGGTGTGAAAAATACAAGAAGGGGAGGGGGTTGAATTGGGTTTTAAAAACAAAAGTTTGTTACCAATTCAAGAACACCACTTAAGTTTAATAACAAAGAAATAAAAACACAGATAATTTTATCTTGGTTTGCTTGAAACTCAAATTACTCCAGTCCACCCGCCAATGTGATTTTTTCTTACATGCAAGGACTTAATCCAGTATAATCAACTGATTATAATAATCACAAAGAATAACATTCTTTGTCTTCTCAAGGATCCAACTATACCCTAGTCTCCTTAAGGAATCACAAAGAATAATTTTCTTTGTCTTCTCAAGGATCTGACTATACCCTAGTCTCCTTAAGAAAAATCAAACAAATAATTTGAATAATATTTTGTGTGTTACAAGTTGCTTTACACAAATATATTTTACATAAATTATAAACAAATACTTAAAGAAAAATTGTGTACAAAAATGATAGTTTTTCACACAAAAAATAGAAATGTCAAATATTGTAGCGTTTCTTATTTTCTTCAAGTCTCAAAGTCCCACTTATATAGCATAAGAAGAAGATCGTTGGAGGACAAAAAGGGAAAATCAAATAGAGCGATTGTTCACTGTTGGATGGTGAAAAAAGTGACATTGGGTACTATCTTTCGCCCACAAATTAAGTGACAGGTGTGATGTATAGTATTGTCCTTGCTCATGATAACAGATAGTGGAAATAATATTTGATTTGTACTATGTACTATTTGATCACGTATCCATTTTATCTTATCTTCATATTCATTGGCTTCTGATGAAAGTTGATGAAGCATAAAATAAAGAAACATACATTGGGATTTAAAAACTCCAGAATCCTCAATCAGAACCTTGACAGCGACATTAGTCTGACCTGAGATCTTCAGTATCTTCAAAATCTTCAAAATCTTCAGACTCTTCAGTCAGAACCTTGATAACCCCAACACCTGGCTTGAGATCTTCGGAATCTTCAGCTAAGTAACAAAACTTCAGAAGCTTAACGATCAGAGTCACGTCTAGAAGCACAAACTGAGAGAATGTTGCAGCAACAACATAGTGTTTCCTTAGAAGCTTCTCATGAGTGAACCAACACGGAAGTAGAAAGATCATTGCAGTAGCAACTTGAACATCTTTCAGAACTTCTCAAGATTAGTGCAGAAACGGAATTTAGAACACAATGTTTAGAAACTGATGACGTTGTACGTCATATACTCATAATCAAAATTGGTTATTAAAGCTACAAAATAACAAATCATTAAGATACCAAAATTGTTCTAACACAAATACAACATTGTTATCATCAAAACTCAAGGTATAATACAGAACCAAATCTTGTTCTAAAAATCTCCCATTTTTTGATGATGACAAAAACATGTATTTTGATGAACAAATTTTGTACAGGCTAATCACAGAAGGATACATCTTACATAAGAACAAAGCTCCCCCTAAGATGTATAATCCTGAAAGGATAAAATCAAAATGAAAGAAAACTTCTCTAATTAACCTTTTGAAGTACCAGAATGATCTTCCATCAGAATCTGGTTTGTCTATAGAAGTTGCTTGAACCTATGTAGAGCACTGGTTGTCAAACTCAACATTATGATGAACTTCACTTCAGAAGCTTGGTTGAATTATTTTGAAGAAGCTTTAGAGCCTGGTTCTCTTTGAAATTCTCTTTCAGAGCCTGGTTACCTTTGAAAAATCTCTTTGAAAAGAGCTTTCAAAACCTGGTTACAAATTCTTCTTAAAAGCTTGATTGCCAAGTCTGATTATCATGGAGTTTAAACTTCCTCATAACTTGATGCCAAATTTTCAATTCTTCAAATCTTGATGCCAAATTTAGAGCTCGGTTTTCAATTTCGTGAAGACACAATGCTTGATTCTGATTCCTGGTTGAGATCTTTCTCAAACAGTGTTAAAGCTTCAGACTCAGAGAGTAGACCATTTCTTCAGAAACTGGTAACTTATATTATGATCTAAAAAACTTCAAAATTATGTTTGAACTTATCCGTGCAAAACACTTAACAAACTATTCTTCGAAGTATTTGTTAGCAGAAACATTAAACAATGTTTGGGTTCTGATTCATGAATATAGATATATCAAATTCAATTACGATTCTCCCCTTAACTACGTTTCTCCCCTTTTGCCATCAATCAAAAAGACATAGATGAATAAAAACTGATGGAAAGAAACAAACACGATTTCATTAAATATGCTATAAGGAAGAAATAAGTACAAAAATATTGTTATAGAAACAAAAAACACTTATTCAAAAGTACTTAAACAAAACAAAAATACAAAAGTACTTTAAACAAAGTACAAAAATGCTTCAAACAAAAAATAAAAATACAAAAGCACTTAAAAAAAATACAAAAGTACTTAAACAAAATAAAAAATACAAAAGTACTTAAACAATTTTGAAAGCTTAGGGTTTTGTGGCGGAGGAGGAGGCAGCGGAACAGTTGGTTAGTCATCAGGAAGATTTAAGGGATCTACCAACGAATCAATATTATCCTCTAGGAGGCTTTCTAATTAGTAAGCCAAAACATCTGAAGGATCGATCTTTGTGAAGATAGGGTAGTCCAGTGGGTTATTACTACCGTTGGTTTCTTCCTTGGAGGGAAGAGTGTTCTTATCAGCAGTTGACTGATGAGAAGGTTGAGGTTGTGGTTGAGCTTGTTGTTGTGGTTGTTTTTTATCATCCATTTGAGATGTTGAAGATGAAAAAAGAAGGGAAAAAATATTGCAGAAAGGGTGATTTAAGGTTTGAAAGAGAGAAAGGTGTGGGAGTAAATGTGAGCGAAGTGTTTATATAAAAAAAATGTAATGATGAAAAGGCTAACGAATACGCAGACATATGGGGAAGCGTAAGAAATTGTAACCTAGTTCCAAGAAATAAAAAAAACCAATGTGTCACGTTATCATCACGCATGCTCAGAAAGTGGGACGGTTGTCACCATTTAGAACCATATGATATCAAAAGACAAGACAAACATTTAATGCAACGATTGTTCAGAATCAAGAAGGCAAATCGATAAGATTGCTTCTAATCAGAACCTTTCTGATTCATGAAACTTCCTCACTTCAAAAAGCTCATGTCTCCGAATAAATTCTCAGAACCTAATATAGAGTTCAGAAGACTTAACATTATGAAATTCATCTTTTCATTCTGGACAAAAATCCATAAATAAGTTTTTCAGAATGAAAACGAATCTATCTTCAGCAAGGGGTTTTGTAAAGATGTCAACCCATTTATGGTTTATATCAACAAATTTTAAGTGGAAAATACTCTTCTGAGCATAGTCACGTAAAAAGTGATGTTTAATTTCAATATGCTTAGCCCTAGAATGCAAGATAGGATTCTTAGACAAACAAATAGTAGAAGTATTATCACAGAGAATAGGAATGTTATTCTAAAATATTTGATAAACTTCCAGCCGAATCTTTATCCAGAGTATCTGAGTGCTGCATCCAGAAGCTACGATATACTCAGCTTTGGCTGTTGAAAGCATAATTGTTGATTGTCTCTTGCTGGACCACGAGATCAGATTGTCTCTTAGAAATTGACAACTTCCAAAAGTACTTTTCCTTTCTATTCTGTCTCCAGCATAATCAATATCACAATAGCCTACTAATTTATATTCACTTGATTTTATATAAAACAAACCAAGGTTAGTAATGCCTTTCAAATACCTAAAGAGTCTCTTAACAACAGTTAAGTGAGTCTCCTTAGGATCTGATTGGAAGCAAGCACATAAGTAGACACTTAATACAATATCAGGTCTAGAAGCGGTTAGATAAAGGAGAGAGTATATCATACCTATGAATAGCTTCTGATTTGCCTTACGGTTTACCTCATATTTCTCTAGAATGCATGTAGGATGCATTTGAGTCTTTGCTTGCTTGCGTTATGACAAGTTAAACTTCTTCAGAAGTTCCCTTGTATATTTGCTCTGATGAATGTATGTTCCTTTTGAATGTTGTTTAATCTGGATACCCAGGAAGAACTTGAGTTCTCCCATTAGACTCATTTCAAACTCTGCCTGCATTGACTTAGCAAAATCCTTGCACAATGAAACATTAGCAGAACCAAAAATAATATCATCAATATAAATTTGCACAATCAGAATATCATTCTTAAAGGTTTTGCAAAAGAGAGTTGTGTCCATTTCCCCAATGGTAAAATCATTTTCTAAAAGGAAGTTACTTAGTCTATCATACCAAGCTCTGAGAGCTTGTTTCAGACCACATAACGAATTTTTCAGTTAAAAAAAATCAGGATTTTGAGAACTTTCAAAACCATGAGGTTGGTGCACATATACCTCTTTAGAAATGTATCCATTTAAGAATGCACTCTTAACATCCATCTGATAAAGGATGATGTTATGATTGACTACAAACAAAATTAAAAGCCGAATAAACTCTAACTTGGCAACTGGAGCAAAGGTTTATGTATAGTCTATACCTTTTTGTTGACTATAACCTTGTGATACCAGTCGAGCCTGGTTCTTGACAACTACACCCTTCTCATTGAGTTTGTTTCTGAAAACCCATATGGTTCCAATAACATGGAAACCCTTAGGTTTCTAAACAATATCCCAAACATTGTTTTTGGTGAATTGATTCAATTCCTCTTGCATAGCCAGAATCCATTCATTATTCAGAAGAGCTTCATCAATAAATGTGGGATCTATCAGAGATACCAAACCCAGAAGAGTCTTTTCAAAAGGTTTGAATGAAGATCTAGTTCTGACTGGTGCGTCTTTATCTCCCAGAACCAATTCTTCAGAATGAGAGGTTCTTAGTCTACTCTTCTTCTGATGAGTTGGACCAACGACAACTTCCGGTTGAGTCGCTTCATGGTTTTTTGCTTCATATTCTTTAGCTTTTCCTTCTGAGTCTTTTTCTCCAGAATCATTATCCTTAGATTCTGAAAGATTGATCTTCAAATCTGCAATTTTCTCAACTAGCTTTGACTTTTCAGGGTTAAACTTATCATTGAACCTAACATGAATTGATTCTTCGACAATTCGTGTCTCGGTGTTAAAAACTCTGTAGCATTTAGAGCGTTCAGAAAATCCTAACAATAAACACTTATGTGCCTTATAGTCAAACTTGCCAAGATTCTCTTCAGTGTTTAACATAAAGCACTCATAGCCAAAATGATGAAAGTAAGAAATGTTGGGCTTTCTGTTCTTCCATAATTCATAAGGAGTCTTACCCAGAATAGGTCTAATAGAAATCCTATTATGAATATAACAATCTATGTTAACTACTTCTGCCCATAAATGCTTAGCCATATTAGTCTCTTGGATCATGGTGCGAGCCATTTCTTGCAAGTCATATTCTTCCTTTCTACAACTCCATTTTGTTGTGGGTTTCTAGGACAAGAGAAATCATGGGAAATACCATTTACATAAAAAAGATTTTCAAAATGTTTATTTTCAAATTCTCCACCATTATCACTTCTGACTTTGACTATTTTGCAATTCATTTCTATTTGCACTAGTGAGTAGAAGGTAGATAACACATAATGTGATTCATCCTTGTGTTTCAAGAACTTTACCCAGTGAAGACAAGCTTATCAAAGTGTTTTGATGAAGACATGCTCTACAAGCAAATGTGCATCGCAAAAATAATGGTGCAAAACTCCAACACAATTCAAGCTTCACTTATAAAAGAATTTCAAGTCTTGAAGATTTCTATTTAATTGATCAAATTAGTAAGGTATAAAGTTCTCAGCCTTTCCATGTTCATTCAAGTGCTCAAGAGTTTCATTCATACATGTCATGTTTCATTTAGGCCTCTTAAATATTTTCATTTGGCCTTACAATTCATTTTCAACTGCATTTGGTCATTCTGCCTTGATGGTAATCAATTACCAGGTTTGAGGTAGCCGATTACCAGTTGTCTGCGCCACCTCTTGTGACAACTTTTGTAGCAAGTAATCGGTTAGCATGTTTTGGGTAATCGATTACATGGTGAATATTTTCAAAAAAAATTTAACGTTGGTTCAGGTGTAACCTATTACACCATATTGGGTAACCGATCACCACTGAACCAATGGCAGAAATAAATGCATATTTTCATGAAAAACATTTTCTGAATTATGTTCTTGAATCATGGCATTCATTCATGAATTACCGTATATTTTCAGAATTTGAATTCACCTCCTTCACACTAATATTTCAAACAATTGTTCTCTTCATCTTTTCAAATTTTGTCAAGTGTTCTTGATTAAACTTTCTGGTGAAACTTTCTACACAGAATTTTCAATATACATTCATATAGTTTCACCCATACCATTCTTAGAGCACTTGTATGTCATAAAGAGAATTGATTTCTTAAAAGGAGAAGATCAATCAATAGATTGATATATTGTTCCATCTATAAAAAACTTGTAAAACTCATATTGTTCTTATTATCCTTGTTGTCCAGGACTGTTGGAAACAAGAAAGTCATTAAGAGAGGATTGTTCTCTTAGTGGACTTAGTAAAAAATCCAAGAGGATTGTTCTTGGTGTTCTTGTTAGAGTCTGTATAGAAAGACTAGGTTGTCTTGTCCATAAGATCTAACAATAATGATATCTCTTACATGTGGTAAGGGGACTTGAGTACTCTCAGATTGTGAGGGGGACCAATATACGTCTCGATGTTCTTTACTTTCCGCACTTTACTGTTTCATTGCATAACCAAACCAGAAAAGAAAGAACAAGTTTTCGTAAAACCGGAAAAAAGAAATCAAAGAACTTAATTCACCCTCCTCTTAGGCGCATACTCAACTTTCATTTGGTATCAGAGTGCATTATTGGTAACTTGCTCTGTAGATCCAGGATATGACTTCCGCAAATAATCTGGTTTTCAAAGATGACGGTAGTAGCAGCAAGCCTCCTCTATTCTCTGGTGAATATTTTGACTTTTGGAAAGTCCACATGAAGGCACGTCTAGAGGCACAAAAAGAAGGCATATGGAAAACCGTCGAAAATGGTCCACATATTCCAATTAGTATGGTTAATAGTGTTGTCACTCCTAAGGTTAAAGGCTCTTATGATGAAGATGACAAGAAAAAGCTTCTAAATGAAAAGAAAGCTATCAATATTCTTCAAATTACATTAAGTATGGATGCGTTTTTCCGTATCTCTCAATGTAAATTGGAAAAAGAAATTTGGGACACTTTGGTGGAGACTCTTGAAGGAACTACTGAAGTGAAAAGATCCAGATTGAACACATTAAGTCAAGAATACAAAATGTTCAGAATGCAGCCCGGAGAATCTACCGTTGCATTGTAGAAGAGATTCATCCATTTAATGAATCACTTGATTGCACTCGGAAAAACCTTCACAAATGATGATATCGACCTTAAAATACTTAGATCATTGATAAGAGAATGGCAACCGAAAGTAACGGCCATATCCGAGAAGAAGAGTCTCTCGACCATGACATCCGCATCATTATTCGGAAAGCTTCAAAAACACGAATTGGAACTTGGAAGACTTGAACAACATGAAAATCAAGAGAAAAAGTCCAAAGGTATTGCTCTAAAATTCGACTCAAAAGAAGAACGAACAAATGATGATCCTGAAGAAGATGGGAATTTTATGCTTCTTGTTAAAAGACTCGGTAAGTTTTTTGGTAAAAATAATAAATTGTTTAACTATGCAAATAGAAAGAAATCTTTCAGGAAAAAGGAGGCTTCCACTTCTACACAAGATGTTACATGTTATGAATGTGGTAAGTAAAGTCATATAAAGTCGGATTATCTGAAACTTTCCAAGAAAGGTGGCTTCAAAAGCAAGAAGGAGACCAAGAATAAAAAGGCTTATGTTGTATGGGACGATAATGAGATAAGTTCTTCATCAAATTCAGATAGCGACGAATATGCAAATATAACATTGATGGATTCACACCACTACGACGATGAAGAAGAGGTTAGTAATGAATTTTCCATTTATGATAATGATGTACAATGTGTTATCAATGAACTCCTTAATAAATATAAAATTTTGTACAAAATCATTTCAAGTCAAAAGAAACAAATTACATCTCTTGAAGAAAAAATTGACACTATGGAGAAAGAGTTTGAAATGGAAAAACAAAATGTCATAAGTGAACAAAAACAGAATTTTGTATGTAAAAATTGTGAGTCACTTTCATTTCAAATTGTCCAACTAAAAAGAGTTTTAGAAAGATATGAGAAAGGACAAGTTAGATTGGAAGATGTTCTTAGCCATCAAAGATATTCAAATGACAAAAATGGTCTTGGTTATTCAAAATTTTCTAAACCAAGTTCTAACCAAAACATTTTTGTTAAGGCTAGTGAACAATCTACAAAAATCAGGTGACCACCCTATCAAAAATCAAAGGGTCACCAACATCCGTGAAAAAAAATATATAAAAAAGATGACTGTCACCTTAAGCAAAAAACTCCGTTGGTTCTCAAACCATCACATTTCCATCTTCAAAATTCTCTTGGAAATTGAAAACATGTGCCAAATTAACTGAATGTAGGATTGAACATCATCAAGGAGGATTTCTTGGTTTTAACTGTCCATGGCATACCACAGGGCTAGTGGTTGAAACATCCAAATCATTATCCTTAATCACTTTTACATATATCATATTGCTCATCATTTGCATCAATCATGTTTTCATTTCCTTAGAAGAAAACCATGCTTGTGATCTCATTCATGGGGTATATTCCCATATCATTTACAAATAAAAAATCTCAACTTCGCTCGGCCATTTCCACAGAAAACCAAGCCTTACGCGACATATTTACCCCAAAGTCCAATATCCATTTGCGCACATCCAATAACTCATTATATCCATTGATCAGTCATTATATTTCATGTATCAATACATATGTACCACATCCACAAATGTGACGCACCACATTCAAAAACCAAAGGCATCTCACGCATCAGCAATTACATATGCACAAAGCATGCCTGCATGTCATAAGTGGGAATTCGGTCACCACTCATGGAAATCTGTAATAATCCCCAAAAAAGCAATTTTCAATCATTCACTTCTTATCAACCTGCGCCAACCCTTTGGTTGAAGTCAGTTTTATGTTAATATTCGCCAACCCTTTGGTTAAAATCAGTTATTTATGTTAACCTTCATCGACCCACTAGTTGAAGTTGGTCGTTTATCATCTTGTTGACCTATGTCAACCCATTGATTAAAGTTAGTTTTCTTCTCTTGATCCGAATTCACCAATTGGTTGATGATGATCTTATCATTCATTGAACTTAGTCAACCCATTGGTTATAGTTGGTTTTCTTCTCTTGATCAGAATCGACATTTGGTTGAGGATGATCTTATCATTCATCGACCTTCGTCAACCCATTAGTTGAAGTTGGTTTTCTTCTCTTGATCTGAATTGACCCATTGGTTGAGGACGATCTATTTGTTCACTGACCTTTATCAATCCATTAGTTGATGTTGGTTATTTTTCATTTGAGTTAATCCATTGGTTGGGGAGGATTTGTTTTCTTTCATTGACCTTCGTCAATCCATTGATCGAAGTTAGTTATTTTTCATCTGAATCAATCTATTGGCTGAGGATGATCTATTTTCTTTCATTGACCTTCGTAAATACATTGGTTGAAGTTGATTATTTTTCATCTGAATCGATCCATTGGTTGAGGGCGATTTATTCATTGACCTTCGTCAATCCATTGGTCTAAGTTGGTTATTTTTCATCTAAATCAATCCATTGGTTGAGGATGATTTCTTTCGTTTACATTCGTTAATCCATTGGTTAAAGTTGATTATTTTTCACCTGAATTAATCCATTGGATGTGGATGATTTGTTTGTGGACCTTCGCTAATCCATTGGTTAAAGTTGATTATTTTTCACCTGAATTAATCCATTGGATGTGGATGATTTGTTTGTGGACCTTCGTTAATCTTTTGGTTGAAGTTGGTTATTTTTTCATCTGAATCAATCCATTAGTTGAGGATGATTTGTTCGTTGACCTTCGTCAATCCTTTGGTTGAAGTCGGTTATTTTTCATTTGAATCATTCCATTGATTGAGGATGATTTGTTCATTGACCTTTATCAATCCATTGGTTGAAGTTGGTTATTTTTTCATCTGAATCTATCCATTGGTTGAAGTTGGTTATTTTTTCATCTGAATCAATCCATTGGTTGAGGATTATTTGTTTGTGGACCTTCATCAATCCTTTGGTTGAAGTTGGTTGTTTTTTCATCTGAATCAATCCATTGGTTGAGGACGATTTGTTTGTGGACCTTTGTCCATCCATTGGTTGAAGTTGGTTATTTTTTGTCTGAATCAATCCATTGATTGATAATGATTTATTCGTCGACCTTCATCAATCCATTGATTGCGGATGATTTGTTTGTTGATCTTCATCAATCCATTGGTTAAAGTTGGTTATCTTTTGTTGATATGAATCAACATATTAGTTGAGGATGATTTGGCGATGCCGTCGTCTTTCCCTAGTGAGTCTTCCCATTTACCTCATTTGTCTTCCCATTGGAATTCCTTGGTAGGTTATATAAGTTAATCCCCACAGGATTTGCTTCATATTTCATATTCCCGACAATAGAATCCATACATTCATAACATAACATATCATCTCATTGCATCCCATACCCATGCTTCCTATAAAAGATAAACTTTGGGATCTTTCCGTATTTAATTATCTTCCACCACGAGTGTATAAAGACCATTGTCATTCATACTTTTAGGTTTAAGGTAATTAAATATGGGCAACTGTCATACCCCAATTTTATACGGACATTTTAAACTTTCATGCATCCAACTTTATTTTGTTTAGCTTAGAATAAAATTTTGGTTTTATAGACATACTGGTTGAATCAATTTTTCAGTTGCACATAGAATTAGCGGGAGATAAATTTTGAGTTCGGGCCTGTAGTTATCGGTTTTATTAGTCTATGGTTCACGTAGTTTAACCCGACATGCTCATTTAATTTTTTCGATCTCGTTTGCGTTCATATTTTAATGAACTTAAGCCTTTTCAACCGAGCATTTTTCATTGCAAAATTTATTATTTATCTATCTGTTTTATAGAAGAATATTTCGCATAGATTATTTCAATGCATTCATTTTACTTTTTTGCGTATTTTCGTGGCCAATTTTTATCCATTTTAATTTATTTTATTTTTTGTTCTTTTGTTAAAATATTTATAAAAAAATAGAGACAAATAAATAATCATTTTATTTTTATTTGAATTTTATTTCATTTTATTAAAAATATCCAAAAAAAAATTTGACAATGCATTTAATTATGAAAACTCTAATTTACTTGTTTTTTTTGTGTACTAACTCTCTTGGTCATTGGATCAAAATCATCAACAACTCACAATTGTCCCCATCATTTTCACTTGGATCACTATCCATGTTTCTCTCCCATATTCAAATTAAAGTATCATTTCAACAAAATTAACTTCAACAAACACACTTAAATGCAATCCTAACTCTTAATTAAACACTTTTTCACATGGATCACTAATTGGTGCAATCCTAAACATTAGTCATTTTCATTTTTCACATTCTAACTCCCTCAAAAATTCACTCTCACACTTGAATTCATTCACATCCATCTTAACCTATTTAAATAACATCATATCACCAAAAAAAAAGGAAAATAAGTAAAAATAATAGCATATTAACTACTTAAATTTTGCACAAAATAAAAAATAATTAAAGAATTTAAAAGAGAAAAATGAATTGAAGAGTGATTCATATTTCTTTATTATCGGTCAAATATTCCACCATAAAAATTTATTTAAATTTTATTTTTAATCAGTTATTATTTAACAGATGTCACATCTTATTACAAAATGTATTTGTTTATATTGTAGTGCTAAATGTTAAAAGAAGTAAAAATGAAAGATCAAATATTTTAAAAATAATTTAGTATTGAAACAAGACAAGATCATGGAAGAAAATATATAAGAAATCCACTAAAATAATTTCATAAAACTAGTACCTAGAAGTACATAAAAGCAAAATGACATTAATACATATGAATGCATCTAAACAAAAACTAGGTCAGCAATCCACTACTAAATTAGTCTATAAGTGTTATAAAAATAAAAAAAAAACTCTTGTGATTTTTTTTCTTGCAAGTGCCATAAACTTTTCAAATCAAATAATTATAATATCATCTTATCACTTCACCATGCATAGTGAATATCATTGGATTAACAAAACTTTAATTCATTAAGGATGTTGACTAAGAACAATTCAATAACATATAGTGCAACAATTGCAGTCACAATATTAAAATTTAAAAGGGTCTCTTCATTTTTTTTAATATATAATATATATAATATAAGCTTATAATAATATTACATGATATATATTTTATTAGAAATATTCAAACAAAATCCTCGTTTTGATCCACATTCATCTTTCCTTTCCCAGATGTATAGACAAAATCAAGATTGTAAAGCACAGGAACCATAGTGAGAGAGCAAAGGAAAACGAGGACAGGACCAAAGATCCAAAGCAACATAGGAAGACCAGCATAGAAAAGCCTATTACCAACAGCATTCAAAATGAAACCTTTCTCCAAAATCTCAAAAATATATTCTGGTGTGACAAGGGACATGGGATCTTGTGGTGTGTTGATTAAAATGTTGACTTGGTTTATGAACCTTATTGCAAGAGAGTGACAGAAGAATGAGAAGAGGAAAATTGTGAGGAGTGTGACATATTTTAGTGCTACCATGAATTCTCCATGTGCTCCATAAATTGCATCGTTGAGTGGTTTCTTCACACTGTATGTGCTGCTTATAACCGCTGCTAGACCTGAACATAGTAGAATTGAGGTTGTGGCCATTAAGGTTGCTCCCATTATTGTGTTCCTTAGTGATTGAACAGCTAGGATGTTTTTCTTTTCATTGTCCTGTCATAATCAACACATCTTAATTGCATAAATTTATCATTTTTCAAAAATAAAATAACATATATATTATATTTTTATTAATCTAAATACTAAAAATTTAAATAAAATAACATACATATTATATATTCTATACACAAGAATTTTAATATGAGTATAAGTTTCTTGCTATGAGAAGTTTCCGCTTTTACGCATTTTGTTCTATTACAATCAGATGATTTAAAAAGGATGTGGATCTTAATTTTTATTTTATAATTTAATAATTTAAATACTAAACTTTAATTTGTACAATTTAATTTTGATTAAAAAATTACTCATCTTTTAATTGCATGACCGCAAAAAAAAGTTGAAGTCAAATTTCTTAAAATTTAACTTATTTAAATATAAGATTTTAATTAACATAATTTGATCTCGATCAAACAATTACTAATCTATTAATCTTGAAGGTGTGAATGCAGAAAATTTTTTAATACAAGAATCACGTCTCTCAAAATTTATGTTAGAGAAATACATGTGTGAATCCATTTTATATATATATATTTTCTAGTTTTGATTTAAAGATATTATTATATAATAACTAGTTTATAATTTGTATTTATTTACAATTATAGAAAGAGATATATAAAACTATGGCTAGGTATAGTGGTTTAAGAAGATGTGTTGATATGCCATTGGTAGAGATCACTATATTTAAAATTAAAGAACTTTATGTAAACAGTTTGCAGCACAAAATCTAAGAATTTATCCTTTAAATTATTATTACATAAGTTAGTGGATTTGTACACACACATTATCTTGGTCTAGCAACAACCCACTAGAATGATCAAATATTCACCTAACTATATCATTTAGAAAGAACATTCGATTTTGCTTTCTTTTGTGTTTGGTTGTTAGAATAACATTTTATTCTTGTCCGAACAACAATAATTTAACAAAACCTAAATGCTAAGAAATATAAATGGAATATACACAATATATTTATGGTATAAGTACCCTTTAATTATTCTTATTCTCCAAAAATATTCTCATTGGTAAATTCAATCACTATTAAGATTAAAGATCAATTATAATCAATCCTTTGCAAACGTTTACTAGCAAAAAAAAATATGAAAAATTTCCCATAACACTTCATTCTCTTCTTCTCTTAAAAAATCTAAAAAAATAGATTTCTTTAAATAACTAATTGTTATATACAAATATTGATCAAAGTTTGAATATATATAAAAGATTATGATGATTCATAATG
The DNA here is from genome assembly GCF_024323335.1 of Lathyrus oleraceus. Taxonomy (NCBI): domain Eukaryota; kingdom Viridiplantae; phylum Streptophyta; class Magnoliopsida; order Fabales; family Fabaceae; genus Lathyrus; species Lathyrus oleraceus. Next base: position 34,393,381 of record NC_066584.1, on the reverse strand, counting down.
ATGAAAAATATATGAAAAAAATATACAAGTACCTTCATCATAGCATTAACCCAATTTCTTCTACCACTAGCATTGATTCCAACAATGGTTGAATGTGGTTGAGTTCTAACCTTATGCCAAAGCCATAAATGATAACCAATGCTAATTAGAAAACTCAAAGGAACCAAAATCACATCCAAATAGCATTTTCTCCATTCCATCTTTGCCTTTCTCCTAAGTAGGTATATAGTTTGTTATATAATTCTCTATTCTTCTTCTTCTTCTCTCTTTATATAAATGTTGTTTTAGAGTTAATGTCACACTTCTTATTATATATATATGGCAAATACCAACGGCAATATATAATGTGTACACATCATGAAAGATGTATGTAGACTTGTTTTTGAGGGTTGTCCTAATAATAATAAAAAGTTATAGGGATTAAAAAAATAACCCTAGCTTTTTCACTAAATTACAAAACTTTACAATGATTTTCTATGTGAGAGTGGAAACATTTTCCACACCTTTTTGTCACATGCTTTTTCCTCCAATATAGTTCAACTTTAAGTTTTCTTTATTGTTGCCAATATTATTTCAACATTTTAAGAAAAATAACTAGTTGGAAATGATTCATGCAGATAATTAGTTTATAGGTTAATTCTCCAATCGACATCCACAATTTATTTGATAAAAAAATAATTCTAATATATTGGTCAAGTTAGGCTCCTCTAATTAAGCACATAAAAAAATAAATATTGAATTGAAGAATAAATTATAATATATTCAATAATCATATACTAGTTATTAAAAATTCATGGTTAATCATTATGATTAACTCAATCATAAACGGTGCTTCCAAAATAACTTCTATTAGTAGTATTGTATAATTCTCGTGAGCACAAACTTTTCTAGATATATCATGATAACTCATAATCAAATTATAAGTTTGTTTTACCTAATTTTCATTTTCCTTAATTTTTTTAAAAAGAAAAATTAGATTATAGGAATTATTTCTTAATTAAAATAGGTATTTGTAACTGCCTAATTATAACCTTGTTTTTCTTTTTGCCAAATCATAATTGAGGGTTGTTTATACTTTAGATTATTTTAAACACAACACGAAAGCTTCATGAAAGTTCACAAATAAAAAGTGTAATGCTAAAGTTTATTACCTAAAAAACACACAACAATATTAAATTTATTTAAATTTTTGTATCATTGATTATAATTCTTTTTATTTCAATAATTAAACGCTATCGTTGCGTCTGTATAATCCTTATTAGAAATGTTATAAATGACAGATGGTGACAAGGATGTGGAAAACTCGAAAAGTTTAGTTAGAAAAATATAGGAAGAGTGAGTTTCTGACAAGGCGCATTTGACGTCACATAGATAAGAAGATTTGATGCTGACACTAACAACAAATTAAACACAATCGCTTTTTTGCAATCACTTTTTTTATTTCAAGCCTCCGTTTTGCTGTTACAAGCAACTTAACAAGAGTTGCGTTTTTTAACATCTTTGTCACTAGACAAATCCATAAAACTAGTATTCTTCAATATTCTTTGGTTTACGTCTCAATAAATTAAACTAAAGAGTTGGGAACAGATGCATTCAATCTGTAACAAATTCACGTTACCTACATAACCGAATAAAACGGAGAACTTATGGGGTAAGAAAATAAGATTATTATGTTTTTGGTGTTTTCATATTTCTCTATAAAATTTACCTTTTAAAGTTTCAAAACATTATTGTTGAATGAAGTTTTATGCATTCACGTGATTGATATATAAAGCTTTCGGATTGCCAATATAATTAATTAATTTACTTTTTATGGGTCAAGGTTATCACATTGTTTGGATGCAATTTTTAACCAATTTTGTTTTAGTGGAGATTTTAATAAGCAATATATATTTAAATCTATTCATTTATATTCGGGTAACGAGACCGATTTAACACTGAAGATTCAATCTAGGGTACTCTCGCAGTTGAGCGATGAATAAGTAGACCTCTGCTAAAAAATCGCACACTAGATTCATACTATTTGATCTTTATCGGCCAGTGAATTCAATTTGACGGTCTTCCACATTTTGCGTCGTGCCAAATAGATATGATTTTAACCACTATTCATATATAAGTTTGTCTAGACACCATAAAAGGTATATTTTCATTCACTCTTGTAAGTGACACCTTCTGACTTCATTGACAGGAGTGTTGGAGTGTTAATCTTGCAGACATAATCTCACTCAATCGCACCAGAGACATGCATCACCACATCGGAAGAACATATTTAATCGTCAATAATATTCTATTCCACACCAAAATAATGGCATCTCTTTTCGGAATTGTCTTTTGATTCTCACAAATTTTCACGTCGGAATCATTAGATATTTTTGTTGCAATGCTGCAATCGCTCTATTAATTGATCTAATCTTCGTTACTCCTTATGCCGAAACAAAAAATTTCAATTCAATTGGCTCACCGCAATGTCGGTTCAGCACCCGAAGCACCGCATCGATCTCTGCTCCTATGCAAGAAGTTCCAAAAATTCTTGCATGCTTTTCGAGAAGTTGGGATTATGTATGCCAAACTCTTCGAGAAGTTGGGATTATGTACGCCAAATTCTCATTTACGAGGGAATTTCATATGATATTATGTACGCCAAACTCTTCGAGAAGTTAGGATTGAAGAAGAAGAAGTTATACCCTCATACAGGCTCTAACTTGCATGCTTTTAATGGCGTATTGTCCTCCCTTAGGGCTTCGTGTAGCTTATGGTACCCTTTGAGGAAGGAAGAGACGTCGGGATAATAGACCTACAATTCTTAGTAGTCCTATTAAAAAATGTGTATAATTACATTTTAGGAAGACCATGCGCTGCAATTTTAGACATCATGGTGTCCCCCATTCACCTAAAGATCAAATATAACAATATCCATGATAATCTTGTTACAATATGTGCCAACCTGATACAAGCTTGACACATACATAAATCTCTACAATATAGCAATGAAAAGGCATCAGTCGAGCAAAGAAAGGAAGACCCACTAGAAGTCAATATCGCCAACCTCAATAGATATCTGGAGATAAGCATGATTAAGCATTAGACCATAAAGCCAGACTCCGCCAGTAGGTACAATGAGATACATCTTGATTTAGTAAATATAGGCATCAGGTGCAAGAAAACAATACCATATCGGTCCTTACAACAAGGTGCAAGGAGCAACTTCAAGAAATAAGATTATTTCCATAATGCCAAACATGATTAAGAGTTGAAGGCCAAAGAGGATACAAATGAACATGAATATCCCACCCTGACAGTCCACCCAACACTATAAGACTCTGACGTGGAGAAGGCCGGCGTCAAGGAAATGCCACCTAGGTGAATAAAGTGGCAACTAAGTTGTATTTTTTCTTTTCTTTATCGTCATATAAAAGACAATCACTTTTGACTTGCATTAATTCTAAATCAAAGATGACAAATGGGTATTGTCATAAACATCGTGAGTGTACAAATAAAGATATTAAATTCTAATTACGAGAAGTTTATCTATCAAGGACACTAAAACCTCAAAATAAAAAACGGTGTTTCATGTTTATCCCTTCTTGGTAGATATCCACTCCAGAGCGCAGGAGCACAAGAGGTGGAACCATATCACGTCGGCCTCAAACAAAGTTTTAACCTGGAAGAGGAAAGAGAAGCATACTTTTGGTCGAGTATGCTCCTCAGAGATGTCCAATAAAGATTTTGAGTATAGCTTCGTGACAGTTACTAGATACCAAGCAAGCCGACTTTGGGCCTTAGGCAATAACCCTTAAAGGGGGAGTACTTCGACATAAATGAACATGAAACCAACACATATTCCCTAATGAAACATGGAAGCAAGAAAATAATAACAAATGTAATCCAAACTAGAGAAAGCAAAAAGTATGTTTCAATCATTAACAATATTCTTAGAAAGAAGGTTTGAGTAAAAAAATAGAAAGGGGGTACACGACCTATGAGGCCGAATTTTCTCCAAGAATGACCACTTTCTCATCCATTATTTCTTGTTGGAAGAATTCTACATGCTTAAAGGTGTTGTGGCACAAAAAATACCTGAGTGTTTAAACGTTCGAAATAGACACAGAGTCGCCACCGAAGTTTTTATTTGAAGAGAAACGTCGATAAAACCCTTAAAAAGGAAGAAACCTTGATCATCGCAACCAGTTAAGGGTTTGAGATTTGATCAGTGAATTTTGATGCACATTCTTCTATATTTATAATTATGCATTTCCATGTTTTAGTTTGGTTATTTTTCCCTTTTAATGTGTTTTTATAATTTATCTTATTTTTAGACTTATTTGTTTTTCGCGGTTTATTTTCAGCATTAGCAGTCTGCACAAATAAATTCATAACGGGATCTAGGAGTATCGGATCGAGGCGTGCTACTAGTCGTTGGAAAAGCTAAGAGAAAGAGCTACGATTTTCATAAAAAAGTCAGAAGCTAATTCGGACTGTAGCATGGTTTGAAAAATCCGTTGAAGCCTTCAACACTAGACTTATATTTTGTGTTGAGTTATTTAGTTTGGGTCTGGGTTATGTTTTGACCAAATTAGGTTTATTCTACTTTTCCTATAACCTAAGCAGCCGAAAACAGTACACGACATCACTATTCACGAAAATTTGAAAGCTTGTGCGAATTCCATGGAGAACTAATCCCTCTGATTCGATCTGCCGTAATTCAGGTTCCAAAACTTGAGATTATTATAATGTTAATTTTAGTTTAATTCCTTTCAATGATATTTTGTGTTCTTGTATGCTTAATTCGATTGCATGAAATATATTGATTTAATTTGGTTGATTGTATGATCCTAACATAGGCACGTCACGTTTGCTTAATTCGTTTTTGTGTCTGATCAATCATGTTTGCTTAATCCATGAAAACTTATCTTGTTTGCTTAATTCAGACAATAGGATCATACATCTCACAAACTTCACCGCGCTTGTCATTGAGTTTGTATCCAAATAGGAATAGATAATCCGCTTAGGGTATTAAAATTATATTAATCGATGATAGTAGGAACCGAATCGGTATATTGAATTATTTCATAATCACTTATTTCATAACAGCTTATTTCAAGAATTGCTTTTAATAATCACTTTTTCTTAATCGAACACCAAACCAAACAACCCCCCTTAATTCGATTTACCTTTGGATAATAATAATCAAGAATCCTTGTGAGAACGATATCCGAGTTAAAATTGTCGCCGTACTACGTTTTTGAAAAACACTCGTTTTGACCCGCGCGCGACAGCGGATCAAATTGGCGCCGTTGTCGGGGATTCTTGATTATATTAATCATTTTTAGAGTCATAGGTTTAGTGTCTACGCGTCTAGGTCCTAGTTTCCTCACGGTTCTGCCCAACTCGCGTTTTAGAGTCCAAAAAGTGAAAAAATCGGTATTTGGGAAAATTGCGTCCGATTGAAAATCTGTTCCGACAGTCTTGTGTAAAAAAATTCTCTGATCATTTATCCCTTACTACGAAGTAGTTAAAGGTTTTTGCTTTCAATTTCCCAAATTCCTCTTTTTTCTATTTTTTATGAATTTTTTACTGTTTTTATAGAGTCGAAAAAAATCGAAAAAATTCTCAAAATTATTTTTTTAAGTCATTAGATTAAATTCGTTGTCACTTTATTTTTCTGATTTTATTTTGATCAATTCCCTTCTTTGTGTTTGCTTCTGATTCTGAACTTGTTTTTGAAATGGCTGACAATAGAACCTTAAGGCAATTGGCTGCACCTGATGTGAATTATAATGGCTTATGTATTGAATATGATGCTGTTGTTGTTCCTTTTGAATTAAAATCGGGTTTAATACACTTGTTGCCCAAGTTTAGTGATCTTGCAGGTGAGGATCCGCACAAACATTTGAAAGAATTCCAGGTGGTGTGTTCTACACCATTGAAGCCTGAAGGGATCACTGAAGATCACATCAAACTTCGAGCTTTTCCTTTTTCATTGCAAGGTGCAGCAAAGGGTTGGATATATTATCTCGAGCCAAATTCAATTGCAAGCAGGAATGCCCTAAAAAAAGTGTTCTTAGAGAGATATTTTCCTGCCTCCAGAGTTGTCTCCATAAGAAAGGAGATGTGTGGTATTAGGCATAGTAATGAGTCATTGACCGAGTATTGGGAGAGATTCAAACACTTCGTATCCAGCTGCCCTCAATACCAGATCACCGAGCAACTACTCATCCAGTACTTTTATGAGGGTTTAACACCGATGGATAGGAACATTCTTGATGCTTCTAGGGGTGGAGCACTTGTTGATAAGACTCTAGTTGCTGCCAAATCCCTTATCGAAAATATGTCCCTTAATTCCCAATAGTTCACTACTAGAGACAATTCTGTGTAAAGCAAAGGCGTGAATCAAATTCAGGTTTCTTCAAACAAAGCTTTAGAGACCAGAATTGACGAGCTCACTGCCTTAGTCAAACAACTAGTAGTAGCAAAACCTCAAACAACAACAGTGTGTGGTATTTGTACTTCTCATGAGCACCCGACCGATACTTGTCCTATTCTGAGAGACGAGTCCATTATTGAGCTGCCCCAAGCTTATGCAGCCAACCTTTACAATCAAAACAGGTACAATAATACTCCTGACCTGTCCACCAACAAATACCATCCCAATTGGAGGAACCATCCCAACCTTCGATATAGAAACCCACAACAGAACCCACCTCTAGTGGCTGCCCCTGCACCTTCCAGACCATCCTTAGAAGATCTTGTCAAACAAATGGCCACCAACAATCTCCAATTCCAACAAATGACCGATTCTAGCATTCAGACCTTGAACACGCAAATAGGACAACTTGCTACTCAAATAAATAACATGCAAGCCCAAGGGTCGGACCAGCTTCCAGCCTAAACAGTTGTCAATCCAAGGGATTCTAATGTTAATGTGAGTGCGATTTCGTTGAGATCTGGAAAGGTTACAGAAACAACCCCTGAAAAAAATAAAAAAATTATTGAAGTAACATCTGAACCTGAACCTACTCCATTTGAACCTGTTTCATCTGGAAAAATTAAAGAAAAGGAGTATGTGCCACCAGTCCCCTTCCCACATAGAGTTCTGGAAAATAAAAGAATTGAGGAGGGAGACAAGGAAAGAGAGATATTGGATGTTTTTAGAAAAGTTGCGGTAAATATTCCGCTTCTTGATGTAATTAAACAGGTTCCTAAGTATTGAAAGTTTCTGAAGGATTTGTGTGCAAATAAGAGGAAGATTAAAGGAAGTGAGAGAGTTAACTTGGGAAGAAATATTTTTGCTTTTATTCAGCCCAAGCCTTCATCTGAAAAAGTTACAGGCGAGAAAAATATTTCAGCCATCATTCAGCTCTTGCCACAAAAGCAGAAGGATCCGGGAACTTTTATTGTCCCTTGTACCATCGGGGATAGTAAATTCGAGAATTGCATGCTTGATTTGGGAGCGGGCATTAATGTTATGCCTACTTCTATTTATAATAACCTTAATCTTGGTCCTTTGCAGCATACAGGTTTGATCTTCCAACTGGCGAACAAGAGCAATGCACGCCCGACTGGCGTAGTGGAAGATGTCCTTGTCCAAGTTAACGATTTAATTTTTCCTGCAGATTTTTACATTCTGGACATGGAAGGAGAGACTAAGACAAGCAGAGCCCCCATCATTTTAGGCATACTGTTCATGAAAATGGCGAAGACAAAAATTGATGTTGACGATGGAACCATGTCCATGGAATTTGATGACATTGTCGCAAAATTTAACATTTTCGATGCCATGAAACACCCCTTGGAAGAGCATTTCATTTTTCATATGGAATTGATATCTGAGCTGGTTGAGGACACTTGTTCTAATTTATTTTCACTTGATTTTCCATCTTTATCTGGTTTCGATGATATTTACTCATGTGTTGATTGTACTGACACTAACCTTTGTGTTGTGTGTGCTGAGATTGATGCTGCCTTGCAGCCTGATACATTTCCTACAGGTGAAGTTGTTGCCGATGAAGTTGTTTTTACAGTTGATGCTCTTGACATCCCGGCTGCCCCAAGCATTCCATCTATCGAGCAACCCCCATCTTTTGTCCCTTACTAAAGAGTAGTTAAGGGTTTTTGCTTTCAATTTCCCAAATTCCTCTTTTTTCTATTTTTTATAAAAAATTTACTGTTTTCATAGAGACGAAAAAAATCGAAAAAATTCTCAAAATTATATTTTTAAGTCATTAGATTAAACTCAGTGTCACTTTACTTTTTTGAATTTATTTTGATCAATTCCCTTCTTTGTGTTTGCTTCTGATTCTGAACTTGTTTTTGAAATGGCTGACAATAGAACCTTAAGGAAATTGGTTGCACCTGATGTGACTTATAATGGCTTGTGTATTAAATATGATGCTGTTGTTGTTCCTTTTGAATTAAAATCGGGTTTAATACACTTGTTTCCCAAGTTTAGTGGTCTTGCAAGTGAGGATCCGCACAAACATTTGAAAGAATTCCAGGTGGTGTGTTCTACACCATTGAAGCCTGAAGGGATCACTGAAGATCACATCAAACTTCAAGTTTTCCTTTTTCATTGTAGGGTGCAGCAAAGGATTGGATATATTATCTCGAGCCAAATTCAATTGCAAGCTGGAATGCCCAGAAAAAAGTGTTCTTAGAGAGATATTTTCCTGCCTCTAGAGCTGCCTCGATAAGAAAGGAGATTTGTGGTATTAGGCAGAGTAATGAGTCATTGACCGAGTATTGGGAGAGATTCAAACACTTGGTATCCAGCTGCCCTCAGCACCAGATCACCGAGCAACTACTCATCCAGTACTTTTATGAGGGTTTAACACCGATGGATAGGAACATTCTTGATGCTGCTAGGGTTGGAGCACTTGTTGACAAGACTCTAGTTGCTGCCAAATCCCTTATCGAAAATATGTCCCTTAATTCCCAACAGTTTACTACTAGAGACAATTCTGTGTAAAGCAAAGACGTGAATCAAATTCAGGTTTCTTCAAACAAAGCTTTAGAAACAAGAATTGACGAGCTCACTGCCTTAGTCAAACAGCTAGTAGTAGCAAAACCTCAAATAACAACAATGTGTGGTATTTGTACTTCTCATGAGCACCCGACCGATACTTGTCCTATTCTGAGAGACGAGTCCATTACTGAGCTGCCTCAAACTTATGCAGCCAACCTTTACAATCAAAACAGGTAAAATAATACTCCTGACCTGCCCACCAACAAATACCATCCCAATTGGAGGAACCATCCCAACCTTCGATATGGAAACCCACAACAGAACCCACCTCAAGTGGCTGCCCATGCACCTTCCAGACCATCCTTAGAAGATCTTGTCAAACAAATGGCCGCCAACAATCTCCAATTCCAACAAAGGACCGATTCTAGCATTCAAACCTTGAACACGCAAATGGGACAACTTGCTACTCAAATAAATAACATGCAAGCCCAAGGGTCGAACCAGCTTCCAGCCCAAACAGTTGTCAATCCAAGGGGTTCTAATGTTAATGTGAGTGCGATTCCGTTGAGATCTGGAAAGGTTACAGAAACAACCCCTGAAAAAAAATAAAAAAATTATTGAGGTAACATCTGAACCTGAACCTACTCCATTTGAACCTGTTTCATCTGAAAAAATTAAAGAAAAGGAGTATGTGCCACTAGTCCCCTTCCCACATAGAGTTCTAGAAAATAAAAGAATTGAGGAGGGAGACAAGGAAAGAGAGATATTGGATGTTTTTAGAAAAGTTGCGGTAAATATTCCGCTTCTTGATGTAATTAAACAGGTTCCTAAGTATGTAAAGTTTTTGAAGGATTTGTGTACAAATAAGAGGAGGATTAAAGGAAGTGGGAGAGTTAACTTGGGAAGAAATATTTCTGCTTTTATTCAGCCCAAGCCTTCATCTGAAAAAGTTACAGGCGAGAAAAATATTTCAGCCATCACTCAGCTCTTGCCACAAAAGCAGAAGGATCTGGGAACTTTTACTGTCCCTTGTACCATCGGGGATAGTAAATTCGAGAATTGCATGCTTGATTTGGGAGCGAGTATTAATGTTATGCCTACTTCTATTTATAATAACCTTAATCTTGGTCCTTTGTAGCATACATGTTTGATCGTCCAACTGGCGAACAGGAGCAATGCACGTCCGACTGGCGTAGTGGAAGATGTCCTTGTCCAAGTTAACGATTTAATTTTTCCTGCAGATTTTTACATTCTGGACATGGAAGGAGAGACTAAGACAAGCAGAGCCCCCATCATTTTAGGCAGACCGTTCATGAAAATGGCGAAGACAAAAATTGATGTTGACGATGGAACCATGTCCATGGAATTTGGTGATATTGTCGCAAAATTTAACATTTTCGATGCCATGAAACACCCCTTGGAAGAGCATTTCATTTTTCATATGGAATTGATATCTGAGCTGGTTGAGGACACTTGTTCTGATTTATTTTCACTTGATTTTCCATCTTTATCTGGTTTCGATGATATTTACTCATGTGTTGATTGTACTGACACTAACCTTTGTGTTGTGTGTGCTGAGGTTGATGCAGCCTTGCAGCCTGCTACATTTCCTACAGGTGAAGTTGTTGCCGATGAAGTTGTTTTTGCAGTTGATGCTCTTGACATCCCGGCTGCCCCAAGCATTCCATCCATCGAGCAACCCCCATCTTTAGAGCTGAAACAGCTCCCTGAAAACCTGAAATACGCTTATTTGGAGACTAATGAAAAACTCTCTGTTATTATTTCTTCTAACCTTGATTTCGATCAGGAAGACAAGCTTTTGTAGGTTTTAAAGAAGCACAAGAAGGCAATCGGGTGAACATTAGCCGACCTCCCAGGTATTAGTCCGTCGATGTGCATGCACAGGATATTACTTGAGGACGGAGGAAAAACAGTAAGGCAGCCCCAAAAGAGGCTTAATCCTTTGATTCTTGATGTTGTGAAGAAGGAGGTAACCAAACTCTTACAAGCAGGTGTCATTTATCCTATCTCTGACAGTAAATGGGTAAGCCCAGTGCAGGTTATACCTAAGAAATCAGGACTCACAGTGGTAAAAAATGAAAAGAATGAACTTGTTTCCACTAGAGTTCAGAACAATTGGAGAGTTTGTATTGATTACAGGATATTGAACCAGGCTACGAGAAAGGATCACTTTCCTTTACCGTTCATTGACCAAATGCTTGAACGACTTACTGGTAAATCACATTATTGTTTTCTTGATGGTTTTTCAGGTTACTTTCAGATTCATATTGCACCGGAAGATCAAGAGAAGGCCACTTTTACTTGTCCCTTCGGTACTTTTGCTTACAAGAGGATGCCTTTTGGTCTTTGTAATGCTCCTGGAACTTTCCAGCGATGCATGATTAGCATTTTTTCTGATTTCATTGAAAATTGCATGGAAGTCTTTATGGATGATTTCACTGTCTATGGTTCCTCTTTTGATGCATGCTTGAGCAGTTTAAGCTTGATTTTAGAAAGATGCATCAAAACTGATCTCGTTTTAAATTATGAAAAATGCCACTTTATGGTTGATCAGGGAATTGTATTAGGTCACATAATTTTAGAAAAAGGAATTTCTGTTGACCCTGCTAAAATAGATGTGATTTCTACACTGCCTTACCCTTCTTGCATTCGCGAGATTCGTTCTTTTCTTGGTCATGCAGGTTTTTACAGGCGTTTCATCAAGGATTTCAGCAAGATAGCTCTTCCGTTGTCAAACTTGTTGAAGAATGATGTCACTTTCAACTTTGATGACAAATACAAACAAGCGTTTGACTTCTTGAAGAAAGCATTGACCTCCGCTCCCATAATCCAGCCACCGGACTGGGCCCTCCCTTTTGAGATTATGTGTGATGCGTTTAATTATGTTGTTGGGGCTGTCCTTGCACAAAGGGTTGACAGGGCTACCCATGTTGTTTACTATGCTTCTAGAACTTTAGATTCTGCACAGTCAAATTACACTACCACTGAAAAAGAACTGCTAGCTATTGTTTTAGCTCTTGATAAATTCACATCATATTTGTTAGGTTCCAAGGTTGTTGTTTTTACTGACCATGCAACATTAAAGTACTTGTTGAAGAATCCGGATGCAAAATCGAGATTGATTCGGTGGATGTTGTTGCTCCAAGAATTTAATGTAGAGATTAAAGACAAAAGTGGAGCTGAGAACTTAGTGACTGACCACTTGAGCAGGATAGAGAGAGATGCAGATCCTTTTCCTATTCAGGATGACTTTCCTGATGAACAACTTTTTCTTTTGCATAGGATTACACCTTGGTTTGCTGACATTGTTAATTTTCTTGTTGCTGGTGTTTTTCCTACAGGTGCATCTAGATCACAGATTCACAAACTCAAGAGTGATGACAAATATTATGTTTGGGATGATCCATATCTTTGGAAGTTTGGTAGTGATCAGGTAATTAGGAGATGTGTCCCCGACTATGAGATTGAATCCATTTTGAAATTTTCTCATGCATCTCAAGTCGGCGGACACTTTGGCCCGCAAAGGACTACAATAAAAGTCCTTGATTCAGGTTTCTATTGGCCAACTGTTTTTAAGGATGCTTATGAGACTTACCGCACTTGTAAAGAGTGCCAGATAGCAGGTACAAACATCACTCGCAAGAGTGAAATGCCTCAGTAGCCTATGCTTTTCTGTGAGGTATTTGATGTATGGGGAATCGACTTCATGGGACCCTTTTCCGTATCATTTGGTTTCCTTTACATTTTGCTTGCTGTTGATTATGTTACAAAGTGGGTGGAAGCTATCCCCACTAGGACTAATGATTCTAGAGTTGTTGCAGATTTTGTCACGTCTAATATCTTTTGCAGGTTTGGAATACCACGAGCTATCATAAGTGACCAAGGCACTCATTTATGTAACCGCGCCATGGAAGCCTTGCTCCGGAAGTATGGAGTTGTGCACAGAATCTCTACTGCATATTGTAGCGGTGTATTCATCACCATTGGAAATATTGATTAGATCCAAGGTAAATCATACAAAGACAGAGTCGCCACCGCACTTCTATTTATCCAAAGGAATGGCTAGAAAGCGAATAAAAGCCTAAGCAGTTTTGCAAAGAAAACTAATAAAAGGTCAGAGATCTGGGTAAGGGGGTAATTATGTTGTGGGAAGGTGTTAGGCACCCACAACATCCTAGGTACTCCTAGGGAACCTCTTTTCACAAATGTTGTATTATATTTGTTTATGAAATATTTATTGTGCAAACATTGATTGAAGAGATGAGAGAAGAATGTACAAGTTAGTTATTTTTGTGTTTGAATGGATGAACCCATTGCCTACGTACCTTTTCATGAAAGATAAGGATCAAAACGCCGTAGTTCGGCTAAAAGATTTCCAAAAAGTGAGTGGATTGATTTTAAACAAAAGCCTTAAGGTCTTTCATTATCAAAGGGAGAACACTCGACCTGAGTCAACAATCCACCATGTGAGAATAACTTCGACATACTAGAGGGGTTAACCCTGTTATCAGTATGGAAGACTTACGATTCGATCACTAAGGATGAGGTGAGATTTACATCAACCACTAAGATAAGTCAGATCTATGGCTAATGCATGAAAATTTGATTAAGAAGTGGACAAGGGCCACAAAAGCAATTGAATGGGTTAAATTAACCAACTTAGAATTATTCACAAAATGAAGTCAAAGTATGAATTAGAGTTCAATTACAATGAGTATTATGAAAAGAAGTTTGAAAATCAAAGGCTTAAGGCCTAGGTTTCTAGTTTTGAAAACAGGTGAAAATGTTTGCACAAAAGTTTTCTGGTTTGGGTTAAAGATGCAAAACAAGGTTCAAGATTGAGCACAAAAGGGTTAAGGGACAAAGCCACAAAGAGGAGTCGCTTTCTCAAGATTATAGAAATGATCCAAGGAAGTTCCTTTGGAATTAAGCAAAACGAAGCAATAAGCAAATAAGCAAGGTCTCATAAGAGAACAACAGAACTGGAAATGGATTGCCAATCAATGGTCTTACATCTAGCTCCACAAACAAGCTGGAAATAGATAGCCAATCAATGGTCTTACATCTAACTCCACAAAAGAAACAAAATAGGAAACAAATAGCCAATCAATGGTCTTACATCTAGCTCCACAAAAGAAAACAGAATAGGAAACAGATAGCCAATCAATGGTCTTACATCTAGCTCCACAACAGAAAACAGAATAGGAAACAGATAGCCAATCAATGGTCTTATATCTGACTCCTCAAACAAAGCAAATAACAAATGCAAAGACAATATGCAAAATAATATGCAAAAGCAAACGCAAGCAATCACATCAATCAATTATCACACGCTATACACAACCAAGAGGCTCATACAAGGTTGGGCTTTAGTCAAGGGGTCATATCAACCTTGACAAACAAGCCAATACTGTTATGGGTGCTGAGATGCTCTTAACCACTGACATTGATCGTCAGGGTGAGCAGATGAAAGATAATGAGGGTTAGACCTCATAGCTCTTAACCCTGGCCTGGGTGAGCTTGAATCAAAGAAGGTGTGGGAGTCCAGAATGAGGAACTCTACTCCACATGACTGACTCTATACAAGATTTTGGGTGTTTATTCAAAATGCATCAGCACGTAGTGCGAGCAAAGTGAAAGACTCAACTGAATAGCAGGGGATTGATTGCAAATCCCTTCTATCTGCCAATCGCCTCTTCACTTAGGAGGACTTGAAGTACATGGCACAAATATAAACAATCACAGTCATTGCCTCTTAAGGAGGACTTCAGCCAAATGCCTGCCAAAAGAAACGACAGGGCTTCCAAACTACATGGAGTTAGAGAGGTTACTTAAGTGGTATACCAACCACAAGCAAAGCAAAGCTCAGATAATGAGCAAAAAACTACTAAGGTACCTGTATGAAAAGCCAAACAATCAGTATTCACATTCAGACAACCAAACAATTAACAACAGTCAGACATTCCCAATATGTACAAAATGTAAGCCATAAGAGGCAAACACTCAAGTGAGCTAGCCACCCAAGGACCTACAACACAATCAAAATTAGTTAAACAAAGTAAATTGCATCTCAAGCAAGGAGATCACATCATCCATTAGAACTAATTGCTTGAACCTGAAAGGCAAAGCTCAAATTGTGAGTACAAACCCCTAGGGCAAAGCCTAGGGTCAACGGCAAAGCAAAAAGTCAAAACAACAACCAATATTCAACATGAAGCTCATTTAATCAAGTAAGAACATGTCCTAAAAAGGACCAAATCTACATCAATAAGCAAAGTCATCACATGAGCAAGATATGGCAAAGGCAATTACAAAGCATACAATTGGACCTCAAGAATGAAAATTCCATATTAAAACAGAAATGAATCAAATAACCATGGAAATCTTTATGTGCATACAACATGTCAAACACAAGCATCATGCAAAAAATTGGAATCAGAAAAGCTCAATTGATATGTCAATGAAAATGAACTAGATCAACATCAAATTGTGTGACACACATTGTCACACCATACATTCATGTGTCTAAAACAGAGATGGAAAATGATAAAAATGCACAACCAAGCCTCAAAAGTCATGCAACATGTTAGGAATCAGCATATAAAATTTCAAATCAATTGGCCAATGTATGAGCATTTCACAATAGAATTGGTACAACATGTCACATTTTGCATCACATTCAAACAATCAAGCATATTTCAAATTCCATAAACGATAAAATCATGAAATCACAACCACAAAATAATAGACATCAAGATGAACATGTAGCAAAAAATTTGGATTTATTTGGATTAATTTTCTAATTGTTATGATTTTTCAAAGTTGGATGAAAATGTTAAAATATTAAAGGAAATATGCATGGCAATTTGGAGGGAAATGGAAAATGGTTGATAAAATTTGAAAATGTGCAGCCAGACAGAATCGAACCATGTTCACATAAAAGATAGGAGCGCTGAAACAAATAAATTCCAATATGCATTGGCCAAGAATCGAATGGAGGACGCGTTTTGTACAAAACGCAGCGCTTCATTAATGAAGTGGCAAGCCACCTCATCAAGTCAAGCGTACGTGGACAGGGTCAAAGAACGGTGGCCTATCAATCTCCACTCAGAAGCCACGCGAGCGCCAGCAGGGATCAAACTCTAGCGCATCTGCAGACGGCGGCCAGGCGGTGGTTTCCACCGTCTTCTTCGTGGAGACGGTGGCGCTACAGTGCCACGCATGAATTTTTTTTGCAGAATTTTAAATGGCATACATCATTGGAAAGGTTATTCAACAAGGAGCACGGATCTACCATTAATTTCAGCTAAAAGTCCATGAATAATGAGAATCGAATGAAAACATTTTTGCACACAAAACTTCCACTCAACATAACTCAATCAATACTCAACCATTTCAAATTATAAAAGCATCAGGATTATCAGCATGAGGAGATCTACCTAAACATGTGCATAAAATCAAGAATTAAGAGGATTGAATTTCACACCTCTTGAAGAGCAGAACGATGAAACAATGGATTTGAGTGCTCAAACGATCCAGATCTTCTCCCTTACTCTTGTTATGAAGCTTGATGTAGAAATTGAAGCTTGAAACGACATGGATCTTGATTAATTTGCCACTTCCATCTTCATGTTCTTGAGCTTGATGTGCTTGTTTCTTCACCAAAACCTTCAATCCACAGCTTGATCTGCACTCAATGATGATCAGAGAACAAGAATATGCAATAAAATTCAGGTGCTATGTGGAGAATTTTCGAATTTGGATTGAGAGAAATTTTTGGAGGGAACTTGAATCTAGATCTAGAATGAGTGAAAAACTCCAGAATTCTGTTATGATTTGATTTATATATGGTCTCTTAATCACATCCAAATCAAAATTAGGCATGAGTTAATTATGATTAGTGAAAATAAGGTGCATGACCAAAATTGGAAAATGTGAGGTGCATGGCAAATTTGGACGTCAACAGTAGCATATGTAGGTATAAACTCACTCAAAATCAACTCATGAACACAATGGCAATGGTATTAATCATGTATGATGCACCAAATTTGAATTTGTCATTTTCCCTCCAAAATGAACATGCATGGCCAAATGATCATATGATTAAATTTCATGCAATGCAATGTTGGATTTGGAAAATATATGTCATGACAAGCATTATGCAAAAAGAGGCACTCAAATTGGAGCTTTAGAGCAAAAGTTATGGCATTTTGAAGTTTCATGTACACATTGCAATCATTTGGCCATATCTCCTCAACCATTCATCAGATGCTCATGATCTCTGACTTTTTGGAAATGGGAGAGAAAGATATTCAACTTTAATGTTGGACAAAAATTCATTTGAAGCTTCTTAGATGTTGGAAAGTTAAGTTGAATGTGAACCAAAAACTTGCCATTTTTGGAAACATGAAATTACAGGTCACTTTCCATTTTGGGAAACTTTTGCATTGGCTTCAAATTCTTCAACATTGATGTTTGACATGATGAATAAGCCTTGTTTGAACATGAATGGGATGAAGAAATTCAATTCTCACACTCAAAGCCTTCAGTTGACTTTCTGTTGACTTGCATTGGTCCTTAGATGACCTGAAATTGCCTGATGAACTTGGGCCTCAACCACTTGATGAATTTGCTTCAAGATGAACCTCTAGCTCAAATAGGCTCAAGATAATGACATGTGGTCCTCATTTCAAGAAAATACCATCACCTCTTGCTCAAAGGAAAACCTTGAATTGCCTTGACTTGTGGCTGCTTAGACCGCAAAACAAAGGTTAATGACATATTTTTGATGCTTTTGGTTAGTGATTAAACAAAAAAAGCAATGATATACAAATGCAAGCAATGCTTGGTGATCTAGAAACACTCTCAAAAAGATCCCACCCACAGGGAAGGAAGCAAGATGCTTACTGATCCTTGAGGCTTATGCAATGCTATGATATGATGCCATGAGGGATCTTAGGGACAAAATTGGGGTCTTACTGTAACACCTCAAAATTTTCCCTCCTCTTATTGGGACTAGTTTAGAATATTACATTTCATGTTTTAGGACATTAGGCATTTTCATATTGCATATCATGTGAAATAAACAAGTCATCCTCTAAGGTCTTGTCAGAGATGGAGTAGTTGTGTGGTTCAAGCCTGAGGGTCTTATTGAATTGATCACCAACCATCTGAGGGTTTGTGCTTCAATTAGGGTTTTATTGGTCCTTCAAGGGTTGAAGCATTATCTTGCTTGCATGAATATATCACCATCATCATGGTTATGTCATCATCAAAGGTTTTAGAATTCATGTTCATGTTCCTTGGGATTAGGGTTTTGACCTCTGGTCAACCCTAATCAATGTTTTCTTCCAACCAGGGATTTTCAAGGAGATGAGGTCTTTCTTGATAAGGATATTATCATATGATTTTATTGAGCTTATATGAGCCAAGGTTCATTTTGAAGCAAATTGGCCAAGTGTTAGAGGCTCAAAGTCCACAGTGTATTTCCAAGTCATCTGGGGTCCATAAAAGTCAACAGAAAGTCAACTGAGGGCTAGGAGGGGGAGAAATGAGTTTCAACATCTCATTCATGTTCAAAAGAGGTTCATTTGTCATTACAAACACTTATCTTGAAGAATTTGAGGTCAGATCAAAAGTTTCCATAAATGGAAAGTGACCTGTAATTGGAAGTTTCCAAAAATGGAAAGTTTTTGGTTCAAATTCAACTTGATCTTACATCATCAAAAAAGCTTCAAATGAATTTTTGTCCAACATGAAACTTGAATATCTTTCTCTCCCATGTCCAAAAAGTCCAAGATCATGAGCATCTGATGAATGGTTGAGGAGATATGATCAAATCATTGCCAAGTGTGCTTGAAACTTCAAAAGGCCATAACTTTTGATCTAAAGCTCCAAATTGAGTGCCTCTTTTTGCACTTTGCTCCTCATGACATATATTTTCCAAATCATTCATGGCATTGCATGAAATTTCATCATATAATCATTTGCCCATTCATGACCATTTTGGAGGGAAATTTGCAAATTTGAATTTGGTGCATCATGAGTTTTTTAACCATTCTATCATGTGCATGAAGTGATTTTAAGTGAATTTGATCATCCATTTGCTACTGTTCACGTGTACATTTGCATGGCACCACCAATTTTCCAAAATTTGTCATACACCTTATTTTTGCTTAATCTCAACTAAACCATGCTTAATTCTAATTAGGATGTGATTAGTACATGGTATATAAGGCAAACCCTAACAGAATTGTTCATAATCACAAATTCTAGATCTAGATCTCATTTTCCCTCCAAAATTTCTCTCCACCATAATTCAAATTTTTTCCAAATAACACCTTGATTTTCTTGCATATTTGTGTTCTCTGATCATCATTTAGCATAGATCCAGCCTTGATTTGCAGAATTTGGTGAAGAATTAAGCACATGAAGCTCAAGAACAGGATAATGGAGATTCAAATCTGAGCTAGATCCAAGCCATCTCAAGCTTCAATTTCAACTTCAGGCTTCATAACAAGGTTGCTAGAGCTGATCTACACACTTGCAAGGCCTTGAACACGCTGCTGCCATTGATTGAGCTTCAAGAGGTGTGATTTTCGAGTCTCTTAATTCATGATTCTATGCATATAATCTTGTAGTTCTTTGCTTTCTGATCACACTGATGTAAATTTCGTGGAATTTGGTTGAGAAATGACTAAGTTATGGTGAATTAAAGTTTGACGTTGAAAAATGTTCTTCTTCGATTTGCATGATTTATGAAGAATTAGGCTAAAATAATAGTGGATTTGGATTGTGCATGTCATGAGCTTTCATTTGGTATACCTACTTGCAAATTATGGAAAAAAAAATTATGCTGGGCACTGTTCATCCACCGTCTTCATGAAGAAGACGGTGGTTTCCACCGTGTGAACCGCCACCTGCAACATGCAGAGCTGGCTAGGGTTTTGTCCCTTCTGTGTGCCATGCGTGCGCCACATGTGCTGCCTGTTGGCCTTTTGGTTGGCCTGCGTGCTTTTGACCAAGTCCACATGTGCTTGACTGCTGTGTTGGCACGCCAACGCATTAATGAGACGACCGCGTTTTGCCTAGCACATGCTTCGATTCCCAGCGGTTCCGTTTTGGATTTATTTCCATTTCAGCGCTTCTATTTTATTTGCTATAGGGTTTGATCCCTGCTGAGACCACATTTTCAAATTGCTCAACCTTTTCTTATTTCCCTCCAAATATCATGTACATATGTCACATTTTATTTCATATTTTTCCTCCACATTCAAAAAATCATTAAAAATTGAAAACACATCCGATTAATTCCCAATTTTATGCAAAATGTTCATGTCTTTGTCTAGTATTTTTGTGATGTGATTTCATGATTTTATCATTTCTGGATTTTGAATTGTGGACTGTTATTTGAGTATGATGCAAAATGTGACATGTTTCATTCATTATATTGTGAAATGCTCATACATTGGCCAATTGACTTGAAATTTGGTACACTGATTCCTAACATGTTGATTGATTTTTTAGGCTTGGTTGTGCATTTTTATCACTTTTCATTTCTGTTTTATGCATGTGATTGTATGGTGTGACAGTGTGTGTCACACAATTTGATGTCATACTTGTGCATTTTCATTTCTAGGTCAATTGAGTTCTGTTGATTCTGATTTTTGGCATGATGATTATATTTGACATGTTGTATGCACATAAAAATTTCCAGAATTGTTTGAGTCATTTCTGTTTTAATATGGAATTTTCATTCTTGATGACCAATTGTGTGCTTTGAAATTGCCTTTGCGACATCTTGCTCCTTAGATGACTTTGCTTAATGCTTTTGATTTGGTCCTTTTTAGGACATGTTCTCACTTGTTTAAATGAGCTTTATGCTGAATATTGGTTGCTGTTTTGATTTTTTGCTTCACTTTTGACCCTAGGCTTTGCCTTAGGGGTTTGAACTCACAATTTGAGCTTTGAATTTCAGGTTCAAGCATTCATCTCCATGATTGATGTTGCCTCATCATTTGAGCTTGGCTATTTGCTATGTTTGCTAACCTTTGGTTCTTTTGTAGGTCCTTTGGTGAATCACTTGAGTGTTTGCCTCTTATGGCTTACATGTTGTACATATTGGGATTGTCTGTATGTTGTTATCTGTTAACTGTTGGTTGTTTGTCTGAATAGAATACTGATGGTTTAACTTTTCTTATAGGTACTTTAGCCGCTTTAACTCATTATTTGAGTTTCTTTGCTTTGCTTGTGGTTGGCGTACCACTTAGGTAATCTCTTGAACTCCATGTAGTCTGGAAGACCTGCTATCTTTGGCAGGCACCTGTCTGAAGCCCTCCTTAAGAGGCCATGTTCTTGATTGTTTAATTTTGTGCTAAAGACCTCAATGAGGCATGGTTACATGTAAATACCTCTTAAGTGAAGAGGCATTGGCAGAGAGAAGGGATGTGCAATCCATCCCCTGCTATTCAGTTGAGTCTTTCATCTTGCTCGTACTACGTGCTGATGCATTTTGAATAAACACCCAAAATCTTGTATATAGAGTCAGTCATTGTGGAATAGAGTTCCTCATTCTGGACTCCCACACCTTCATTGATTTGAAGCTCACCCAGGCCCGGGTTAAGAGCTATGAGGTCCAACCCTCATCTCCCATTTCATCTGCTCACCCTGACGGTCAATGTCAGTGGTTAAGAGCCTCAGACACCCTTTCCAGTGTTGGCTTGTTTGTCGAGGTTGATATGACCCCTTGACTAAGGCCCAGCCTTGTATGAGCCGCTTGTTTGCATATAGCGTGTGATGATTGCTTTTGATGTTTATCTTCTTTTGCTTCTCATCTCCTTTCTGTAGGAGTCGTATGATCAACTTTCGAGGAAGTTGAACGTACGTAGAGATAGACTTTAGTTGACTCACTGCATGTGTGAGTCAAACTCTTGTTAGATACCTCAACCTAGGACTATTGTGGTTTACATGACAACTATTAGGCTCGAGTCAGTCTCCCTTTTAGTTTGTTATTTCCCAGTCTCTGGTTATGATAGAAATTTCTTCCCTGTTAAGGGGAACTACGTCGCCCTGATCCTCATACCAGATGAGGTACGTAGGCAGGAGATCGTGCGAGATCTCTCCGGGCAACTTTTTTCTTTTTGCGTGTGTTTTACTTGACGGCTATTAGGTCCGAGTTCCCGACTCCCTTTTAGTCTGTGTGTTCAACCTCTTTGATTCCTTTGACGTCTCAGCGTCTTCTTGGTGTTTGCTTGACAGATTTTAGGTCCGAGTACCAAACTCCCTGTTAGCTTGTCAATTTGATAACCTTCTTCCTTGTTGTGTGTGTTAGGAGATGGATGTAAGCCCAGCGATTGGCATTCCGTTTCCTGCTGTTGTTGTTTGTTTGTGGAGTCGGATGTAAGACCATTGATTGGCTATCTGTTTCCTGTTTCTTTTGTTTGGAGTTGGATGTAAGACCAGCGATTGGCATTCCGTTTCCTTGTTGAATTTCTTATGATGTCTCAGCGTCTTTGTGTTGTGTTTTGTTTCGGCGTGCGTTAGTCGAACTACGGTAGCTCTGATTCTCATTCCCGATGAGATACGTAGGCATAGGATGCGATATCCTAGCGAGCCCGTTTCCCATTTCCCCGAACTACGTTGACTCTGATGTTTGTTTCCGACAAACTACGTAGGCCCAGGATGCGACATCCTGCCGAGTCCGCTACCGTCTTCTTCCATCTGTGTTTTATTCCAGTGTGTGTGCATTCTTTGAGCAGTTATTCAGCAACCTTTTTCTATTCTTTTGAGCGTGGATCCCGTCGAGTACGACGGACGTGAGAGGTGCTAATACCTTCCCCTTACGTAACCGACTCCCGATCCTTGCCATCTCCGGCCGTAAGACCATTTCCTTTCCAGGTTTACTTCGAGTGTTTCCTTTTCCTTGGGATAAATAACGCACGGTGGCGGCTCTGTTTGTTTGTCTTTTCCCGCCGGTTGTTTTTCGCGTTGCGACAGCTGGCGACTCTGTTGGGGACTAGAGGTTGACCTCCTGCTGGTCCATCTTCCCTAAGCGAGTCAGTCCTAGCGCTCTCTAGGATGGTTTTGGTTGCTTTTACTGCTTATTTATTGCATGATTATTATACTGTGTATATATTTGCATATGTGTTTGCATGCATCATATTATCATTGTGCTGGATTCTGTACAGGTTGGTTCCTCTGATTTGGGGTGGGTGTTCTGAGTGGGGCTAAAACCCAGGCCCGAGTATACACCTAGGATTAGCATGGTCTCATGTTGCCTCTCATGTTAGGTCAACATGTTTTTGGCAACGTGACATACCACAAGCCGGACGAGGTTCATTTGAGAGTGCTCTTCCTTTATGGAGTATCCACTTTGGTTGAGTCACCTCAGCTGAGCTGTTGACTTCGGTGACTGTTCTTTCCCAAATCTTTGGTTTAGGCGATCTTATGAGAGCTGCAGCGGCACACCCGAAAGGGCAAACCCGTTGAGTATCTTGTCCGATTGTCGAGACCATTATCCGCCTTAGGATGACCTTGTTAGAATTCACCTGTGAGGGGAGGGTTTGATTCTTGCAGATGCATGTTCCGATGGTGACTTTGATGGTGACTATTGGGTCCTATTTATAAGTCGGATTTATGGATATTTATTTCTGAGACGCCGGAGTTCTGTCCGTGGTATTTATCAGTAGGAATCCGTTTATTTCAGGATTCCCTGGGTTGGTACAGATGATTGTGTTGTTATCAGATCAGTGGTTCTCCAATGATGATGGTGATATATCTGTTCCATTTATTTCGGAACCCTGAGTTGGATTTGTGGTTACTCAGTACCTCAGATGGTTGTGATCAGTTCAGAGGCAAGAACTCAGTGCAGTGGTTGTTCAGATGACTTGGAGGATGACACAGTGCATTGCATTCATACATCAGCATCATTCATATTTTGCATTTATCTGCATCTAACTCATGGTTATCCATATGCAGGGGACATTCTTGATTGAGATCCTGGTTGAGAGACTTCTTTGTTCCATATATGAGGACAAGCTTGAAAGATGACGTCGTCTACAATTTATTTGATCCAGAGATTAGTATGCTGAGAGATATGATAACATTGATTACACTTGACCGTGTGGGGATGTTCCGTGAGACTTATGGGGGTATTCTGAAGTTGGTTTTCAGGCTCACAGATACAGATAGGAGTGCCATCCATACTCTTCTCCAGTTCTATGACCCGGGTTTGAGGTGCTTTATTTTCCCGGATTACTTGTTGGGACCTTTGATGGAGGACTATGCCAGTATCCTGGGTATTTAGATCAGAGACCAGATTCCATTCTATGTCACTAAGGGGGAACCTGATGTTGCTGAGATTTCTCGTGCTCTTTATTTGAGCCCAGAGGTGACTAAGGGGGGTTTGAAGGAGAAGGGAAAGTTGCCCGAGTTTCATCTGAGTTTCTTGGAGGCTAAGGCCAAGGAGCATGTTGTGTTGGGTAATTGGAGGACCGTTTGTGCTTTGCTTGCTGTGAGAATTTATGGAATCATCTTGTTCCCTAATCAGAAGAACTTTGTGGACATTAACGATATCCGGTTGTTTGCTCAGAGGAATCCTATTCCTACCTTGGTTGGAGATGTCTATTACTCGGTCCATAATCGGAACGAGAAGCGGCGTGGGGGATTGATCCGATGTTGTGCTCAGCTGTTGTGCAAATGGTTCATGGGGTATTTGCCTTTCAGAGGTGCCTTTGTCTTTCTTGATCCTACTGTCAAATGGTCAATCAGGTTGATGGGTTTGCGAGCCAAGGACATAGCTTGGACTCACAATGGTATGGCTGGACGAGATTTCATTTACAGTTGTGGGAGTCTTCCCAACGTGCCTCTTATAGGAGTTCAAGGTTGCATTAATTACAACCTGGTGCTTCTTAGGAGATAAATGGGGTTTGCTATGGAGGGTCCTCTTCTCGGGCGAGAGATTCAGGAGTCTTTCTACTTCCCCATTGAGGGTAATCAGCCAAAGTTGAGGCAAGTGTCTGATGAGTGGCGTGACATTCAGAGGAAGGGCAAGGTTCCTTTTGGTAGGGTTAATATCAGGTCTTTTCCTCCATTTGATGATTGGCTCAGGAAGAGGATTGAGCTCACGCATCTACCATTTCCTGGGGGTGATCCTTGGTGTCCATTGATTGAGGGGCCACATTCTTCTGTCAGTATGGAGGAGTTCCTTGAGATGAAGAAGGCTAGAGATCAGCTGCAAGCAGAGAAGACTGAGTTGGAGATGAGTGTTGCTAGAATTCAAATGGCTAATCAGGAAATCAAAGGGAAAATAGAAGACCAGGATAAGAGACATGCCATTAAGGTGAAGCGTTTTGAGATAGATACCGCTTATTACCGCAAGATCAGCCAAGCTTTGGAGTCATCTACAAAGGAGAACGACATTACCAAGGAGAAGTTGGCTAGAGCTTTGAAGGCCATTGAGGATGAGAAGAGGAGGCAGGTCCTTGTGAAGACTCAGAGGGAAGCCAAAGTCAAAGTCCTTACCACGGAATGGGAAGCTGAGAAAGCGAGGATTATTGCTGAGAGAGATCATTATCTTACTGAGAGAGATCATTATTTCCGACAGATGAAGATTCACCAGAAGGAGGTGGGGAGATTGCAGCAGGAGAACACTAAGCTCAGGTTTGTTGTGAAGTTTACCAAGATGGTTGATGATGCAGAGCCTTATGTAGGACCTTCTTCGGTGTAGACCTTTGTTGTTATGGTGTTGGATTACCGTCAGGCTTGTTGACGGAATTCACTTGCTTGTATTTCCTTTTTGATTCTGGAGAATTGTATTTGATTTGTATTAGACTTGATGTATGACTTTTGCACGTATTGTGCACTCTTGATATACAGTGATTGTCATCATTCAGTGATTGATCTTCAAGCTTTATTTGCTTTCCTATATGCACTCACATAGCACACACATGGTCGGGTGATATCTTTGCTAAATCATAATTTTCTGCTCTGTATGGTGAAACCAGATGATTGATATCAAATTGTTGCTGCCGGATTATTATCTGTCTCGATGAAGCCAGGATCGAAAGACAGAGTGTTCCTCATATGGATAGACATTGCATTCATGCATCAATCATAATAACTTGTCTTCTATTTTGCAGGTGTCGGTTTCTAACGTGCTTGATTGTTTCAGGAATCATTGCTCGCGCACGTAGAATCATTCCCTTGCACGTAGCACGTCCACACAGATACCGTACCAGGTGCAACAAATCCAAGCTGATGGATCTACCCAACGCAGATATTCTCGAATTGAAGGAGAAAATGGGTGAGCTGATAAACGTCATGCAAGGGCTTGCCTTGGGGCAGAAAGCACTTGCTGATAAGGTGGAAAAGCTCGAGCGGGCTTCGGCTGCCAACAGTGGTAATAATCAGGAAGGTGTGTCCAACAATGGTCTCGGTGGATCAAGAGATGGAGGAGATCTCAGAAAGAAGACTATTGCTGGGGTGGTGATCAATAATGGTGGTGGTTTTGGTGTTGCTACAGGCGGTGGACCAGGTCTGGTGGGAAACAATCTGAAGGATAGTCTGTTTCCTCCTTTCTTTGGGGCTGAGGAGGATAGAGAGGAAGACCAGTTCTCCGTATTGAATGAACAATTTGGCCAGTATGGTGTTCAACCACCAAACAAAGAGATTCAGGTGCAGGCGGAGAAAATCAGGGCTCTAGAAAGCTATGCTACTTCGGGGGTTGTCAACATGTCGAACATGGGGCTAGTTGAGGGGATTGTGATCCCACAGAAGTTTAAAGCGCATGCGTTTGATAAATATAATGGGAGTTCCTGCCTGGAAACCCATCTCCAGGCATTCGTCCGAAAGATTTCTGCCTATACAATGGACCAAAAGCTCTGGATGTATTTCTTCCAGGATAGTCTGTCTGGTGGGTCTCTAGAATGGTATACCAAGTTGAAGTCTTCGGATATCAAGAGCTGGCAGGATCTTGGAGATGCGTTCTTTAAACAGTATCAATTCAACGCTGACATGGCTCCTAGCCGTACCCAGCTGCAGGGTATGTCTCAGAAGCCTAGTGAAGGGTTTAAAGAATACGCGCAGAGATGGAGGGAGTTGGCTGCCCGAGTCCAACCTCCGTTGGTAGATCGAGAGATGTCTGATCTGTTTATGAGTACCCTTCAGGGGACGTTTGCAGAAAGAATGGTGGGATGCCCGGTTACCAACTTTGCTGATATTGTGGTGGCTGTGGAAAGAATAGAGAGCTGGTTGAAGCTGGGGAAGATACAGGGTAACGCTTCGTTGTCTGAATTGAAGAAACCCTTTGGTAATGGCCAACGTAAGAAGGAGGGTGATACAAGTGTTGTGTATGCCCAGAGGGGACAAAGTAGGGATCGTTACTACCAGCACACTGCTGCGGTAACCATTCCTGCTGATAATCAACAACAACAACCGCAACAGCAAAGACATCCGTTTCAACAGAGACCGCAGAGGGTCGGGTATCAAGTAAGAGGGCGAATGAATGATCGTCAATTTGATAGACCACCTGTGACATACTCATTCTTGCTGAAGAAATTGAAAGATTTGGGGTTGGTTCAGTTGAGGACATTGGCTCCGTTGAGACCTGACCAGAGGCCGACCAGTTTTGATGAGAATGCCAAATGTGAATTCCACTCTGGTGCCCCTGGACACAATGTGGAGAATTGTAAAGCTTTTAAGCATGTTGTCCAGGACTTGGTGGATTCTAAAGCCAACAATTTTGCTCCATCTCCAAATGTGAATGCTAATCCCATGCCCGCGCATGGTCAAATGGGGGTGAATGCAATTTCTGAGGATAAGGGCCGAATCTGGGTGACGGATGTGGACCGGTTAAAGACTCCATTGGCTGAGGTCAAGAGACAATTGTTGAGGAATGGGGTCTTCCCGGGGTGTGATGATTGTTGTGCTGCGTGCACTGTTGCCCCTGATGGGTGTGTTTTCTTAAGGGAGGCTATCCAGAGGAGGATGGATGAGGGAAGTCTCAGATTTGAAAAGGTTGGTTTGGAAAGGGAGGACGTCTCCACCATAACCATTTACTTTGATCCGATTGATTTGTCAGCGCTGGCAGATGCGGCTCTGGTTACCATCACGGTACCTGGGCCAATTCCTTATGACAACGATGATGTTGTACCATGGGATTATGGTGGAGAGGTATAGTGTAATGGGAAGAAGCAGGAAGATCAGGCTGCAGGTAAAACCACCGTTTCAAAGGTGGATAATGCCGGACCCAGTGGTTTCACTCACAGTGGAAGGTTGTTTGCACCTGATGCTTTGAGGAGTGGAGAGGGAGAAAAAGAAAAGAAAGATAAGGCTGAGGCTTTAGCCAGGGCACGAGGGAAGCAGGTGGTGAGCGAGGGTACTCCCGTAGCGACACCGGCACCTGGTGAGTTGGAAAAAGAACTTGATGATGAAGCTGAAGAATTTCTGAGGATCATCAAGAAGTCTGAGTATAAGCTTGTTGACCATCTGCAGCAAACGCCGTCCAAGATTTCAATCCTGTCATTGTTGTTGAGCTCCGAGGGGCATAGAGAGGCTTTGTTGAAAATATTGAAGAGAGCCTATGTCCCGCAGGAGATTACGATTAATCAGCTAGAGACAGTGGTGTCTAATGTCAATGCCAGTCATGGGCTGAGTTTTATTGATCTCGATTTGACGGTCGATGGGCGTAATCATAATAGGGCATTACACATTACGATGAAGTGTAAAGGAGCAGTGCTTTCGCACGTGTTGGTGGATACCGGCTCATCACTCAATGTGTTGCCTAAGAAGGCCCTGGCGAAGCTGGACTGTGAAGGGTTGATTTTGAGGCCCACGGACCTGATAGTTAGAGCCTTTGATGGTTCTAAAAGGGCTGTGTTTGGGGAAGTGGAGCTCCCTATGAAGATCGGGCCCGAGGTGTTTAAGTCTGTGTTTCATGTCATGGATATTCAGCCGGCATACAGTTGCCTGTTGGGTCGACCGTGGATACACGCTGCTGGGGCAGTAACTTCGACTTTGCACCAAAAACTGAAGTACATCTGGGACGGGCAGGTCGTCACCGTTTGTGGGGAGGAAGATATCTTCGTAAGCCACCTGTCATCGTTCAAGTACGTGGAAATGGACGGTGAAATATGGGAAACACCAAGTCAAGCATTTGAAACCGTTAAGGTGGAGAATGTCGTTTTTGTTAAGGAGGAGAAGAAGCCGTCCATTTCCTCGTATAAACAGGCTGCTGAGGTGGTGAAGAGCGGAGAAGCCCCAGGTTGGGGAAAGATGATGGATATCGCCGCCAAGAAAGACCGGTTTGGGGTTGGTTATCAGTCGGGCCGAGGCTCGTCTGGGCAGAACAAGGGCCGTCGTCAGCCATTCATGTTCACCAGTGCTGGAATGCTAGATCCAAATCACATATGTATGATGGGTGAGGAGATCGATAGTGATTGCGAGCTAGATCAGTGGATAAAACCGTGTGTACCAGGGATGGAGATCCAGAACTGGAAGGCCGAAAAGATCATCACTGTCACTCTACGTGAAGAGTAATATTTCCTGTTTTTCAATTCTGTCTGCATGAAAGCCATACGTTTTTCCCGAAACGTAATGGTTCATTGTAAGGGTCACCTCATGTGTTTCATTTTGCAATATTTGCATCATAAATAAAAGGATGTTTTTTTCATTAAAAGCGGCGTTCCCTGTTTTTCATTTATTTTTGCAGTTTAAAAAAACAAAAATAAAAATGGCAATGTTTGTTTTCATTTTCCTTTTAATTTGCTTTACTCCGGTTCTAAAGCAATGCATGAATCAACATTCATGCAGATGCAATCTTTCTCCGGATCTCATTGATAACAATCCTGTTACACCCTCATATGACTTCGACAATCCGATCTATCATGCCGAAGAAGAAGGCGAAGAAGATTGTGAACTGCCGGAGGAATTAGCCAGGTTGTTGAAACAAGAGGAGAAGGTGATTCAGCCGCATGAGGAGCAAGTTGAAATTGTGAATCTGGGTACCGGCGAGGTCAGAAAAGAGGTGAAAGTTGGGGCTGCTTTGGAGGCGAGTGTTAAGAGCAGAATGGTAGCGCTGTTGAAAGAGTATGTCAATATTTTCGCCTGGTCTTATCAAGATATGCCAGGGTTGGATACCGATATTGTTGTGCACAAGCTACCGTTGAGAGCAGACTGTCCTCCAGTGAAGCAGAAGTTGCGCAGAACTCGACCTGAGATGGCCATGAAAATCAAAGAGGAGGTGCAGAAGCAGTTGGATGCTGGTTTCCTCACTGTCACTAATTATCCGCCTTGGGTCGCGAATATTGTGCCGGTGCCGAAGAAGGATGGGAAGGTGAGAATGTGTGTGGACTACCGGGATTTGAATAGAGCTAGCCCGAAGGATGATTTTCCGTTACCTCACATCGATGTGTTGGTAGACAATACAGCTCAATTCTCGGTGTTTTCCTTCATGGATGGCTTTTCTGGCTATAATCAAATCAAAATGTCGCCAGATGATATGGAGAAAACAACGTTCATCACCCCATGGGGCACTTTTTGCTATAAGGTGATGCCATTTGGTCTTAAGAATGCCGGTGCAACCTATCAGAGGGCCATGGTGACTTTGTTTCATGATATGATTCATCATGAAATTGAATGTTATGTTGATGACATGATAGCAAAGTCACAGATAGAAGAGGGGCATTTGGTAGATCTGGCCAAGTTGTTTGATCGGCTGAGACAATTCAGGCTGAGGTTGAATCCGAATAAGTGCACTTTCGGGGTGCGGTCCGGTAAGTTGTTGGGGTTTATTGTGAGTGAAAGAGGAATCGAGGTTGATCCTGCTAAAGTAAAAGCAATACGAGAAATGCCTGAACCGAGAACAGAGAAAGAGGTTCGTGGTTTCTTAGGTAGATTGAACTATATTTCACGGTTCATATCTCATCTAACTGCCACGTGTGAACCTATATTCAAGTTGTTGAGAAAAGATCAAACGGTCAGGTGGAATAATGATTGCCAGGTGGCATTTGAAAAGATAAAAGAATATTTGCAGGAGCCTCCGATTCTGATGCCTCCTGTGGAGGGACGACCGTTAATTCTGTACTTGACGGTCCTCGAGGGGTCCATGGGGTGTGTACTGGGACAGCATGACGAGTCTGGTCGAAAAGAGCATGCGATTTACTACCTTAGCAAAAAGTTTACCGACTGTGAAACAAGATATTCACTGCTCGAGAAAACTTGTTGTGCTTTAGTATGGGTTGCTCGCCGAATGAGACAGTATATGCTGGTTCATACCACTTTATTGATTTCCAAGATGGATCCGATCAAGTATATTTTTGAGAAGCCAGCATTGACCGGATGGGTTGCGAGATGGCAAATGATTTTAATCGAATATGATATCCAGTATACCTCTCAAAAAGCGATCAAGGGGAGTGTATTGTCTGATTACCTCGCCCAGTAACCCATTGAGGATTATCAACCGATGAAGTTTGAGTTCCCTGATGAGGACATCATGTTTCTCAAGTCGAAAGATTGTGAGGAGCCGATCCCGGAGGAGGGGCCTGACCCTGAATCCGAATGGATTCTGATGTTTGATGGGGCCGTTAACGTGAATGGTAGTGGAGTTGGTGTTGTTTTGGTTACGCCGAAAGGATCCCACATTCCTTTTGCTGCCCGGCTAACATTTGAATGCACCAACAACGTGGCTGAGTACGAAGCTTGTATCCTGGGGATTGAAGAGGCGATTGATTTGCGGATCAAGAACCTTGTCATGTATAGAGATTCAGCTTTGGTTGTGAATCAGGTTAACGGAAAATGGTATACGCATCAATCTCATTTAATTCCATACCGGGATTATACGAGGAGATTGTTGACGTTTTTCACCAAGGTGGAATTACATCATGTGCCTAGAGAAGAGAACCCTTTGGCAGATGCTTTGGCTACTCTGGCCGCCTTGATTAAGGTGCAGTGGTGGAATCAGTTCCCTAATGTTGAGGTGGGATGTCTAGATAGACCGACTTATGTGTTTGCTGTTGAAACAGCGCCTGATGATGGAAAGCCGTGGTATTTTTGATATCAAGCGCTATCTAGAGACCCAAGAATATCCTGAGGGAGCATCCAAGAAGGACCGAAAGACTCTGAGGAGGTTGTCCATGGTGTTCTATCTGAACAAGGATGGGGTTTTCTACAAGAGGAATTTTGATTGGGTCTTGCTCAGATGCGTCGATGACGGAGAAGCAAGCCAACTGATGAAAGAGGTTCACGAGGGGTCGTTCGGTACCCATGCCAGTGGGAATGCAATGGTGAAGAAGCTGTTAAGAGCCGGATATTATTGGATGACGATGGAGGCCCAATGTTTCAATTTCATGCGGAAGTGTCACAAATGCCAGATTTATGCTGACAAGGTGCACGTGCCTCCTAATCCGTTGAGTTTGATGTCATCTCCGTGGTCGTTCGCCATGTGGGGCATTGATATGATTGGAAAGATCAAGCCTACGGCTTCGAATGGGCACCGGTTCATATTAGTGGCTATTGATTACTTCACCAAATGGGTGGAAGCGGCCTCTTATGCGAATGTGACGAAACAGGTTGTTGCCAGATTTCTGAAAAGGGACATCATTTGCAGATATGGGGTTCCCGAGAGAATCATTACTGGTAATGGTTCTAATCTTAATAAGAAAATGATGGCAGAACTGTGTCGGGAGTTCAAGATTGAGCATCACAATTCTTCTCCTTATCGTCCGAAGATGAATGGGCGGTTGAGGCAGCCAATAAGAATATAAAGAAGATTGTGCAGAAAATGGTCGTGACCTATAAGGATTGGCATGAGATGTTGCCGTTTGCATTGCATGGGTATCGAACCTCGGTGCGTACGTCTACTGGGGCAACACCTTTCTCGCTCGTATATGGGATGGAAGATGTGCTACCGGTTGAGGTCCAGATTCCTTCGTTGAGAGTCCTGATGGACGTGAAATTGGAAGAGGCTGAATGGGTAAGGACTCGGTATGAGGAGTTGAGCCTGATTGAGGAAAAGAGGCTGGCGGCCATTTGTCATGGGCAGTTGTACCAGCAGCGGAAGAAGCGTGCTTTTTACCGGAAGGTGCGACCTCGTGTGTATCACGTAGGCGATATGGTGTTGAAAAGGATCATTCCTCCTCAAAACGATCGTAGGGGCAAGTGGACACCCAATTATGAAGGTCCATTCGTGGTCAAGAAGGTCTTTTCTGGCGGAGCCTTGTTGTTGACTACCATGGATGGTGAGGATTTTCCATCCCCTATGAATGTGGACGCAGTTAAAAAATATTTCGTATAAAGAGACCCGCTGGACGAAAAGAATAAAATAGTCCAGGAAAAAAGGGGCATCCCGGCGAACCAGAAAAAAATGAAAAGGTTCGGGCAAAAATTAGGGATAAAATGAAAAAAAAACTGTACACCCGGCAAGTCGAAAACCCCACAAGGGCGGCTTGAGCAAAAAAGGGTATCCCGGTGGTCTGAAAACCCGAAAGGGCGGTCCAGGCAAAAGAGGGATTGAAACGAACAATTGCGTCTAGCATGATCGTTTGTGTTTTGGTTGAGACACATGGATAATCCCCGGTAGGGATCGGTCGGAAGCGTCTTGTTCAGAAGGCAGAAAGCATGGAGAGTCTCGAGGACATATGGGGTGTAACCGAGTTGGAACTCGATGAGATCACGAGTTCACATTGCCATTAGGATAGATTTTCCTTTTGTGCGTAATTACCTCTTTTCAGGAATTGCTTCCTGTGTATTGCTCGGTTTTGAGCCACCTTTTTTCAATCAATAAAATGCATATTCAGTCAAATAATTTTGCTTTTGTTTTCATTACCGCTTTGATTGCAAAAACATCCAGTTATTTTTGATAAAGAATATTTGCATTTTGAGACATGGAGGTCCCTTCCAATGCATGTTTATAAGATTGAAAACCTGAAATCTTATTCGGAAGGTTGAGTGACCTAGGTGTTGAAATTTTGGCACACCTGGGGCACGTTTTTATCTAACGATCTCTTTTGCAGGAGGTGTTAGATATTTTCACTCACTTGCAGGTTGTGATGTGAAGCCTTTTGACAAAAGATCCCAGTGGAGTCCAATCAGGGACAAGGGACTGAAGAATGGTGAAAAGACAGCGAGAGAACGTGCGACAATCCTGGAGGATTAATCAAGAAGATTCTTCCAAGTCTAAGGACTGGAAAGTTTGTATGAATCCAGGGAGTTCGATCTCCGTAAAGTACGGAGAAATCGAGAATACAAGGTGATGAATCAGAAAAGTCCAGACGAGTCTGGGAGTTCTCAAAAGTGGAAAGCTGACACTGGATTTAGATGTTGAATACCAGGGATCGACGAGTCGACGGGTGTTCTGTGCCAGGCTTTCCTTATTTCCCCAAGCAGAGTCGGGATTGTTATCTCCCCAGCGGGTTCAAGATCGGTGTTTCCTTGGCATTCAGGCCTGAAGGTTGTTGTTTCCCCTAGCAAGGTTGAGATTGTTATTCCCCCAGCAAGTCGAAGATTGTTGTTTTCCCTGCAGAGTGTGTTGGTGGTTTCTTCCCCAACGAAGTCCCCAAGCGGATCGGGTTCAGTGGAGTTCATCCCTGTTGAGGGTTGTCTTTTCCCTAGCAGCAGTGCTATTCCCCGGCAGGGTGGAGCTTGGAGTGTTATCGAGTTCCTCAGCAAAGTGCCTCGAGCTCCCCAGAAGAGTCCCTTGAGGGGGATACTTTTTATGCATTCATCATTTAGATAAGCATAGCATATTGCATACCTAATGGCATAGCATTTCCATGATTATGGAGCATTACGCTGAAAAAAAAATCATGCATCATCATTGCAAGCATAAGCTAGTCTCAAGCCGTGGTTACCGTTTGAGGTTTGGTTTCGCCGGTTGGTGAAGATGCTACTCAAGCCGTGGTTACCGTTTGAGAAGTGGTTTCGCTAGTTGGAAGATCAGCATCAGCATTGCGAGCATCAGTTAGTCTCGAGCCGTGGTTACCGCTTAAGAATTGGTTTAGCTGGATGGTGAAGATGTTACTCTGAGGAGTTTAGCATCATGACGTTAGAGCAACAATGTTCCCCAGTAGTGCGATATTGGAGGAAGAATTTCTGTCGGGCGGAGATGGAAATGATAATCAAAAAAGTTTCGGGGTCCAAAGGAAAAAAAAGAAGAGGAAAGAAGGAGAATAATCCCCAGCTGAGCGCAATTTGTTCGTTCATAGTGGATTAAGCAGGGATGGCATGCTCATGACTTGTTATCCCCAGCATAGGTCGTTGGCCCATATGCCGTCTAATTCATCACGTTTCCTTATTTCTGCCGATGCTGACAGGCATGAAGTTTCCGATTTTCAGATCGAAGAAGTTTTCGACGATCAGGTCGAAGTACTTGTGGCACTCAGGCCAGTTTCTGATTTTCAGATCGAAGAAGTTTCCGACTATCAGGTCGAAGTACTTGTGGCACTCAGGCCAGTTTCCGATTTTCAGATTGAAGAAGTTTCTGACGATCAGGTCGAAGTACTTGTGGCACTCAGGCCAGTTTCCGATTTTCAGATCGAAGAAGTTTCCGACGATCAGGTCGAAGTACTTGTGGCACTCAGGCCAGTTTCCGATTTTCAGATCGAAGAAGTTTCTGACGATCAGGTCGAAGCACTTGTGGCACTCAGGCCATTTTTTCGATATTCAGACCGAAGCGGCACTCAGGCCAGTTTTTCGATGTTCAGATCGAAGCGGCACTCAGGCCAGTTTTTCGATGTTCAGATCGAAGTGGCGTTCAGGCCAATCTCTTGGTGTTCAGACCAATATTGATACTCTCATATTCCGATTTCTAGTATTCAGACTGATGAGCGACATTCAGGCCATGGTTACTCTTATGTTACCATTTAGTTTGGTGTTCAGGTCAACATTCTTTTCGGTGTTCCGGCCGACTCTCCCCGTACCAGACGGATTCTTCTTTTGAGATTGCTTCTTTGCCGATTCTGACAGGCATTGTTAATTATTTTCCCAACGGAGTGCAAATTGTTCGTCTGTTCTTGGTATTCAATCACTTTTCACCCTGATCATCTGAAAGCCGAGGCTGTTCATATCGACAGTTTCACAGTGGATTGAATAGGGGCAGCTGTAACACCTCAAAATTTGCCCTCCTCTTCTTGGGACTAGTTTAGCATATTACATTTCATGTTTTAGGACATTAGGCATTTGCATATTGCATATCATGTGAAATAAACAAGTCATCCTCTAAGGTCTTGTCAGAGATGGAGTAGTTGTGTGGTTCAAGCCTAAGGGTCTTATTGAATTGATCACCAACCATCTGAGGGTTTGTGCTTCAATTAGGGTTTTCTTGGTCCTTCAAGGGTTGAAGCATTATCTTGCTTGCATGAATATATCACCATCATCATGGTTATGTCATCATCAAAGGTTTCAGAATTCATGTTCATGTTCCTTGGGATTAGGGTTTTGACCTCTGGTCAACCCTAATCAATGTTTTCTTCCAACCAGGGATTTTCAAGGAGATGAGGTCTTTCTTAAGAAGGAGATTATCATATGATTTTATTGAGCTTATATGAGCCAAGGTTCATTTTGAAGCAAATTGACCAAGTGTTAGAGGCTCAAAGTCCACAGTGTATTTCCAAGTCATCTGGGGTCCATAAAAGTCAACAGAAAGTCAACTGAGGGCTAGGAGGGGGGAGAAATGAGTTTCAACATCTCATTCATGTTCAAAAGAGGTTCATTTTTCATTACAAACACTTATCTTGAAGAATTTGAGGTCAGATCAAAAGTTTCCAAAAATGGAAAGTGACCTGTAATTGGAAGTTTCCAAAAATGGAAAGTTTTTGGTTCAAATTCAACTTGATCTTACATCATCAAACAAGCTTCAAATGAATTTTTGTCCAACATGAAAGTTGAAGATCTTTCTCTCCCATGTCCAAAAAGTCCAAGATTATGAGAATCTGATGGATGGTTGAGGAGATATGATCAAATCATTGCCAAGTGTGCTTGAAACTTCAAAAGGCCATAACTTTTGATCTAAAGCTCCAAATTGAGTGCCTCTTTTTGCACTTTGCTCCTCATGACATATATTTTCCAAATCATTCATGGCATTGCATGAAATTTCATTATATAATCATTTGCCCATTCATGACCATTTTGGAGGGAAATTTGCAAATTTGAATTTGGTGCATCATATGAGTTTTTTAACCATTCTATCATGTGCATGAAGTGATTTTAAGTGAATTTGATCATCCATTTGCTACTGTTCACGTGTACATTTGCATGGCACCACCAATTTTCCAAAATTTGTCATACACCTTATTTTTGCTTAATCTCAACTAAACCATGCTTAATTCTAATTAGGATGTGATTAGTACATGGTATATAAGGCAAACCCTAACAGAATTGTTCATAATCACAAATTCTAGATCTAGATCTCATTTTCCCTCCAATATTTCTCTCCACCATAATTCAAATTTTTTCCACATAACACCTTGATTTTCTTGCATATTTGTGTTCTCTGATCATCATTTAGCATAGATCCAGCCTTGATTTGCAGAATTTGGTGAAGAATTAAGCACATGAAGCTCAAGAACATGATAATGGAGATTCAAATCTGAGCTAGATCCAAGCCATCTCAAGCTTCAATTTCAACTTCAGGCTTCATAACAAGGTTGCTAGAGCTGATCTACACACTTGCAAGGCCTTGAACACGCTGCTGCCATTGATTGAGCTTCAAGAGGTGTGATTTTCGAGTCTCTTAATTCATGATTCTATGCATATAATCTTGTAGTTCTTTGCTTGCTGATCACACTGATGTAAATTTCGTGGAATTTGGTTGAGAAATGACTAAGTTATGGTGAATTAAAGTTTGATGTTGAAAAATGTTCTTCTTCGATTTGCATGATTTATGAAGAATTAGGCTAAAATAATAGTGGATTTGGATTGTGCATGTCATGAGCTTTCATTTGGTATACCTACTTGCGAATTCTGGAAAAAAAATTTATGCTGGGCATTGTTCATCCATCGTCTCCATGAAGAAGACGGTGGTTTCCACCGTGTGAACCGCCACCTGCAACATGCAGAGCTGGCTAGGGTTTTGTCCCTTCTGTGTGCCACGCGTGCGCCACATGTGCTGCCTGTTGGCCTTTTGGTTGGCCTGCGTGCTTTTGACCAAGTCCACATGTGCTTGACTGCTGTGTTGGCACGCCAACGCATTAATGAGACGACCGCGTTTTGCCTGGCACATGCTTCGATTCCCAGCGGTTCCGTTTTGGATTTATTTCCATTTCAGCGCTTCTATTTTATTTGCTACAGGGTTCGATACCTGCTGAGACCACATTTTCAAATTGCTCAACCTTTTCTTATTTCCCTCCAAATATCATGTACATATGTCACATTTTATTTCATATTTTTCCTCCACATTCAAAAAATCATTAAAAATTGAAAACACATCCGATTATTTCCCAATTTTTTGCAAAATGTTCATGTGTTTGTCTAGTATTTTTGTGATGTGATTTCATGATTTTATCATTTCTGGATTTTGAATTGTGGACTGTTATTTGAGTATGATGCAAAATGTGACATGCTTCATTCATTCTATTGTGAAATGCTCATACATTGGCCAATTGACTTGAAATTTGGTACACTGATTCCTAACATATTGATTGATTTTTTAGGCTTGTTTGTGCATTTTTATCATTTATCATTTATGTTTTATGCATGTGATTGTATGGTGTGACAGTGTGTGTCACACAATTTGATGTCATACTTGTGCATTTTCATTTCTAGGTCAATTGAGTTCTGTTGATTCTGATTTTTGGCATGATGATTATATTTGACATGTTGTGTGCATATAAAAATTTCCAGAATTGTTTGAGTCATTTCTGTTTTAATATGGAATTTTCATTCTTGATGACCAATTGTGTGCTTTGAAATTGCCTTTGCGACATCTTGTTCCTTAGATGACTTTGCTTAATGCTTTTGATTTGGTCGTTTTTAGGACATGTTCTCACTTGTTTAAATGAGCTTTATGCTGAATATTGGTTGCTGTTTTGATTTTTTGCTTCACTTTTGACCCTAGGCTTTGCCCTAGGGGTTTGAACTCACAATTTGAGCTTTGAATTTCAGGTTCAAGCATTCATCTCCATGATTGATGTTGCCTCATCATTTGAGCTTGGCTATTTGCTATGTTTGTTAACCTTTGGTTCTTTTGTAGGTCCTTTGGTGAATCACTTGAGTGTTTGCCTCTTATGGCTTACATGTTATACATATTGGGATTGTCTGTCTGTTGTTGTCTGTTAACTGTTGGTTGTTTGTCTGAATAGAATACTGATGGTTTAGCTTTTCTTATAGGTACTTTAGCCGCTTTAACTCATTATTTGAGTTTCTTTGCTTTGCTTGTGGTTGGCGTACCACTTAGGTAATCTCTTGAACTCCATGTAGTCTGGAAGACCTGCTATCTTTGGCAGGCACCTGTCTGAAGCCCTCCTTAAGAGGCCATGTTCTTGATTGTTTAATTTTGTGCTAAAGACCTCAATGAGGCATGGTTACATGTAAATACCTCCTAAGTGAAGAGGCATTGGCAGAGAGAAGGGATGTGCAATCCATCCCCTGCTATTTAGTTGAGTCTTTCATCTTGCTCGCACTACGTGCTGATGCATTTTGAATAAACACCCAAAATCTTGTATATAGAGTCAGTCATTGTGGAATAGAGTTCCTCATTTTGGACTCCCACACCTTCATTGATTTGAAGCTCACCCAGGCCCGGGTTAAGAGCTATGAGGTCCAACCCTCATCTCCCATTTCATCTGCTCACCCTGACGGTCAATGTCAGTGGTTAAGAGCCTCAGACACCCTTTCCAGTGTTGGCTTGTTTGTCGAGGTTGATATGACCCCTTGACTAAGGCCCAGCCTTGTATGAGCCGCTTGTTTGCATATAGCGTGTGATGATTGCTTTTGATGTTTATCTGCTTTTGCTTCTCATCTCCTTTCTGTAGGAGTCGTATGATCAACTTTCGAGGAAGTTGAACGTACGTAGAGATAGACTTTAGTTGACTCACTGCCTGTGTGAGTCAAACTCTTGTTAGATACCTCAACCTAGGACTATTGTGGTTTACATGACAACTATTAGGCTCGAGTCAGTCTCCCTTTTAGTTTGTTATTTCCCAGTCTCTGGTTATGATAGAAATTTCTTCCCTGTTAAGGGGAACTACGTCGCCCTGATCCTCATACCAGATGAGGTACGTAGGCAGGAGATCGTGCGAGATCTCTCCGGGCAACTTTTTTCTTTTTGCGTGTGTTTTACTTGACGGCTATTAGGTCCGAGTTCCCGACTCCCTTTTAGTCTGTGTGTTCAACCTCTTTGTTTCCTTTGACGTCTCAACGTCTTCTTGGTGTTTGCTTGACAGATTTTAGGTCCGAGTACCAGACTCCCTGTTAGCTTGTCAATTTGATAACCTTCTTCCTTGTTGTGTGTGTTAGGAGATGGATGTAAGCCCAGCGATTGGTATTCCGTTTCCTGCTGTTGTTGTTTGTTTGTGGAGTCGGATGTAAGACCATTGATTGGCTATCTGTTTCCTGTTTCTTTTGTTTGGAGTTGGATGTAAGACCAGCGATTGGCATTCCGTTTCCTTGTTGAATTTCTTGTGATGTCTCAGCGTCTTTGTGTTGTGTTTTGTTTCGGCGTGCGTTAGTCGAACTACGGTAGCTCTGATTCTCATTCCCGATGAGATACGTAGGCATAGGATGCGATATCCTAGCGAGCCCGTTTCCCATTTCCCCGAACTACGTTGACTCTGATGTTTGTTTCCGACAAACTACGTAGGCCCAGGATGCGATATCCTGCCGAGTCCGCTTCCGTCTTCTTCCATCTGTGTTTTATTCTAGTGTGTGTGCATTCTTTGAGCAGTTATTCAGCAACCTTTTTCTATTCTTTTGAGCGTGGATCCCGTCGAGTACGACGGACGTGAGGGGTGCTAATACCTTCCCCTTGCGTAACCGACTCCCGATCCTTGCAATCTCCGGTCGTAAGACCATTTCCTTTCCAGGTTTACTTCGAGCGTTTCCTTTCCCTTCTTTGGGATAAATAACGCACGGTGGCGGCTCTGTTTGTTTGTCTTTTCCCGCCGGTGGTTTTTCGCGTTGCGACACTTACAGATGCCCCTATTTAAGATCATTCTAGCCGGAGAAGTGAAGGTTAAAATCTTCATCTCGACGCGGTAGAATGGGCTTAAATAACAACAAAGAGACAAATTTTGGTCCCTAAGAGACCTCATGATGCAAATGTATGAATGCAAAACAAAATTATCTTTGTGGGAATATGGGTCCACAAAGACGAAAAGAAAACCAGGAGAAATACAATCCATCGGAGTAATACACTCACTAGGAACACAGACTCATACGGGGACTCTCATGGGGATAAGAAAAGAAAAGAATGCGTGAGCAGGACACGACTTGAAACTGGAGACTATACTGGGGAATAAAAGACAGACACTGGGGAAAAGAGTTCCAAAGGAAAACAAATCCGATGGAAAGACTCAAGCTGACTCAAAAATGCGTGTATTGGGGAAAACGCCAACACAGCAAAACTATCCACAAAGGATACTTCGGATAAAAATCCAGACTCAGGCTGGGGAAAGAGCTGACAAGATAACTCTGCCTGGGAAATGCATGTATTGGGGAGTTATGTAACACCCCGATGAAATAAGGATAATTATTTAATTTAAATTAATAGTATATTTATTAATTTAATTAAATAATTGGATTATTATTATTATTATTATTGGAATAAAAGTTGGAATTAAAAAGGTCCCATATGGTAAAAAGGGTTATTTTTCACGTGAAAAGGAAAAAAGAGACAGAAAAGTGGAAAAAGAGCCAGAGAACAAGGGTTGAAGAGAGGAAGAGCTCGAAGCTAAAGGATTGTCGGATTAACTCAGGTAAGGGGGGGTTTATCGTCGTTTGATGGGTATTATGGGTTAACATGTAATGGGTAGTGATAAACCATTGATTTGACTCTGATTAGAATGATGTATGCTGAAATTTGTGAAATATTGGATGAACGAAATTTGGATTATAATTGAAGGAAATTCGTAGGAATTAGAGGTAATAAGGTTAGAAATTGTGAGATTGAAAGTGTATGATCTGTGTTAGACAATATGAATGAATGTTGTGTAAAAATTGGAATGTGGAAGGTTGGATCTGAGAATCTCGTAGCAGAGAAAACCATAGCAGATCTGGAAATCTGGTTTCTGGTCATACGCGTATGGCACTAGGTGATACGCGTATGAGATGGTCTGGTACGCGTATGGCACTAGGCAATACGCGTATGGATGAGGAAGATGATGTTTTGAACGTGGTTTGGTCTCTGTTGGTACGCGTATGGGGAAGTGGTACGCGTAGCATACGCGTATGAGACAGGTGATACGCGTATGAGATTGGCTGAGAAATGGGCCATACGCGTATGGGACTAGGCAATACGCGTATGGGCAGAATTGTGATTTTTCTGAGTCGTTGTTGTGCAGTTTTGGTCGTTGCAGCTGGGTGATGTAATTTAGCTGATGTATGATATAGTAGGGATCATTTCCCGTTGTTTTGAGCAGTGTAGGTATTAGTAGAGTGTGCTAATACTGTGATTAGTAATTGGCATGACATGATATGATTTTGTGATAATATGCTGATGATGTATGATGATATGCATAATGCTGTGAATGTATGTATTATGTATGAAATGGTGGAATGGACTGTTTTATGGCTTAGAGTGTGAGCATATGTCTATTTTGGATTGTTGTTGATGTTTGCATGC
The DNA here is from genome assembly GCF_024323335.1 of Lathyrus oleraceus. Lineage (NCBI taxonomy): Eukaryota > Viridiplantae > Streptophyta > Magnoliopsida > Fabales > Fabaceae > Lathyrus > Lathyrus oleraceus. Next base: position 34,350,629 of record NC_066584.1, on the reverse strand, counting down.
TAGGTGATTAGCGTGCATATCATAGCCCTTGGGGTGGTAGCTAATTCCCATGGTGAGGAATTAGTGAGTGAGTCACTAGGTCTCAAATGAGTGGGACTAGTGAGCTTGGTAGCTGTATCTGGATTTGATCGGTGAGGTTGAACTATATGTTCACGAATAGTCGGTACCGCATGCATGGAGTCTTATTGCATAATGTATGTATGGCGTATAATATGAATGGATGTATTCCAATATTATACGTGTGTTGTGTGTTGTGTGTTTATGTTGAGTATGACTATGATATTGAGTTGATGTTGCTGTTGCTGAATGTGTGATCTGATTAGGGTGATAAGATGTGTTAATTTACTTAGCATTACATGATATCTTATAATGCTTATTATATCGATTGAGGAACTCACCCTTACAACTATGTTTCAGGTAACGAGCAGTGATTGAGTAGAAGCTAGTCCTTGGAGTCTAGTGTAGTTCCTTAGTGGGTCATGCTCTGGTAGATGTAACATCGGGACGGGATATTTTACTTGTTTTTCATTGATGATTGTTGAACAAGTTTACATGTAATGTGTTACATGTTTTGTATTGTTGTTAGACTTTATCCGCTGCGAATTATGCAAATGTTTTATTTTGATTAAATAAATGAGCATGACAGGATATTTTGGAAAACGGTGTGAAGTGTCAAGTGTGACACCCTTAATTGCATATTTACTCTGATTTATATTTTGTTGTTTTAATTAATATTTGGGGTATTTTAGAAGGGTGTTACAAGTTATGCCAATACAGCACAAGGGAAAAATCACAACAGAGATACTCCAATGGGGAAATCTAACAAAGACTCTCCAGGGGGAGCAAAAAAAGGGGTGAGGTGTTACCGATTACTGGGTAACAAGCTCAAAGAGACATGTGATATGAACACTGGTTACTGGGTGAAAGAACAACACGCTCAGGAAGAATGAATATCTAAGACCGGTATAAGGGTGAGAGATATCAATCAACCAAAAACATCTGAGGAAGACCTGAAAAAGGTACATCAACTCAGGAAAATCTGACTCCGTAGGGGACCAAGGTCATAATAGGGAGCAGAAAGGAAGGAACACCAGGGATACCGGTTACTGGGTATATAATAGGTGACCAACCAAAGCGTGAGTTGGGGTTTACTTCCAAAACACTCATCATCCGAAAGGAGGGCTTGAAAAAGCAAATCGACTTACAGGACGGACATTCGACTCCGCAAAGGGAAAACGAATCTTACTCAAATGGGGAAGGACAAAAGGCTTCAACCAAAGCGTGCATGAGATATATTATCCATTACCATCAGAACGTGGATAGTATACTCGCATGGAAGGAACACCAGGGATACCGGTTACTGGGTATATAATAGGTGACCTACCGAAAAGAGAAACAATCGCTACCAACAACAACAGGGTAGACGAAAGATGACTCGATGGGGATAAATTGCAAGCATACGGCAATTATCCAGGAGACATATCACCGGTTACTGGGGGATATGCTCAAAAAGGGGTAGAAATGAATATTCGCTTCCGCAAAGGGAACACGAATCTTACTCAATTGGGGAAACACAACAGGCTTCGACTGAAGAGTGCATGAGATATATTATCTATTACCGTCAAAACGTAGATAATATACTCGCACGGAAGATTATCCACAACCGGTTACTGGGTTAATAAAGGATAAATCATCCGAAAAGAAAGGCACTGGGATACCAAAAACTAGGTATATAATGATGACCAATCAAAGGGAGCAACAAACATTACCAACAAAAGGGTAGATGAAAGATGACTCACTGGGGATGCATTGATAAAAAAATCAATGATCCGGGGAACATATCACTGGCAAACGGTGAAAGGACCCGCTGAGGATAAAATTGCTAGCATACGATAATTATCCACAAGAAGGAGGGAATATCAACATCGAATACTGGATGAAGATAACCACAAAGAGGGGATTACATCTACCGTATACTGGGTAGAAAACCACGGACAAGTAACCGTCATTGGTTAGGATGAACAACAAGGTTAACTCTGCAAGGAGAGAAAATAGGGTTTACAACTACCGAGATGATGGGTAGAAGACCAAAGATTCAGCTGAGGATAAGGCGAATGACTGCCGATTACTGAGCAATTATCCATCTATTCCACAGGGAAGCACAGACTCCGATAGGGAGAAAACAACAACATAGGATTTACAACTACCGAATACTGGGTAGAAAACCACAAAATCCGCCATCAACCAGGATGAACCAAAAAGGTTACCTCTGCTAGGGGATGCAAGTAGGATTTATAACTACCAAATACGGGGTAGAAAACCACAAAGAAAGGACTTACAACTACCAGTTACTGGGTAGAAGCCACAAACTCTGCGTGGGGAGCGAAAGGATCACTACTCCGCACAGGGAAAACAAATAGGGTTTATAACTACCAGTTACTGGGTAGAAAACCACAAACTCGGCTGGAAAGCAAGAAAATAGGATTTACAACTACCAGTTACTGGGTAGAAAACCAACAAAGAATAGGACTTACAACTACCGGTTACTGGGTAGAAGGCCACAAATTCTGCTGAGGATAAAGTGAATGATTGCCTGTTACTAAGCAACTATTCATTTATTCCACAGGGAAGCACAAGAGACAGTCACAAAAGGCCAATTTAGGATCAAACTAAAAAGGCAAACTGAATCAAGACTCATCCTAATGAGGATATAACTCAATAGGGAAAACCCATCCCATTATATGTATTGGGAGGAAACGGAAACAACCGTCGTCCACGAGGATGTATCTCAATGGGGAAATACAGAAGGAAAGGACAAACACTTTCTGCTTAAGGGGCTGACTCTATATCGAGAGATTACACACCCGACATCTGCCTGGGGAGATCTACTGGAGAGATTTATATCACCACTTAGCAGGAGACAACAAACAAAAGATATATGGCAAAAAGATGCAACATGAATATCTGAATGTTATGTGTATGCATGAATATGCTGAAATTTATGTTTGATGAATGCTGACAAACAGACATTACTAACACCATGTCATACCCCAAAAGTTGCCCATTAATCTTGCAAAACATTTCTCGAAGCACTCCAACTTATTCCGCAAGGCACTGACCTTAAAGGAACAAAAGCCCAGCTCACAACAGACCCAATCCAGAAAATGGCCCAAACTGTCATGCTCGCTAGGCGAGCAAAACCTTCGCCTAGCGAACTCTTCGCTACAATATTCGCCTAGCGAAGCTTGCGAATATCAGAATTTATGGGCTTCATTCTGAGCCCATTAGGTCACAACAAGAGCATTATAAATAGCCAAGCTTCAGTCAGAAAAAGGGAACGAAAACAGACGAAGACGGACAGAAACCCTGGCATAGAAACCCTGGAGACCAATTCAGAGGATTCCGAGTAAAGAAACCCTGAAGGCCGCTCATCCGCACCGAAGTTGCCTCCGCCCAATTCGACCCGATTTGCCATCCCAAAGCTGCAATTCCATTGCCAACAGGTTTGCGCATCACTACTGTTTTATGCTTTTAATCGGTAATCGCTACATACATAAGGCATCATGATTAAATTTTCGGATATGTAATTTGATTTCACATGTGAATTTAAGTATGCCTGAATATCCAGAATGTTTGTCCATGTTATTCCTGTAATTAAATGCCATAAAGTTCAGGGTGCCGGAGATCATGCTGCTATCAAACTCAAAACCCGTAGCAGCTCGCTAGCACATCGCTAAGCGAGCCGGTAGCGAGCACTCGCTAAGCCTTCGCTAGGCGAAGCAGGAGCGAACGGGGCAGTGGCTGTTTTGTTTCTTTTCTGTTCTGCCTTATGTTTATCTAATCGAGATCTATTGTAATTCTGCATTATTTGGCCTGACCTTATGACTGTTGTGTTTATTTTGTGGTGCAATTTTCAATTGCACTTTATCTCGATGTTCTAACCCGTGTGCTGAAATGTGTAAAGGCTTACACATTCCCGAAGAAACGGCCGGCTAAGTATTCCACTTTATTTGTGGGATACCCTTATGGAGATGGATTCTGAATTACTTAATTTTAATGTGGAGATACATCCTAAATTATCTAGCTGATTTTAATGTATTGATTTCATCGATTTTAATGTGGACCTAATTACTTAATCGATTCCGGCTATCTAATTAATTGTAAAACTTTGCCTTTAAATATGTGATCTTGGACCTCTCTTTGTTGCCCTACGGTATTACGGTATTATGGTCATGTCCCGCGAATGTGGGGATACCCTTAGCCAATACCCTTCGATTAAATCATCATGTCCCTATAAAATAAATCATAGTCCCTCGGATGTTGCCTTCGAATATATGATTTTGTCCCTCGATGACCCTTCGGTGTAGCTTACGGTTAAATGATGATCGTCCCTCCGAATGCTAGGGTATCCTTACAAATGTTGCCTTCAATGACCAATCGATGACCCTACGATGACCCTTTTACGTCCAAAGGGTAAAACTACTTACTTCTCAATAGTAAGGACAGTTTTACCCTCACAAGGATAGGAAATGCCCATAAAGACCTTGGGTAGGTATAACTCTTAATTGCTTACTCACAATTTAAAAATACTTTTCACACTTCACAAATACTAGAAAATCACCACTTGGTATACATTCATACTAGAATCATTACTGAGTTATATTTTTCTAAACCATTTTCAAAACTAAACGAGATAACCACTTTGTATACATTCATACGAGAATTATTACAAAGTTAAATTCTCTTTTTTTTTTTTTTCAAAACATTTTCTAAGCAATTCACGAACACTTTTTCAGACAAGAAAAATAATATAAGTGATCAAGCAATTAAGAGCCCATGGATAACCATGGATACAAGGGGTGCTAACACCTTCCCTTTGTATAATGTACCTCCCGAACCCAAAATCTAATCAAGGTCTTTCCTGTTCTTTTCCACCTTTCCTTATTGGATAAAAGAAAAGTCGGTGGCGACTCTTGCTATTCGCGACATTGCGATTAAAAGCAAAACACAAAAAGTCAGTTCACCGTATGACAGAACTGGCGACTCTGCCGGGGAGTCTTAAAAAAGAGGTTACCTTAAAAACAAGATCACTTATTCAAATTGTCTGATTTACTTTTAAGGGATTGCTTGGGTATTTTATGCTTGAGTGAAAGATCCTACACCCGGATCTAGTGTACCTTAGGTAAGTAGCAATAGATCATCGCGACTATCCGGCGTATACTGGAATGGTCAAAATGATGGCTGCGGTTAATGTGACATTTTGGATGTCCTGATGTTCCTCATGTTTACTTGAGGAAAAATTTGGCTTCCGCGTGGTGTCATCAAAGCATTAACCGGACCTTTAGAACCCTAATTGACTCATCTTAGCCATTAGAAAGTAGTGAGATAACTGACTTCGGTTCCGACTGAGGTTGGTTGATACTCGATACTACACTCTTTGAGATTGGACTTTAGGGAAGCTTCGGTCAACCACTTGGTGTTGCACTGAAGTGGACTTAAAGGAAGGTCAATGATTTGAGATCCTTCTAGAACCCGGTTACTATTCTAGGACAGGTTGAACCAACCAAACTTCAGTGGGGAGGGTACTTACCTATGGAACTCATGCAAGCCTTAAAACTTAGGAATGATTGTTGCGTGACTTGTTTATGCTTGTTATTTACATAACATCATAACATCATAACATGGTACTAACCATTTCAAGGACTTAGGGATTTAACTTTGCTCTGTTTTGTAAGGTTATGGCCTCCAGGAAGACCATCCGGATCAATTTTGTAGCAATCTTTCCTCAACTAAAGGATTTAGTGTCAGAACTTCCCGATCATGCTCAGTTCATTAAGAAGCATGGTTCCCTCCTCAATTTGGTTACTACTGGTTTCAAAGAAGATATGATGAGAGTTCTATTCCAGTTCTTCGATCCTAAACATCATTGCTTCACCTTCCCAGATTATCAGTTGGTACCCACATTAGAAGAATTTTCCAGGCTGCTTGGGATACCTATCCTTGATCAAACACCTTTCAGTGGTTTAGAAAGGATTCCGAAGTCTGAAGAAGTTGCCGCAGCTTTACACATGGCAAAGTCCGACATTGAAACCAATTGGGTAACAAGAAGTGGAGTTAAGGGTTTACTTGCCAAATTTCTGATAAATAAGGCCCGAGAATTCTTAAACGTTATGGATGTCCATGCTTTCGAAGATGTTCTAGCATTACTAATCTATGGTTTGGTGCTATTTCCTAATCCCGACCAATTCATAGACATGAATGCTATTAAGATATTTCTCGCTCATAACCCTGTGCCCACCTTGCTTGGAGACATTTTGCATTCCCTTCACACTCGTACTATGAAAAGGCAAGGGACTCTCATGTGCTGCATACCGTTGTTGTCTAGGTGGTTTATTTCGCACCTTCCTCAATCAGTCTTGAAGAACGAGCAGAATTTGAAATGGTCTCAAAGGATAATGTCGCTCTCCCATTCAGACATCTGTTGGTGTCCTCAGTTCAAGGAAAATATTACCATCATTGACCGTTGTGGCGAGTTCCCCAATGTGCCACTCCTAGGAATAAGAGGAGGTATCACTTGTAACCCGGCCTTAGCCCTACGTCAGTTTGGTTATGCTCGAAGAGATGGTCCACATGAAATAATCATCCAAGGCATTGTGTTTGACTATGACAGCGATTCCCAAGGCCTTCGTCAAAGATTTGCACGAGCTTGGGGTATGGTGAAAAGAGGCACTTTAAGACAGAAAAACTCTATTCCTATGGAACCTTATCTCAGATGGGTACGCGCAAGAGTTCGTGAACTTATCATGCCGTACCTTGCAGTCGGGCCGCTGATTGTTGAACCAGAAGTTGAAGGAGGTACTCCTCAGATCATTCCTTATCCTGATATGCCTACCGATGTTGAAGGATTAAAGAGATCCTGGATCCAGTTGAGAGAGGAAAGGGATACTTTTGAGACTCAGTTTGTGGCAGAAAGGAAGAAAGTGTTAGAGCTCACCAGCCAGCTTAATGAGGAACGAAGACTCAATACATATCTTCGCCCAAAAAGAAGCCGTCCCTGGGAGACTTGAGCTTTCATTGTATTTTTATTTTTCCTTTTTGTAATGAACATTGATTAAAGAAATTATTAATAAAAAGTTCCTCTCTTTTTGGTGGTTTACGCAAAGTTAAATTCCAAAAGTCCTTGAAAACATTTCATACATTGCATAGCATAACATAACATTGCATAACAGGTATTCTAAAAGATCAATGTTCTTACGGTCTTCCCTCTGAATAGAAAAATGGACCTCGAACAAACTGTCAAAGATCTCCAGACTCAGAATACTCAATTCCAGGAGTTGATCGTGAGCTTATCCAAAGGGCAGGAGGAACTGGAGGCTCTTTTGCTCGAAAAGAAGAAAGACAAGAAAGCTGTGAGTTACATTAACACGGGAAGAAGGCTTAAAAGACAGGCCGCGGGAGTCAAGTTTGGAATTCCGAATGGTCCAGAAGAGGAGACGGAGAATGATTCAGAGGAGAAGAATGTTGATTTCTCCAACCCTGAGGATGACGATGAAGATTATGAAAGTGAACAGTACTCTCCAAGAGATGATAAGTACAAGTTGCTGGAAGAACGTATGCTAGCCATGGAGGGTCAGAAGGCGCCCGGTCTGGATTTCGAAAGTTTGGGTCTGGTCTCCGATGTGACCATTCCTCGCAAATTCAAGATCCCCACTTTCACTAAGTACGATGGTGCGTCTTGTCCTCAGATGCATCTGAGAGCTTATGTGAGAAAGATTCAGCCATATACCACTGATAGGAAGCTATGGATCCATTTCTTCCAAGAGAGTCTGTCTGGCACACAGTTGGAATGGTATTATCAGCTCGAGAGCTCTGACATCCGCACCTGGACTGATTTAGCAACAGCTTTCTATAAACAGTACCAGTATAACTCTGAACTAGCGCCTACTCGGCTACAGTTGCAGAATATGACTATGGGATCCAAAGAAAGCTTCAAGGAATATGCTCAGAAATGGAGAGATTTGGCTGGCAGAGTCAAACCCCCTATGACTGACCGAGAATTAGTGGACATGTTCATGGGCACACTGACTGGCCCATTCTACAGCCATCTACTGGGAAGTTCTTCATCAGGTTTTACTGAACTTATATTGACAGGTGAGCGTGTTGAAAGCGGCATCCGAAGTGGAAAGATACAGGTGGCTACCTCTGCAAGCACCAAAAGGTCCTATCAGGGGAGGAATGAATCAAATGCTGTGTACGGTCAAAAGGGTCGTAACAAGAAAAATCGTGACCATACCATTGGAGCGGTTACGATTGCAGCACCGCCATCTCAAAACTTCCAGCCCAAACAAGACAAGCCAAGAAGGCAGTTTACCAGGATCAATATGACCTTAGCACAGGCACTGCAGGGAATGCTAAAGGAAAATCTGATCACCCTCAGAGATCCTCCTGCGAAACCCAACACTACTTCTTCTCGTTATAATCCCAATGCCAGGTGTGCATATCACTCCGATAGCCCCGGGCATGATACAAACGATTGCTGGTCATTGAAGAATAAGGTTCAGGATATGATCGAAGCTGGAGAAATTGAATTTGAGCCTCCGGAGACTCCTAACATCATCACTGCACCTATGCCTAATCACGACAAAACTGTTAATGCTGTGGATGACCATTCTCACATTTCTAATGTAGCTGACTTAGCATCTCCTCTCCTGATCATCAAGAAGAATTTAGTACAAGCTGGTTTATTTCCAGGCTGTGCTGAAAATTGCGATCTCTGCATACTCCGACCCAATGAGTGCTTGAAGTTGAGGAATGGTATTCAACGGCTGATAGATGATCGTACAATTCTCTTCGAAAAGATTCCCAAGGCGGAGAACCCTATTGAAGAAGTATCTGTGATTGCTAGGTCCAAAGTTCCAGTGAAGATTACCGTTACTAGAGCACCCGTGAAGATTACCGCTGAGCCCAAGGTAGCTCCCCTAATCATTACTGCACCTGGCCCAGTACCGTATTCCTCAAGCAAAGCTATTCCGTGGAATTACGGAGGTGATGTTTACATCCATGGCATAAAGCAAATCGATAATTCTGCTAATCCCAATGGCATTGTTGGGACTAGTAAAATTACTCGAAGTGGAAGGATCTTCTCTCCAGAAATCTCACCTCCCGTCCTTGAAACTCGAGGAAAAGAACCAGTCAACCCTTCTCAGTCAGAGACACCCGTCGAAGTTGCTACCGAAGATATTGCCAAACAAGAAATGGAAGAAATGCTGAAAATCATCCGCAAGAGTGATTTTGATGTGGTAGAACAGCTGGGGCATACTCCGTCTAAGATCTCGATGTTATCCTTGTTATTATCTTCTGAATCTCATGCCAAAGCGTTGATAAAACTCTTGAACACTGCCCATGTACCTCAGGAGACATCTGTCGATCAGTTCGAAAACTATGTTGCCAACCTGACTGTTGACAATGGCTTAGGCTTTTCCGATGCTGATCTGACACCAGCAGGAAAGAATCACAATAAAGCTCTGCACGTCTCCATTGAGTGTAAGGGGATCACCCTGGCTCATGTGTTGATCGATAATGGCTCTTCTTTGAATGTGCTACCGAAAGCTGTACTCGATAAGCTTGACTGTAAGAGCATCGAATTGAAACCTAGTGATACTGTGGTGCGTGCGTACGACGGTGCGAAAAGTGTTGTCCATGGTGAAGTGGTTCTCCCTATCAAGATAGGACCTCAAGTCTTCAATACTACCTTTCACGTGATGAACATCCGTCCTGCCTATTCATGCTTGCTGGGACGACCTTGGATCCATGGGGCAAGTGTTGTAGCTTCATCTCTCCATCAAAAGCTGAAGTATCCAATAGAGGGTAAAATCGTCACTGTGTGTGGAGAAGAAGAGTATATTGTCAGTAGTGTGCAGGCCTTCAGATACGTCGAGATGGATGGCGAGTTCGTCGAGACTCCTTCTCAGTCATTTGAAGTGGTCCCTCCGCCCAGTCCTGTCCTTAAGCCGACTCCCCTTGTGCCCAAGGTTATTCATGCTCCTCCTGCCATGATTTCTCTGAAGGACGCTCAAGCCGTGGTTGAAAATGGTGGTCGTACTGGTTGGGGTCACTGATCAATGTACCGTACAAGTCTGACAAGTCTGGTCTGGGATTTAACTCTGAAAGGATGGTCAAAGATCAGGTTAATGCTGTAGAAGATGCTGATAGCGATGGCGACCTGGATAGCTGGATTTTCCCAACAGTTGGTGACGGACTCAATAATTGGAAGGCTGAAGACACTATCCCGATTTCCTTTAGTCAGGAGTAATTGTTATTGTCTATTTTAGTGTTGCAAATTTTTTAGTTTTTTACAATTGAACTTCTTAAAGCATTGTGTCTATGCCCGAGGCACAATAGCTAATTTGTTAAGGGTTTTGTCATTTTCATAAGCATATTCATATTCAATAAATCAATGGACTTTTTGCATTCAAATATTGCGCTCTTTATCTTTCCTGTCATCTTCCGAAAAAGCTATGTTTTCTTACACACACTCACGTAACGAATTGCAGATCCATACCCACTTTGGATCCTGTTGATAATAGTTCTACTACTGTCCATTATGACTTTGAAAATCCGATCTACCAAGCCGAGGATGGAAGTGAGGAAGATTGTGAAGTACCTGGAGAACTTGCCAGACTGTTACTGCAAGAAGAAAGGACTATACAGCCGCATGAAGAGTCAATCGAAATTGTAAACCTGGGTACTGAAGTGGACAAGAGAGAAGTCAAAATAGGAGCAGGCTTGGAAAACAGTATTAAAGAAAGATTGATTCAGATGTTACATGACTATGTAGAGATTTTTGCTTGGTCTTATGAAGACATGCCAGGATTAGATACTGATATAGTAGTGCATCGTTTGCCAACGAAGGAAGATTGTCGTCCTGTTAAGCAAAAGGTTCGCCGCATGCGTCCTGAAATGTCCGAGAAAATCAAAGCCGAGGTTATGAAACAATTTGACGCAGGTTTTTTGGCTGTTACTTCTTATCCTCAATGGGTTGCTAATGTGGTACCAGTGCCAAAGAAGGATGGCAAGGTGCGAATGTGTGTAGATTACAGAGATTTGAATAAAGCAAGTCCCAAGGATGACTTTCCACTCCCGCACATTGATGTTCTGGTAGACAACACCGCTCAACACAAAGTATTCTCCTTCATGGATGGATTCTCGGGTTATAACCAGATTAAGATGGCACCTGAAGACATGGAGAAAACTACGTTTGTGACGCAATGGGGCACTTTCTGTTACAAAGTAATGCCATTCGGTTTGAAGAATGCAGGAGCAACATACCAGCGTGCTATGGTAGTTTTGTTCCATGATATGATTCATCACGAAATAGAAGTATATGTGGATGACATGATAGCCAGATCTCATACTGAAGAAGAACATCTCGATCATTTGTACAAATTGTTTGAGAGGTTGAAGAAATACAAGCTGAGACTGAACCCGAACAAATGCACCTTTGGAGTAAGATCTGGTAAACTCTTGGGATTTATTGTCAGTGGTAAAGGAATTGAGGTTGACCCGGCTAAGGAGAGAGCTATCCAAGAAATGCCAGTGCCCTGTACAGATAAGGAAGTCAGAGGTTTCTTGGGACGTTTGAATTACATCGCCCGGTTTATCTCCCATTTAACTGCTACCTGCAAACCCATCTTCAAACTACTGAGGAAGAATCAAGAGATGATATGGAATGACGAATGTCAAGAAGCTTTTGACAAAATCAAGAAGTATCTCCAGGAGCCTCCGATCCTGATACCACCAGTTGAAGGAAGACCTCTAATTATGTATTTAACCGTGTTAGAAAATTCAATGGGGTGTGTGTTGGGGCAACATGACGAGTCTGGTCGAAAAGAGCATGCCATATACTACCTTAGCAAAAAGTTTACCGACTGTGAAACAAGATACTCACTGCTCGAGAGAACTTGCTGTGCTTTGGCCTGGGCTGCTCGCCGACTAAGACAGTATATGTTGAATCATACCACTTTGTTGATTTCTAAGATGGATCCCATCAAATACATATTTGAAAAACCTGCCCTCTCCGGAAGAATAGCAAGATGGCAGATGATTTTAACAGAGTATGATATCCAGTATACTACCCAGAAAGCAATCAAAGGAAGCGTGCTAGCTGATCATTTGGCTCATCAAGCAGTGGATGATTACCAATCTATGAATTTTGAGTTCCCAGATGAGGATGTCATGCTTGTTACTGATTATGAAGAACCTGGATCGGATGAAGGACCCGAACCGGGATCCCGATGGACTATGGTTTTTGATGGATCTTCTAATGCATTGGGTAATGGTGTTGGTGTTGTAATTATTTCTCCCAAGGGTTGCCATACGCCTTTCACTGCTAGACTATGTTTCGATTGTACCAACAATATGGCCGAGTATGAGGCATGTATTTTGGGACTCAGAGCTGCTATAGACCTGAGAATCAAGTTTTTGAGTGTGTACGGAGACTCAGCATTAGTAATCAGTCAGATCAAAGGAGAATGGGACACTAAACATCCGAATCTCATCCCTTATCGAGAGCGGGTGTTGACATTAATCCCATACTTTGAAGAGATTACATTCGAACATATTCCACGAGAGGAGAATCAGTTGGCAGACGCATTGGCCACCATGTCATCTATGTTCAGAGTCAGATGGGACAATGAAGCTCCCAGGATCACCATTGAACGACTAGATGAACCAACATATTGTTATGAACTTAACGCTGATGAAGTAGAAGAGAAACCTTGGTTCCACGAAGTAAAAAGATATTTAGAAGCTCGGGAATACCCTGAAGGGGCGTCCATCAATGACAGAAAATTCCTGAGGAAGTTCTCCGCTAAATTCCTTTTGAGTAATGGAATATTATACAAGCGTAATCATGATTCGACTTTGCTTCGTTGTGTGGATAAAAAGGAAGCAGAAAAGATTATGGAAGACATGCATGACGGTATTTTTGGGACTCACTCTAGTGGACATACAATGGCCAAGAAGATTCTGAGATCAGGGTATTATTGGTCTACCATGGAAGTTGATTGCCACCACCACTCCAGAACTTGTCACAAGTGCCAGATCTATGCGGATAAAATACATGTGCCTCCTGCTCCTTTAAACATGTTGACAGCCCCTTGGCCCTTTGCAATGTGGGGCATTGATATGATCGGAGAGATTAAACCTACTACTTCTAATGGACATCGTTTCATCCTCGTGGCTATTGATTACTTTACAAAGTGGGTAGAGGCAGCCTCATTTGCTTCTGTCACTAAGAATGTGGTGGCACGGTTCATCAAAAATAATCTCATTTGTCGATATGGCATCCCTGAAAGAGTTATCACGGATAATGGCACCAATTTGAACAACAAGATGATTACTGAACTCTGCACGCAGTTCAACATAAAACACCATAATGCTTCTCCATACCGGCCAAAGATGAATGGCGCCGTAGAAGCTGCTAATAAGAATATTAAGAAGATCATACAAAAGATGACGGTAACATACAAAGACTGGCATGAAATGTTACCCTTTGCTCTTCATGGTTATCGCACTTCAGTACGAACTTCGACAGGGGCAACTCCTTTCTCTTTAGTCTACGGAACGAAAGCCGTTTTACCAGTGGAAGTTCAGATTCCCTCTCTAAGAATTATGAAAGATGCAGGCTTAGATGAAGATGAATGGATTCAGACTCGACTCGATCAGATAAATTTGGTTGATGAAAAGAGACTTGCGGCTGTTTGTCATGGGCAGATATATCAGAAGCGCATGACTCGGGCATTCAACAAAAATGTCAAGAGACGGGTGTATCAAATCGGCGATTTAGTTATCAAGCGTATCATTCTACCACAACGTGATCCCATGGGCAAATGGACTCCCACATACGAAGGGCCATTTGTAGTTAAGAAGGTATTCTCTGGTGGAGCCATGATACTTGCTACGATGGACGGCGAAGACTTCCCACATCCCGTGAACGCAGACATAGTCAAAAAATACTACGCATAAAAGAGACCCGCTAGGTCGACGTATCTAGGCAAAAAGTAAGGGCATCCCGGCGAACTAAAAGGGTTCGGGCAAAAATTAGGGATAAACAGATAAAAATGTACACCCGGCAAGTCGAAAACCTGAAAAGGCGGCTTGGGCAAAAAAGGGTATCCTGGTGGACTGAAAACTGAAAAGACGGTCCAGGCAAAAATTAGGGATTAAAGCGTAAGACTATGTCCCGTTCTCAGACAGCTTCATCCAAGTTCAAGGGACTGAACAAGCCAATCACTTCTATCCGACAGCAGGAGATGAGATACTTGAAGACATAGTGACAATGGCAGAATTAAATCAATAGGACTTTTTCTTCATAGCTTTCCTTTGTTTTCTTGACGATTTCCTCTTACTAGGATTTCTGTCTCCTTGTACACAAATTGCCTGTTTATAGGCCCTCCATACAATGTTATTTCAAAAGATGCTTTTGTTTTACTTTTTTTTTCTGTTTTGTTTGTATAAACGTCCATTGATTTAATTCGAATTAATATGTGCATTTGAATATGATCAATGTTTACCAAAAATGTGCGCATAAAATGGAAATAACGATTACTACGAGACTGCAGGATCGAGGAGAAGGTCTAACCATGCGTTCCAATGAATCCGGGTGCTAATTCTATTCCTCAACAAAACCAGTTATTCCCCAGAAGAAATTGGTATCACTAGGCAGACTGGTCATCTCTTCCATCCCCAGCCAGGCTCTGTCGAATATTTCTACCATCAGACAAGAATCGAGTATCCCCAGCTAAGAAAGGATCACCGATACCAGTATCTCCAACCAGAAGACCGAGATTTATTTCCCTAGTAGAGTCGCCAGGAAAAACTTCTCAGATGCATAATTCATTCATTACATCATTTCACAGTATACGCAGGCATACATTGTTCGCATTTATTGTCGAAAGCATAAAACATCTCATGCATCATGACATGGCATGAAGCTAACTTTATTTTTCAGGTTAATTATCCTCCTAAGGATGATATCTTTAAGCCCATCCCGGCCATTTATTGCAAATACAACATCTACAAATACTATCAGATATAGCCTAGCGTACGGTTCATTCTGATTCAGCTCAACATATCATTCCTGCAACTCAGATGCGATCTAACGTACGATCCCTTCTGACCTTCATTCTGCTCAAATACGGTCTAATGTACGACCTAGTTAGACCTTCAGCTCCTCAGATGCTACCTAGTGTACGGTACATTCTGACGTGTAGCCTAGCATACGACTACCCCTCTCAGATACTGCCTAATGGACGGCCCATTCTGCAGCTCGGATACAGTCTAGCGTACGATCCAGTCTGGTATTTCATCCCCCAGCGGAGTCACCGGCCTGATGGACAACTCATTCTGCTACTCAGACACGATCTAGCGTACGATCCATTCTGACCCTTTCATCCTCAGATACAGCCTAATGGACGGCTCATCTTGCAACTCAGATACGATCTAGCGTACGATCCATTCTGATCTTTCATCCCCAGTGAAGTCATCCGCCTAATGAACAACTCACTCTGCCATTCGGATACGGTCTAGCGTATGATCCATTCTGATCCCTTATCCCCAGCAGCGTATAACACACTCTGACTCCCCAGCGAAGTCGACAGCATAATGGAGGACTCACTATACGGTCTAGCGTACGACCCGGTATGACACCCATGTCTTCAGATATCGTCTAACGTACGACGCAATCTGAAACTCTCATCATCAAACTTCATGGATGGCATCTTTAAGCCCATCTCCATCAAGACTAGTTGACAAGTGCAAATTTTTTGGGGCATTCTAGTGTTCAATAATCTTCCACCTCCAAACCACGAATGGCATACTTGCCATCCTCACTCTCTCGGTTCAAGAATATTGAACAGGGGCAGCTGTCATACCCCAAAAGTTGCCCATTAATCTTGCAAAACATTTCTCGAAGCACTCCAACTTATTCCGCAAGGCACTGACCTTAAAGGAACAAAAGCCCAGCTCACAACAGACCCAATCCAGAAAATGGCCCAAACTGTCATGCTCGCTAGGCGAGCAAAACCTTTGCCTAGCGAACTCTTCGCTACAATATTCGCCTAGCGAAGCTTGCGAATATCAGAATTTCTGGGCTTCATTCTGAGCCCATTAGGTCACAACAAGAGCATTATAAATAGCCAAGCTTCAGTCAGAAAAAGGGAACGAAAACAGACGAAGACGGACAGAAACCCTGGCATAGAAACCCTGGAGACCAATTCAGAGGATTCCGAGTAAAGAAACCCTGAAGGCCGCTCATCCGCACCGAAGTTACCTCCGCCCAATTCGACCCGATTTGCCATCCCAAAGCTGCAATTCCATTGCCAACAGGTTTGCGCATCACTACTGTTTTATGCTTTTAATCGGTAATCGCTACATACATAAGGCATCATGATTAAATTTTCGGATATGTAATTTGATTTCACATGTGAATTTAAGTATGCCTGAATATCCAGAATGTTTGTCCATGTTATTCCTGTAATTAAATGCCATAAAGTTCAGGGTGCCGGAGATCATGCTGCTATCAAACTCAAAACCCGTAGCAGCTCGCTAGCACATCGCTAAGCGAGCCGGTAGCGAGCACTCGCTAAGCCTTCGCTAGGCGAAGCAGGAGCGAACGGGACAGTGGCTGTTTTGTTTCTTTTCTGTTCTGCCTTATGTTTATCTAATCGAGATCTATTGTAATTCTGCATTATTTGGCCTGACCTTATGACTGTTGTGTTTATTTTGTGGTGCAATTTTCAATTGCACTTTATCTCGATGTTCTAACCCGTGTGCTGAAATGTGTAAAGGCTTACACATTCCCGAAGAAACGGCCGGCTAAGTATTCCACTTTATTTGTGGGATACCCTTATGGAGATGGATTCTGAATTACTTAATTTTAATGTGGAGATACATCCTAAATTATCTAGCTGATTTTAATGTATTGATTTCATCGATTTTAATGTGGACCTAATTACTTAATCGATTCCGGCTATCTAATTAATTGCAAAACTTTACCTTTAAATATGTGATCTTGGACCTCTCTTTGTTGCCCTACGGTATTACGGTATTATGGTCATGTCCCGCGAATGTGGGGATACCCTTAGCCAATACCCTTCGATTAAATCATCATGTCCCTATAAAATAAATCATAGTCCCTCGGATGTTGCCTTCGAATATATGATTTTGTCCCTCGATGACCCTTCGGTGTAGCTTACGGTTAAATGATGATCGTCCCTCCGAATGCTAGGGTATCCTTACAAATGTTGCCTTCAATGACCAATCGATGACCCTACGATGACCCTTTTACGTCCAAAGGGTAAAACTACTTACTTCTCAATAGTAAGGACAGTTTTACCCTCATAAGGATAGGAAATGCCCATAAAGACCTTGGGTAGGTATAACTCTTAATTGCTTACTCACAATTTAAAAATACTTTTCACACTTCACAAAATACTAGAAAATCACCACTTGGTATACATTCATACTAGAATCATTACTGAGTTATATTTTTCTAAACCATTTTCAAAACTAAACGAGATAACCACTTTGTATACATTCATACGAGAATTATTACAAAGTTAAATTCTCTTTTTTTTTTTTTTTTTTTCAAAACATTTTCTAAGCAATTCACGAACACTTTTTCAGACAAGAAAAATAATATAAGTGATCAAGCAATTAAGAGCCCATGGATAGCCATGGATACAAGGGGTGCTAACACCTTCCCTTTGTATAATGTACCTCCCGAACCCAAAATCTAATCAAGGTCTTTCCTGTTCTTTTCCACCTTTCCTTATTGGATAAAAGAAAAGTCGGTGGCGACTCTTGCTATCGCGACATTGCGATTAAAAGCAAAACACAAAAAGTCAGTTCACCGTATGACACACCAACAGGCCCAGGGAACAAACGCCCGGTACTACACCACAGGAGAGAAAGCCAGGATCACCGGAGAATAAACAATCTACCGGGATCAAAGACAACAAGGATCATCTGCAAGGATGAATCATCAGTCTCAGCTGGGAAAGAGGAGCTCACTGCACCGGCGAAAACTACCACAAAAGCAACTCCAAACAACTCCACTGGGGGAAACCCACTGAAGGAGAAAAGATCACACAAATAGATCCTGCCACACAAGCAACTCTACTGGGGATCGGAGATATGAGGAAATCACCAAATCTCTGCAGGGGAGGAATCATCACAGATACAATCCACCATGCCACCAATCTACTGGGGATTTATCTGAGGAAGAGAAGGAGAACTGGGGATCAACCACCAAACACTGAACCTTCCACAAGGAACCACAACTGCTGAGGAGGAAAGAATCATTTCTCTGCTGATGGGAGAGGAGGTGAAAACCTCAACAAGCACTCTGAATGAGGAGGAGTCATAATAAAGGCCCTGCTCAACAAAAATCTGTTCAGGGGAAATCCCAACAAACACCCTGCTTGGGGGAGAAAATCTCAACAGAAGCTCTGCTTGGGGAGAAACCCCAACAACAATCTGGAGAAAGAGGATACAGCCAATGCCAGGAATATGAACAAAAGTCTTACCCTGTTGGAAATCATGCCACCCTTGGGAGAGCACTGAGAGTTTCTTAAGTATCCTTTCATCATTGTGAATGTTTACTTTGTTTAAAAACATTTTTTTTGAAATTTTTTATTTGTTTAAAATAATGACATTTTATCAATTAAAAACATGCAAAACATTTGTTGAATTGAAACAAATAAGAGTGCAAATAATTGGATAAAAGCTCAAATTGATTTGATGGAATGGTAGTCTGCAAATGGCAAGACTCCATAGATCTGTACAAATTTGAAATCGGTGATATATATTGGAAGAGGGCTACATTGAACATAATGACCATTTCTCTACCAATTTGAATCCGATGTATTTGAGGCTTCAGTTGACGATGACTGAGCGAGAATCTCTGACGAAAAGACAGTTGTAAAACAGAAAGTCTTGTCAGGATGCAGTTACTTGCCAAATCCCTAATTTTTGCCTAGATTGCCCCAGGGTGAGGTACTCAATCTAGCGGGATGCAAATTCATTTTTTTTATGTCTCTAATTTTTGCCTGGATCGCCCTTTCGGGTTTTCAATCCACCGAGACGCTCATTTTTGCCTAAGCCGCCCTTTCGGGTTTTCAACTTAGCGAGCCCTTCTGTTTTTATTTTTAGGCAAAGTATTTCTTGACTGCATCTGAATTCACAGGACGAGTGAAATCCTCCCCATCCATTGTTGTAAGCATCAAAGCACCGCCTGAAAAGGCTCTCTTAACAACGTATGGACCTTCGTAGTTTGGAATCCACTTGCCCTTGGAATCGGGCGCGAAAGACAAGACTTTCTTGAGCACAAGGTCACCTTCTCGGAACACACGAGGCTTGACCTTCTTATCGAATGCTTTCTTCATTCTTTGTTGATATAACTGACCATGGCACATGGCAGTCAATCGCTTCTCTTCAATCAGATTCAGCTGGTCATAACGATTCTGAATCCATTCAGCATCAGTCAACTTGGCTTCCATCAAGACTCTCATTGATGGGATCTCCACCTCTATTGGGAGAACAACCTCCATGCCGTAAACAATAGAAAAAGGGGTTGCCCCTGTTGAAGTGCGGACAGATGTACGATATCCATGCAAAGCAAATGGCAGCATCTCATGCCAATCTTTGTACGTGACTGTCATCTTCTGGATAATCTTCTTGATATTCTTGTTAGCAGCTTCAACAGCCCCATTCATCTTGGGTCTGTAAGGAGAGGAATTATGGTGTGCAATATTGAAGTCAGCGCACAACTCTTCCATCATTTTGTTGTTCAAGTTAGATCCATTATCAGTAATGATCTTATCAGGCACACCATAATGGCATATCAGCTGATTCTTGACAAACTTCACGACCACCTGCCTGGTCACATTAGCGTACGACGCCGCTTCAACCCATTTGGTGAAGTAGTCAATTGCTACAAGAATAAACCTGTGTCCGTTGGACGCTTTCGGTTCAATCATGCCAATCATGTCGATTCCCCACATAGAGAAAGGCCATGGTGATGAAATTATATTCAGAAGTGTCGGAGGAATATGAATCTTATCCGCGTAAATCTGACACTTGTGGCATTTCTTCACGTATTTGCAGCAGCCAGACTCCATTGTCAGCCAATAGTAGCCTGCTCTCAACATCTTTCTAGCCATGGCATGTCCATTGGAATATGTACCAAATGAACCCTCATGGACCTCAGTCATCAATAGGTCTGCTTCGTGTCTATCCACGCATCTGAGCAGAACTATGTCAAAATTTCTCTTGTAAAGCACTTCGCCACTGAGGTAGAAACTGCCTGACAACCTCCTCAGAGTTTTCCTATCTTTCACAGATGCCCCAGACGGGTAGACCTGGTTCTGGAGGAAACATTTGATGTCGTAATACCAAGGCTTATCATCTTTGACTTCTTCAACTGCAAATACGTGAGCTGGTCTATCCAAGCGCATCACGGTGATATTGGGAACTTCATTCCAATACTTGACCACAATCATTGAAGCAAGCGTAGCAAGAGCATCTGCCATTCGATTATCCTCTCGAGGAATATGATGAAAGTCAACTTCAGTAAAGAACGTTTAAATCCTCCTCGCATAGTCTCTGTATGGAATGAGACTGGGTTGATTCGTTTCCCATTCACCCTTGATCTGATTGACAACGAGAGCCGAATCACCATAAACATCGAGGTGCTTGATCCTCAGATCGATGCACTCTTCTAATCCCATAATGCAGGCTTCGTACTCAGCCATATTATTCGTGCATTTGAAAGTTAGCCTTGCTGTAAAAGGAATATGTGTGCCCTGAGGAGTAATGATTACTGCCCTAATTCCATTTCCGTACTGATTTATAGCACCATCGAATACCATACTCCATCGGGAACCAGGCTCTGGCCCTTCATCGAGTGTAGGCTCATCACAATCTTTCATCTTCAAATACAGAATCTCCTCGTCTGGGAAGTCGTATTGAACTGATTGATGATCTTCAATCGGCTGATGTGCCAAGTGGTCAGCCAAGATACTACCCTTGATAGCTTTCTGAGCTCGATACTCGATATCATACTCAGATAACAACATCTGCCAACGGGAAATCCTCCCAGTTAAAGCAGGCTTCTCGAAGATATACTTGATTGGATCCATTCTGGATATCAACCAAATTGTATGATTTATCATGTATTGGTGTAAACGCTTAGCAGCCCAAGCCAAAGCACAACATGTCTTCTCAAGCATTGAGTATCGAGACTCACAATCAGTGAACTTCTTACTCAGGTAGTAGATAGCATATTCTTTCTTTCCTGATTCGTCTTGCTGACCAAGGACACAACCCATGGAGTCTTCAAGAACAGTCAGATACATGATCAGAGGTCTTCCTTCTACAGGCGGAGACAAGATCGGAGGTTCGGACAGATACTCTTTGATACTGTCAAAAGCTTTCTGGCAATCCTCGGTCCAATCATGAGACTGATCTTTCCGGAGGAGCTTGAATATCGGCGCACATGTGGCAGTCATGTGGGATATAAATCTGGAAATATAATTCAAGCGGCCAAGAAAACCTCGGACTTGCTTTTCAGTTTTGGGCGCAGGCATCCCTTGTATTGCTTTGACCTTTGCAGGATCAACCTCAATACCTCTCTCGCTGACTACAAAACCCAATAACTTGCCAGAACGGACTCCAAATGTACATTTGTTCGGATTCAGACGAAGCTTGTACTTCCTCAGACGCTGAAAAAGCTTCAACAAATGCTCTACATGTTCAACTTCCGTTCGTGACTTAGCAATCATGTCATCGACATAGACCTCTATCTCCTTGTGCATCATGTCATGAAACAAGGTAGTCATAGCTCGTTGATACGTGGCTCCGGCGTTCTTCAAACCGAAGGGTATCACTCGATAACAGAATGTTCCCCAAGGTATGATGAATGTTGTCTTCTCCATATCCTCTGGTGCCATCTTGATTTGATTATATCCGGAAAATCCGTCCATAAATGAGAAGACTTTAAATTTGGCTGTATTGTCTACCAACATGTCAATGTGTGGTAGAGGGAAATCATCTTTTGGACTAGCTTTATTCAAATCTCGGTAATCCACACACATCCGGACTTTTCCGTCTTTCTTAGGCACTGGCACAATATTGGCCACCCATTGAGGATACGTAGAAGTCACCAGAAACCCCGCATCAATTTGCTTCTGAACTTCCTCTTTGATCTTTACTGCCATATCTGGATGAGTTCTTCTGAGCTTCTGCTTCACAGGCATGCACTCAGGCTTCAGAGGCAGGAAATGTTGCACAATATCTGTATCTAGACCTGGCATGTCTTCGTACGACCAAGCGAAGATATCGGAATATTCTCGTAGCAAACTGATCAACCCCTTCTTGACAGACTCTTCAAGGAGTGCCCCAATCTTCACCATTCGAACACAATCTTCAGACCCCAAGTTGACTGTTTCCAGATTCTCAAGATGCGGATGAATGATCTTCTCTTCGTGCTCAAGAAGACGGGTAATCTCATCAGGAATCTCTTCAACATCATCTTCCTCTGCTTCGAATACAGGGAATTCAAAATTGGGAGATGACGTTGGATCATTATGTTCAATGGGTTTAAGAATCAACCTGCATAATGATTTTGGATAATGAAAAACTTTAGAATTTAAACAAACAAATCATTATGCAGATGAAAAGATTTCTTTTATTCTTGTTTTTTAGGTTTTTTTGTGATCACCAATTTCATGCAAAAAAGCAAAAAGTGAAAACAATTGGAAAAACAAATGTTTAACATGAATTTATTGAATGAAAATATCATTGTATATATAATGCCAACAATGTCATCGCTTCTCCTTTTGGCATGGGAGAAGGGTTTTTAAACAAAGCAAACATATTATGCTGACTTATGAATGACCGTAGGAACATCCACAACGACCCAATTGTGGCAGATCCCACCAGGGATGACAAAGTTGTCAGAATCCTCTGCATCTTCTTCCAAGATAGCAGCAGCTTCCTCACTCTGATTGGCGTGGATGAAACCTCCACTCTTGAACAGCCCTTTGTCGTTGAAGACCCCAGAAGAATAGCCAATGTCAGCCCGGGACTTGTTATCTTCAAGCTCGATCATTTTTCCTAGACCAGCAACTGCACCACATTCAATGGCCAGTTTCGCATCTCGGTAGGAAGCAAATGAAAGAGTTCTCTTCTCAACAGGCTCGGCTGTAGATAAAGCTTGGAAAAGCGTTCCAACTTCATCCTCAACATCTATGTATGAGAAGGAAGACAAGTGGCTAACCAGGAGAGCCTTTTCTCCCCCTACCACAACCAGTTTCTTGTTCTTAACGAATTTCAGCTTCTGGTGTAGGGTGGATGTCACGGCGCCAGCCTCGTGAATCCATGGTCTACCAAGGAGACAACTATAAGATGGGTGGATATCCATAACCTGAAAGGTGATCTGGAAATCACTTGGTCCAATCTTGATTGGGAGATCGACTTCCCCAATCACAGTCTTACGCGACCCATCAAAAGCTTTCACAACAAATCCACTCTGCCTCATGGGAGGCGCTTGATATGACAATCTCGCGAGAGTGGACTTCGGCAACACATTCAGAGATGACCCAGTGTCCACCCAATACTGTCAAACTGTTCTATTGTGACGTCGTGATCGACATAAGCCACATCTAAGACTTTCTGCAGAGCCTCCCTGTGCGGTTCTGAATTTAGAAGCAGAGATAACACGGAGATCTTGGACGGTGTTTGTAGAAGCTAGTCTACAACATTGTACTCACTCTTCTTGATGAGCCTCAGCATCTCATCATAGTCTTCATTCGAATTGCCACTAGGGCTAACAGAAGAAGTAAGAGTCTTTTGTACAGAGGAGGGTTTAGCAATAGGTGTCGGGTTCGGAGAATTCACAACATTCCCAACCGGACGCTCAACAGAGTCAGCAACAGCCCGAGGCTTCGGGGGTGCAGAAAACACACGACCACTACGGGTCAACCCACTGACATCAACAATGTTCACAACAGATGGAGAAGGCAAGGGCACTTCTTTCCCATCTTCCACAACAACAACATTGTATCGGAATGGAATTGCCTTGTCAGAAGAATAAGGCACAGGGCCGGCAGGCTTGATAATCAGGGCAGGAGAAACCTTCTGCTTGCTACCATCATATCGAATGACAACAGGCTCAGGGATCCTGAACACCGAAGAAATCACATTAACCTCTGGCTCATCTTCATCAACATTTCTGTTTTGAAGGATCTCGATGGTCCCATCGTCCAACAATTTCTGAAGATCTTTCCGCACTTGGGGACAGCCCAAACGATTAACAGAGCAGATACGACATTTATCATGGTCGTGCTCCAGATGACTGTAATCACACAGCAGACGGTGCAACTCAACAAGCGATTGTCGGATATGGCTAACATATTTGACCTTGTACTTGCCAGGGCAACCCTGGACCATGTTAACTGACTTCCCATGCTCGGGCAATGGGTTCTTCGTAACATTAGGACCTGAGTCTTCAAAGCTCAAAATACCGCATCTCATAAGGTCTTGAACCTTAGTCTTCAACGGAAAGCAGTTTTCCACATTGTGGCCCGGAGCACCAGAGTGGTAAACACAATGCTGATCAGGCTTATACCACCACTGAGAGTTAGCAGGTATAGCCGGAGGATCCCTCGGAGTAATCAATTTCCGCTCTATCAAAGAGGGATACATCTCTGCATATGATACAGGAATCGAATCGAAAGTGATCTTCTTCCTTTCATAATTTATACTAGCTGGATTACTGTTGCGAGACTGGTAAGCCTGCTGTTGAGGACGATGTTGTTGCTGATACTGCTGAGACGATTGTTGATTATTGTGTTGCTGATGATGATATTGCTGATTGTCTCTGAAGACAGGTGCTATGTGAGCCACCTGGTGCTGGTTGCTGGCTGAACGTGCGGTCTTCCTCCTGGCAGAGGGTCTTCTGGGTTTGACATGGGATTGCACAGCATGTGCCTCTCCATCTTTCTTCTTCACAAACGCCCCATATCGCCTGCTAGAAGAGCCTTCATCCTTGGTCAGACGTCCTTCACGGACTCCTTCCTCTAGTCGCATCCCCATGTTCACCATCTCGGTGAAATCAGAAGGAGCGCTAGCAATCATCCGCTCGTAATAGAATGAGCTCAAGGTCTTCAGAAAGATCTTGGTCATTTCCTTCTCTTCCAGCGGAGGCACAATCTGAGCTACCAACTCTCGCCACCTCTGGGCGTACTCTTTGAATGTCTCTTTGTCCTTCTGGGACATGGCCCGCAACTGATCCCGATCGGGAGCCATATCCACATTATATTTGTATTGCTTGACGAAGGCTTCTCCAAGATCATTGAAGGAACGGATGTTTGCACTGTCCAGACTCAAATACCAACGCAGTGCAGCACCGGACAGACTGTCCTGGAAATAATGAATGAGCAGCTGACAGTATCTGTTTGAGTTGACATTTTCCTGGCATACATGACCAGGTGGCTGAGAGGGCAGGTGTTCCCCTTGTACTTCTCAAAGTCTGGGACTTTGAATTTGACAGAAATTTTCACACTTGGAACTAAACAAAATTCAGTAGCAGATTTGCCGAACAAATCCTTTCCTCGAAGGGTCTTCAATTCCTTGCGGAGTTCAAGAAATTGGTCATTCATCGCATCCATCTTCTCATGAAAATCTAGGCCCTCAGACGGCTCAGAATGATAGATGGTGTCGTCTACCCTAGGAACGGTATGCACGACAGGAGGAGGCATAGCAAGGACCGGGCTAGATGCCGGCATGGAAGCGAATGTTGGCGCAGGAATATCAGGCATAAATCCAGGAGGCATACCCCACAGAAACCCGGCTGGCATGGCTGTTGGCACAAAATGGGCACTGGCAGCTAGCACTGTAGAGGAAACAACCTCAGAGATGACTGTCCTCTGGGGAGGAGTTGCAGGTGTTGGAGACAGCTGGTTCTGAGCTGCCAGGAAAGACTCCATCAAAGCACTCAGTCTGGCGACTTCCTCTTTTAGCTCACGGTTCTCTTGCTCAAGATGATCCATCAATCTGGAAGAGTTGACTCTGGTGTAGTACCGATGAGTCAGCTTGTCTTCAAAATAAATGAAGAGCACAGAGTCAGATCACAAGACCAGAGGCTGAGAACAACACCTGCTTATGCAAATGATGCATGCAATGCTCGTGCACATGATTTGTTTTTATTTTCGAAGGAACTTTAGGGTATTATTTGCAAATTTTGAAATATTAAGCATTTGATTCGCATATGGAAAATATCTCATCAAATATATTTGAGAAAAGAAGTACAACATTGTCAATTATATTACAAGAGAAAAGGAAAATAAACATCCTATGGATCCCTAGAAGCTCGAGATGCCGGAAGATAAGCTGCACGAAGCCTCTTAACCTCTCTCTCATATGCTGCTTCCATATCCGCTTTCTCTTTGGCGAGTCTATCATACCTCCTTTTCCAGAACTTGGAAGACTGAGGAAGTAGAGAAGTCCATGCATCATCAGGATCATCAATCACTCGATGCTCGAGGAACTCGATCAGAGCATCCTTCTCCTTAAGTTGTTGAAGCAACTCTTCTCTTTCACGGATCCAGGCACGTGAAAGGTCTTCGTCTCTCAACTCCTCTACGCCTTGGTTAGGGAGGGTTGAAGGCCAAGCCACAACCAAAGGTGTAGGTCTCGGATAATCATAAGGCATGAGATACTCGAATGCTCTCTTCCTCACCCAAGTAGTATACGGCTCCAAAGCTATGCAGTTCTTCGGACCCAGCTCACTTCTACCCTTCTTGTGAATCTTGCGCCACGCGCGGACCATCCTTGCTTTCAAGCCTTGGCGATCTTTACCCTCCTGAAAGAACACACCTTCTAACAGAATGTTATTAGGTTTATCCTTTAAGGGGAACCCAAGCTGACGTCGTGCTAACACAGGGTTGTAGCTAATCCCACCACATGTACCAAGAAGAGGCACGTTGGAGAATTCACCACAAGAGTCAATAATCTGGACACCGTCATATACGCGATCATACCAAGAGATATCGTCATTAGTGAGAGACATGAGTCTCGTAGACCACCGTAGACATCCCTTGTTCTCCTTGAAAGCGACCGTCTGAGGTAAGTGAGAAATAAACCACTTATACAACAGAGGCAAACATCACACAATAGCGTCACCACCCTTTGCATTCCTCAGATGCAAAGAGAAATAGGTATCACCCAACAGAGTCGGAACGGGATTAAGAGCAGAGAAGATCCTAATAGCGTTCACATCCACAAATTTGTCGATGTTGGGGAACAATACCAATCCATAGATGAGAAGCACGAATATGGCTTCAAAGGCATCCTCACTCATTGCCTTCCCATAAACGGTAGCTTGAGCGATGAGGAATTCAGAAGGAAGACCTTGAATTCCACCTTTGGTAGTCATATGAGCCTTAACCAAGGATTCATCTATGTGCAACATGTCAGCTATCTCCTGAGAAGTAGGAATACTCTCCAAGCCATTGAACGACAACTGATCCAGAATCGGAATACCCACAAGATGAGCATACTCCTCAAGGGTAGGCAATAGCTGAAAGTCTGGAAAAGTGAAGCAGTGATACAGAGGATCATAGAACTGCACCAAAGTACCCATCAACCCTTCGTCAACCTGAGTAGTCAGAAGAGGCAGAAGCTTCCCATAACGAGCTTTGATACCTAAGGGATCTAATACATAAGATGTCAGATTCCTTAACTCTTTCGGATCAGGTTGTCTGAAGTTGTACTTCTTTGTATGCCTTTTTAGTCTTTCCATATCTGAAAATTTTGCAAATAAACCCCTTAAGTTCCTTGAAAATTTTCTTTTTATCTGATGATATGGATGCAGATGAATGCATGAATGCAACAATCACACTCAAGGATCAAGCAAAGCACACCAGACAAAGGTCATGGGATAGCTCATATTATCCTTAATATCAATCATCCATTTTGGTGGATTATGGTTTACACCTTATCAACACCCAAGTTCCATTGATATTAACGATAGTTTGAACGGATCAACCATGAATCACGAGTTTGTTGCGAGTCACGAGCATGGAGTCTCGGTTAAGAACCGCCCAAAGGGAGTGTACTATGGTTTAAACCTGCCGAACATGTTCTACCAGGGATTCCCATAGTCATCATCCCATCTTTCGAATATTATCGGAGGAACGAATACTCGTATTCCAAAAATATTCTCAAGAGAGACTCTTATGAGTGTAGTATCGCGTAACAATCGCATCAAATCTGACATTTGAACGACCTCCGCACTACGTTCTAAAAATAGGCCAAGATGGGCTTGGTAAACTAAGGTCCTTGGCTTCTAAGGCACATATTGGAAGAATAATGCCTAACCACAAATGACTTGTGTGACATCATTAATCCAACATGACCTCCACCAAGTGAATGGACTCGCAAGTCAACTTGCTAAGGAATAACTCCACACAAGTCGACGAGACTACGCCATTCTCCTATCATAAGGTGCACTCGAGTTCGGGTATAGAACTCATCTCACAGAGATCACCAAAGCAATGCAAGCAATTGATATATCAAGCAAATCAATCATTACAAACAATACAGTAATCCCAAATTGCACCAAAAATATGTCATAAACAAGTATAATACAACAAGTGTGAATAGTTGGCAAACCCACTAGGACTCATCCCCAGCAGAGTCGCCACTTTTCTGTAGCGGTGTATTCGTCACCATTGGAAATATTGATTAGATCCAAGGTAAATCATACAAAGATAGAGTCGCCACCGCACTTCTATTTATCCAAAGGAATTGCTAGAAAGCGAACAAAAGCCTAAGAAGTTTTGCAAAGAAAACTAATAAAAGGTCAGAGATCTGGGTAAGGGGGTAATTATGTTGTGGGAAGGTGTTAGGCACCCATAACATCCTAGGTACTCCTAGGGAACCTCTTTTCACAAATGTTGTATTATATTTGTTTATGAAATATTTATTGTGAAAACATTGATTGAAGAGATGAGAGAAGAATGTACAAGTTAGTTATTTTTGTATTTGAATGGATGAACCCATTGCCTACGTACCTTTTCATGAAAGATAAGGATCAAAACGCCGTAGTTCGGCTAAAAGATTTACAAAAAGTGAGTGGATTGATTTTAAACAAAAGCCTTAAGGTCTTTCATTATCAAAGGGAGAACACTCGACCTGAGTCAACAATCCACCATGTGAGAATATCTTCGACATACTAGAGGGGTTAACCCTGTTATCAGTATGGAAGACTTACGATTCGATCACTAAGGATGAGGTGAGATTTACATCAACCACTAAGATAATTCAGATCTATGGCTAATGCATGAAAATTTGATTAAGAAGTGGACAAGGGCCACAAAAGCAATTGAATGGGTTAAATTAACCAACTTAGAATTATTCACAAAATGAAGTCAAAGTATGAATTAGAGTTCAATTACAATGAGTATTATGAAAAGAAGTTTGAAAATCAAAGGCTTAAGGCCTAGGTTTCTAGTTTTGAAAACAGGTGAAAATGTTTGCACAAAAGTTTTCTGGTTTGGGTTAAAGATGCAAAACAAGGTTCAAGATTGAGCACAAAAGGGTTAAGGGACAAAGCCACAAAGAGGACTCGCTTTCTCAAGATTATAGAAATGATCCAAGGAAGTTCCTTTGGAATTAAGCAAAACGAAGCAATAAGCAAATAAGCAAGGTCTCATAAGAGAACAACAGAACTGGAAATGGATTGCCAATCAATGGTCTTACATCTAGCTCCACAAATAAGCTGGAAACAGATAGCCAATCAATGGTCTTACATCTAACTCCACAAAAGAAACAAAATAGGAAACAGATAGCCAATCAATGGTCTTACATCTAGCTCCACAAAAGAAAACAGAATAGGAAACAGATAGCCAATCAATGGTCTTACATCTAGCTCCACAACAGAAAACAGAATAGGAAACAGATAGCCAATCAATGGTCTTATATCTGACTCCTCAAACAAAGCAAATAACAAATGCAAAGACAATATGCAAAACAACATGCAAAAGCAAACGCAAGCAATCACATCAATCAATTATCACACGCTATACACAACCAAGAGGCTCATACAAGGTTGGGCTTTAGTCAAGGGGTCATATCAACCTTGACAAACAAGCCAATACTATTATGGGTGCTGAGATGCTCTTAACCACTGACATTGACCGTCAGGGTGAGCAGATGAAAGATAATGAGGGTTAGACCTCATAGCTCTTAACCCTGGCCTGGGTGAGCTTGAATCAAAGAAGGTGTGGGAGTCCAGAATGAGGAACTCTACTCCACATGACTGACTCTATACAAGATTTTGGGTGTTTATTCAAAATGCATCAGCACGTAGTGCGAGAAAAGTGAAAGACTCAACTGAATAGCAGGGGATTGATTGCAAATCCCTTCTATCTATCAATCGCCTCTTCACTTAGGAGGACTTGAAGTACATGGCACAAATATAAACAATCACAGTCATTGCCTCTTAAGGAGGACTTCAGCCAAATGCCTGCCAAAAGAAACGACAGGGCTTCCAGACTAAATGGAGTTAGAGAGGTTACCTAAGTGGTATACCAACCACAAGCAAAGCAAAGCTCAGATAATGAGCAAAAAGCTACTAAGGTACCTGTATGAAAAGCCAAACAATCAGTATTCACATTCAGACAACCAAACAATTAACAACAGTCAGACATTCCCAATATGTACAAAATGTAAGCCATAAGAGGCAAACACTCAAGTGAGCTAGCCACCCAAGGACCTACAACACAATCAAAATTAGTTAAACAAAGTAAATTGCATCTCAAGCAAGGAGATCACATCATCCATTAGAACTAATTGCTTGAACCTGAAAGGCAAAGCTCAAATTGTGAGTACAAACCCCTAGGGCAAAGCCTAGGGTCAACGGCAAAGCAAAAAGTCAAAACAGCAACCAATATTCAACATGAAGCTCATTTAATCAAGTAAGAACATGTCCTAAAAAGGACCAAATCTACATCAATAAGCAAAGTCATCACATGAGCAAGATATGGCAAAGGCAATTACAAAGCACACAATTGGACCTCAAGAATGAAAATTCCATATTAAAACAGAAATGAATCAAATAACCATGGAAATGTTTATGTGCACACAACATGTCAAACACAAGCATCATGCAAAAAATTGGAATCAGAAAAGCTCAATTGATATGTCAATGAAAATGAACTAGATCAACATCAAATTGTGTGACACACATTGTCACACCATACATTCATGTGTCAAAAACAGAGATGGAAAATGATAAAAATGCACAACCAAGCCTCAAAAATCATGCAACATGTTGGGAATCAGCATATAAAATTTCAAATCAATTGGCCAATGTATGAGCATTTCACAATAGAATTGGTACAACATGTCACATTTTGCATCACATTCAAACAATCAAGCATATTTCAAATTCCAGAAATGATAAAATCATGAAATCACAACCACAAAATAATAGACATCAAGATGAACATGTAGCAAAAAATTTGGATTTATTTGGATTAATTTTCTAATTGTTATGATTTTTCAAAGTTGGATGAAAATGTTAAAATATTAAAGGAAATATGCATGGCAATTTGGAGGGAAATGGAAAATGGTTGATAAAATTTGAAAATGTGCAGCCAGACAGAATCGAACCATGTTCACATAAAAGATAGGAGCGCTGAAACAAATAAATTCCAATATGCATTGGCCAGGAATCGAATGGAGGACGCGTTTTGTACAAAATGCAGCGATTCATTAATGAAGTGGCAAGCCACCTCATCAAGTCAAGCGTACGTGGACAGGGTCAAAGAACGGTGGCCTATCAATCTGCCACTCAGAAGCCACGCGAGCGCCAGCAGGGATCAAACCCTAGCGCATCTGCAGACGGCGGCCAGGCGGTGGTTTCCACCGTCTTCTTCGTGGAGACGGTGGCGCTACAGTGCCACGCATGAATTTTTTTTGCAGAATTTTAAATGGCACACATCATTGGAAAGGTTATTCAACAAGGAGCACGGATCTACCATTAATTTCAGCTAAAAGTCCATGAATAATGAGAGTCGAATGAAAACATTTTTGCACACAAAACTTCCACTCAACATAACTCAATCAATACTCAACCATTTCAAATTCTAAAAGCATCAGGATTATCAGCATGAGGAGATCTACCTAAACATGTGCATAAAATCAAGAATTAAGAGGATCGAATTTCACACCTCTTGAAGAGCAGAACGATGAAACAGTGGATTTGAGTGCTCAAACGATCCAGATCTTCTCCCTTACTCTTGTTATGAAGCTTGATGTAGAAATTGAAGCTTGAAACGACCTGGATCTTGATTAATTTGCCACTTCCATCTTCATGTTCTTGAGCTTGATGTGCTTGTTTCTTCACCAAAACCTTCAATCCACAGCTTGATCTGCACTCAATGATGATCAGAGAACAAGAATATGCAATAAAATTCAGGTGCTATGTGGAGAATTTTCGAATTTGGATTGAGAGAAATTTTTGGAGGGAACTTGAATCTAGATCTAGAATGAGTGAAAAACTCCAGAATTCTGTTATGATTTGATTTATATATGGTCTCTTAATCACATCCAAATCAAAATTAGGCATGAGTTAATTATGATTAGTGAAAATAAGGTGCATGACCAAAATTGGAAAATGTGTGGTGTATGGCAAATTTGGACGTGAACAGTAGCATATCACTCAAAATCAACTCATGAACACAATGGCAATGGTATTAATCATGTATGATGCACCAAATTTGAATTTGTCATTTTCCCTCCAAAATGAACATGCATGGCCAAATGATCATATGATTAAATTTCATGCAATGCAATGTTGGATTTGGAAAATATATGTCATGACAAGCATTATGCAAAAAGAGGCACTCAAATTGGAGCTTTAGAGCAAAAGTTATGGCATTTTGAAGTTTCATGTACACATTGCAATCATTTGGCCATATCTCCTCAACCATTCATCAGATGCTCATGATCTCTGACTTTTTGGAAATGGGAGAGAAAGATATTCAACTTTCATGTTGGACAAAAATTCATTTGAAGCTTCTTTGATGTTGGAAAGTTAAGTTGAATGTGAACCAAAAACTTGCCATTTTTGGAAACTTGAAATTACAGGTCACTTTCCATTTTGGGAAACTTTTGCACTGGCTTCAAATTCTTCAACATTGATGTTTGACATGATGAATAAGCCTTGTTTGAACATGAATGGGATGAAGAAATTCAATTCTCACACTCAAAGCCTTCAGTTGACTTTTTGTTGACTTGCATTGGTCCTTAGATGACCTGAAATTGCCTGATGAACTTGGGCCTCAACCACTTGATGAATTTGCTTCAAGATGAACCTCTAGCTCAAATAGGCTCAAGATGATGACATGTGGTCCTCATTTCAAGAAAATACCATCACCTCTTACTCAAAGGAAAACCTTGAATTGCCTTGACTTGTGGCTGCTTAGACTGCAAAACAAAGGTTAATGACATATTTTTGATGCTTTTGGTTAGTGATTAAACAAGAAAAGCAATGATATACAAATGCAAGCAATGCTTGGTGATCTAGAACCACTCTCAAAAAGATCCCACCCACACGGAAGGAAGCAAGATGCTTACTGATCCTTGAGGCTTATGCAATGCTATGATATGATGCCATGAGGGATCCTAGCGACAAAATTGGGGTCTTACACATATCACCCACAAACTAATGGGAAAGCTGAGATCGCAAACAGGGAGATCAAATAGGTTTTAGAGAAAATGGTGCAGCCAAACAGAAAGGACTGGAGCCGTCGTCTAGAAGATGCACTTTGGGCCCAAAGAACAGCTTTCAAGACACCCATTGGGATGTCTCTTTATCGACTTGTTTTTGGTAAGGCATGTCATCTTCCTCTTGAGATAGAACACCGTGCTTATTGGGCGGTGAAAATTTGTAATTTGGAGATGTAACAAGCAGGTATTGAAAGAAAACTCCAATTACAACAGCTGGAAGAGCTTAGACTAGAGGCTTATGAAAGCTCTAGGATTTATAAAGAGAAAACTAAGCACTTCCATGATAAAATGATTTCTAGGAAGGAATTTTCTATGGGCCAACAGGTTTTACTGTTTAATTCCCGCCTTAAGCTTATGGCTGGGAAACTTCGATCCAAATGGATTGACCCTTTTGTTATTACTAATGTTTTCCCTTATGGTGCAGTAGAAATAAAAAGTGCAAGTACTAACAAGACTTTCAAAGTCAATGGGCAGCGCTTGAAGCTATTCCATGAAAGTTCAATGACTGAAGATGTCAGCATAGAGGAGCTTTCTTTGGAAGCACCTAACTACCCTGCAACTTGATCAGGGAGTCTTTCTTTCCTTTTCTCTACTTTATTAGTAATGTCTTTTCATTGAGGGCAATGCTTATTTTAAGTGTGGGGGAGGGAAATCGTTTGTTTCGTTTGTTTTTCTTGTTTTTGTTAGTGTTTTGTTTGTTTTCAGTCCTAAAAAAATAAAAATAAATGCATCTTCTTGAAAGTTTTAGGCTATAGACTGACTAATTTGAGATTAGTTAGCGGAGACTTGGGAAAAATTCACAAGATCGGTATCGTCTTAACACCGTAAGTCTCCTGCATATGGAAATTAATTCGAATTCTTATTATGTTTTAGCCTTAAATTCTCATTTTCTGACAGCTCTTGAGTAGTTTATTTCAGCAGTCAACACCATCTCACACACACTCTACGTAGGGAAGCCGATGAATATAAGTGAGTGCTCTGAAAAAGAAAAAAAAGAGAAAGAAAAGGGAATGCACCTTCTAAGTTTGGTGACCCTCACCCTGTCACTTAACCCAACGGATATAGAACCTTCAAAAAAATTGAAAATAAGACTCATTGTCAGTTGGTTCAGCGGTTTCTGGTGCTGAACTTGGTAGGGCGAATTACGGTCCGATCCCCCACAACTACAACTGAGTAAGCAAAGGGTTATGCCACGTAAGTACTAGAATCCCGTGCAAAAAGGATCAGAGTCACTATCCGGTCGCCTTGCTATGGGGGTGTGGAGATAACGGGCTTAATGTGATTGCGCCTGAATGAAAAAGAGCAAAAAAGAAGGATGAGTAAGTTAGGCTTTAACATAATAATATGATTCGAGTTGATTTGTGTATTCAGGAGGTTTATGACTACACAATTGTGGATTAGTGTTCCTACGATATCCTTAGTGTGCAAGATTAGTACCTATTGATGCAAACTTAACCGAAGAAGACTTGTAGCCTAGGATGAGTAACTAATGATGTATTTGTGTTTTCTTTGTTTTATTTTAAATTTTGCTCGGAGTGTAAAAGTTCAAATGTGGGGGAATTTGATCAATGCATTTTGATGCATATTCTTCTATATTTATACTTATGCATTTCCATGTTTTAGTTTGGTTATTTTTCTCTTTTAATGTATTTTTATAATTTATCTTATTTTTACACTTATTTGTTTTCCGCAGTTTATTTTCAGCATTAGCAGTCTTCACGAATAAATTCATAACTAAAGCTAAAAGTATCGGATCGAGGAGTGCTACCAGTCGTTGGAAAGCTAAGAGAAAGAGCTACGAATTTCATGAAGAAGTAAGAAGCTAATTCGGACTGTAGTATGGTTGAAAAATCCGTTGAAGCCTTCAGCACTTGATTTATATTTTGTGTTGGGTTATTTAGTTTGGGTCTGGGTTATGTTTTGACCAAATTAGGTTTATTCTACTTTTCCTATAACGTAAGAAGCCGAAAGTAGTACACGGCATCACTATTCACGAAAATTTGAAAGCTTGTGCGAATTCCATGGAGAACTAATCCCTCTGATTCGATCTGCCGTAATTCAGGTTCCAAAACTTAAGATTATTATAATGTTAATTTTAGTTTAATTCCTTTCAATGATATTTTATGTTCTTGTATGCTTAATTTGATTTCATGAAATATATTAATTCAATTTGGTTGATTGTATGATCTTAACATAGGCACGTCACATTTGCTTAATTCGTTTTTGTGTCTGATCAATCATGTTTGCTTTTTTAATCCATGAAAACTTATCCCGTTTGCTTAATTCGGACAATAGGATCATACATCTCACAAACTTCACCGCGCTTGTCATTGAGTTTGTATCCAAATAGGAATAGACAATCCGCTTAGGGTATTAAAATTATATTAATCGATGATAGTGGGAACTGAATCGGTAGATTGAATTATTTCATAATCACGTATTTCATAACAACTTATTTCAAGAACTGCTTTTAATAATCACTTTTTCTTAATCGAACACCAAACCAAACAACCCCCCCCCTTTAATTCGATTAACCTTTGGATAATAATAATCAAGAATCCTTGTGAGAACGATATCCGAGTTAAAATTGTCGTTGTACTACGTTTTTGAAAAACACTCATTTTGACCCGCGCGCGACAGCCGATCAAGTCAGTTATGTAAAGGAAAGGTATTAATACCCCTCATATTCGTTCTACTAAGAGGGAACCTCCTAATAGGTTAAGGTTAAGTGTTCTTAAGGTAATATTTGGAATCATTTTGTTTGTTTATTAAAAGGGATATTTACAAAAGATTTAAAGAGGAAAAATGTTAGTTTTTTATTATTGCGTTTGCCAGGGTTTCAAAACCATGTGCTTACGTATTCCCAAAGTTCAATGAGAAAGTAAGAGCTTCGTAGTTCATGTAAAAATGTTTATGGATTGATTGATTTTACAGAATAGTATTAAATCACATTTTAGTGGTTAAACGCCTGCATGTATGCTCGCACGATGAAGGCTTAGACATTATTTTAATTTGCGTTAAATGAATCAGACTATTCTTTTATGAAAGAATTTAGTTTAAGTGCGCAAGGGAAAAAATGATTTGATGTGTTAAGATAAATTTTAGTTATGAAAAAAAAAGTTTTCATTTTTTTTTTGGAATTGACTTTGTATTAGTGACCTATGTACAAGTATTGTGAAATATTTACGAGTTTATATACAAGTGAATGTTTTAATTGGGTAAAACCTAGAGATTATACAACTAAATTAATATTTCACTTAAAAGAGATAAAGACGTGTTTTTGTATTTTTTTGGTTAATTAACTATTTTGTATTTTTTGATATTTTTCTAATAAAAAAGATTAACTAACCTAATAAACTAAAATAATTTTAAAAAAGCTAATTAAATAGAAGAACCTAATGAAAGGGACATGTTTTTGGCATTTTTGAGTATTGGTTAAGAAAAATTAGGTTAAATGAATTTACTAAATAAACTATATTTTTTGTTTCGAATAATGATTAAGAAAATAAATCAACTAAATGAATTAAATTAAATTATTAAAATGAAAAAACCTAAAGGAGTGTAGTAGAAATATGGAGAGAGAGAGAGAATCATAAAAGATGAGGCTCCAAGCCCAACATAAGATCTAACCCTAATTTTGACTTTGCATAATTAAATATTAAATTAAAATAATAAAAGGGAAAAAAAGAGAACAAAAAATGTTGCAATATGATGAAAAAGTGTGGTGAAGTGAGAAGATGATATTGAATCACATTATTTTTTCCAGTGTATTTTTGGTTCCTTTTTTGAAAATTGTTCCTATAATTTCTAAAAATAATTAAAATGGAGTATTTAAAACAAAAATTAAAAAATAAAGGACTTAGTGAATTAACTTAAATAAACCAGAGAAAATAAAAATTAAAAAAACATGTAAAGACAACAAGAAAAAAATCATGTACCATATAAAACCGAAGTTCCAAAAGATTGAATATGCAATCGAATCAAAATTCAAACAACAAAAACTCGAACTTACATCAGACACAATATTCAAGAGGTATAAAAGAAGACGAAGTTACCATCAGAGGGTATCGTGACCAATGCAGGATGCTTCCTCCATTCTTTTCCTTCCCTTCCTTCTTCGGGATGAGATTTTGCTTCTATCTGGATTGTTGAGGCTTAGGGTTTAGGTGTTGATTTTCTTCAGTGTGAGGAAAATCAACTTAGGGTTTTTGCATGTGATTTATCTATGAATTATGGATGATAAAAGTGTGTAGACACTGGTGTCATACCCCAAACATTTCCCTCCTCTTTTCATTTTTCATCTAACATATGACTTGAGATTCATTTGCACTCATTCATGCCCCATTCATGTGCATCATTTATTAATTTAACACTTTCTAATAATCATCATAGATTCGAAGTTTGTGGTTAACAAGAGCTAGGGTTTTCTTGTGGATCAAGCCCTAGAGATGTGGTATGGCTCATCATATGGAATGTGTAAGGTGAAACCCTAATTCCATGATCTTTGGGAGCTTGGTTCTTGGAGCTCAAATCTTGGAATTCATCTGTGCATCAAAACCCTAATTCTTGACTTTGCACCCATGAGATCTTGTGATTGGCCTTTTGAGCATTGACTTGACCACTAAACCCTAATTGTGGGCCCACGTGTTAGGAGATTGGATGTAAAGCCTTTGTGCTTGGTTTGAAGACTTTAATTAGAAGGTATGCATCATAAAACCCTAATTAGGGATTCTTGGTGCTTATGTGCCATGTTGATTAACTTGTGACCTTATGATTAACCAAAACCCCGATTCTTGTTTGTTGGCACCTAATGGATCATTGTGGATTGTATCTTGGTGATTGGAGTTTAATCAAGGATTGAAGTTGATTTTGACTGGTCAATATCTTTTTGGGGCTTTGGCCTTTGCATTGGTCCATTTGTTGGTTCATATCCATGTCATGCATTGTGAATCATTTAAGATTAATGTCCATTTTTTAAGTCAAGTTTCCATTCATTTTAAGGGTTCATTGTTTTATCCAGCATACCATTTCAAGGTTCTTATTTTAGTTCAAGACCAAGTTTCATTCATTGTTGCTTAATTCATGTTTTATGTAAGCAGAAGACCAATTCATATTCATTCAATACATTTCTTGCATTACAAGTCATATGTACATGTTTACATGTCCATTTTACATCCAAGAGAACCCTAGTCTTAAACATTCAGTTGACTTTGGTTAATTCTTAACTTTTTGGTCAACTAATTGACCAAAGTCAATCATCTATCCCTAAGTCCTCATCTTGATCTTCAAGCCCATGTCCATTGGTTCATGCCTTTATATCACATCCATGATCATATCCATGCCATGCCAAATCCTGTAAAATCACATAACACAATTAGAATCACATAACCATAAGCCAAACATATGATTTTATTGTTATTACTCCTGCATAACAATTGCCAATCTCAACATTAATTAACATATAACATTTGCCATTTGTATTTTAACATAGCCTTGGTTAGCAACATGTAACAAATGCACCATTCACCACACAAATGCATCATTCCAAACCATTAATACACATAGCACTCAAACATTTCCATATAGTCCAATCTAATACACATAGCATTCAAAAATTTCCATATGGTCCAATCTAATACACATAGTATTCAAACAATTCCACATAGTCCAAACTTTCAAAATTAGCAAACCACTTCAATACACAATTCCAATCAATTTCTCATACACCATTCCAACAACAACACAAACTACCTAACATAATCCAAGGATTCAAGTGTATAACATTCATAAGCAATAAAAATTTCTACATCAGTCCATTCAAGGATACACATTTCATGCATAATTTAATTAACACATTCCATAGTTCCTCACAATCCAATACACTAATCCAAAGAGTCCAACAATAACCTAATCACATTGACATGTTCAAGCAGCTAGGTGAATCACATAACAGAAAAAAAAAAACAAAAAAACATTCCACCTGTAAAAACTTCTAACAGGGCAAGTTGGACTCCCACAATAACTAGCATAAAAAATGGATTCTAACTTCATATCATTCGATCAAATTTTATAAATTGCTAACTAATTACCAAATGAAACTTTCAAATTATTCACTCATTTAACTCTAACAATTTTTTAAATTTCTAACTAACTCAAAGGATTTCGTGTGAATTTGAGATCATTTGAGTTGCATTTCTAACATATTTTCAGAATCTATAAAGGGCAACATCACAATTCAATAAAGAAACACAAATCACAACTTGCTCTCTCCAATTTTCAGAAAACAATGCGTTTCAGAACTCTCACACATTACTCTCTATTTCTCACATTCAATTCACAATTCTCTCTCACGATCTATCCCTCACGTCACAAAGTTGCAGAGAAGAAGAAAAAGTGAATTGAAGCAGGAAGAAGAGGAGAAATTGATACCTACAATTTGTCATAGAGCTACCACATCAGAGCTCTGATTCGGTAAGTGTTCTGATCCTTCTTGCTTCTTTAATTAATGAGCATTTCTTGAACGCAATCCATGATTCATCTGCGATTTCTCCTCGATTCCGCGTACAAGATACGAAGTGATTTCGGTGTTGGAGTTTGCAACTCGATTCGATGATGATGAATTCAATTTATAAGATTTTGGTGATGATGATTAATTTGGATTCAAGGTTTTATTCATGGCTTGTGTTTAGTTTCGTTTTAATTTTTGGGAAATTTTACTTCATACCTATACGTTTAGACTCATACTCCAACAATTTTTTAAAAATACCAATTTTACCCTTAATTGGTTTTAACCAATTTACCATTTCATTTTTACCATTCAGTTGATACTTCAGAAAATTACACATTCCACCCTCGTACCAGAACTCTTGGAAAAAGACTTCCGGTATGTATTTTTTTCAAACTGGAAGACTAAACCAAAGACATCCGGAACACTGCAAACAGTAAACCGGAAGACTTATTGAAAGAGTTCTGATTCTTTAATTAATAAAAATATTCCGGAACACTTATTGGAAGAGTTCCGGTTAACAAAGTGACACATACCGGAACTCTTTATTGAAGTCTTCTGGTATTATTTTTGTGTATTTTGGAACTCTTTTTTGAAGACTTCCGGTTTGCTTTTTTTGGACTTTTTTTTGACATTTTTTTATTGTGCAGGAATGGAAAATATTCCCCAAATATGTGTAGATACTTCTGATGCGCTTTTAACGACTGAAACATTTGGTACACGAGAAGAGGTGATCAGATGGATTAAAGAGGTTTGAATCGATAATAAAGTTACTGTTATTATCACTCGTTCAGATACTGAAACAGGCAAGAAAGGGAGAAGTAACAAATTAATATTTGGTTGTGATAAAGGTGGGAAACATAAGGATACTGATAGTGGAACCCAAAGTGCGTCCAAGAAATGTGGATGCCCATTTAAAATCAGGTCGACTCCGGCGAAAGATGGGTCTGGTTGGAAGATTGATGTAAAATGTGGGTTCCATAATCATGGTTTACCTGATAGATTAGAAGGCCATTCCTTTGTTGGTAGGTTGACCGTAGATGAGAAGCAATATGTCGCTGATTTGACAAAGAGACATGTACCACCTAGACACATATTGCTTTCCTTGCAAGACCGAGATCCAGAGAATGTCACTCGGATTACGCAAGTATACAAGCATAAGAGTGTGATACAAAAAGAGATAAGAGGTCCTAGAAGTGAGATACAACATTTGTTTAAGCTTATTAAGGACGCAGGCTATGTGTATTGGAGTAGAAAAAAGGATGACTCGGAAGTTGTGAGAGAGATATTTTGGGCCCATCCTGATTCCGTTAAGTTGTTGAATATTTTTCCTATTGTGTTAGTTATGGATAGCACCTACAAGACAAACAAATATAGACAACCTTCGTTTGAAATTGTTGGCATGATATCAACCGAGTTGACTTTTGCTGTTGCACTTGCGTATATGGAGTCTGAGCAGACAGAGAATTTTTGCTGGTATTGGAGAAACTAAAAGAATTGTTTATGAATAAAGATTTGTGTCCACAAGTGATTTTGACAGATAGAGGTCTTGCTTTGATGAAAGCAATTGAAATTGTGTTTCCCAGGTCGATTAATTTGCTATGTAGATTTCACATTAACAAAAGCATTGGTGCAAAATGCAAACAACATGTGGTGAATGACCTGCAAAAGACGATAGACACATTATGGATGGAAGTTGTTTGGGCTAGTGATGAGGTTGAGTATGGTCAACGGTTGCATCAACTTGAGCAAGCATGTGTTGATTTTAGTGGATTTATTAATTATGTGAAATACACATGGTTGACTCCACATAGACATAGATTTATTGGAGCATGGATTAATCGAGTGCTACATTGGGTAACACGACGACTAATCGGTACGTGTTATAATTTTTTCTATGTATTTTTTTCTATGTGATATTTTTAATATTTTCAATATGTTATTTTTATATGTGATATTTTTTATATGTATTTTTTTTATGTGTTATTTTTATATGTGAATCGCTATAATGTTGTACTTGTCTGTTTAGGCAATCCGTGCATGACTTTCTTTCCTATGACAAGTTCACATTCACCAAATGTCTCCATTTATTGCATTGGTTTTGTTAACTAAAATCATTGGGTTCAGGTACGTATTTGATTTTATATGACTTAATGTTTTAATTATTTCACTTTATTAAATATATATTTTAATTATTGTCATCAGGTTAACATGAAAGAGGGGTTTCCGTTGCCACTGGTCACATTAGATTGGAAGAAGTTTCATTATCAAGCAACAACGTCTTGGATGTTAGGATTTGCAGGACGTCTATAACATTGGCAATTACTTACGCCTATATTAGCATGAATATGTAATCAAAACATGAATATTATATTATGTCTATTATATTCAGTTCTAAAACTTAATACATAAATCAATGTGAACGAGAAATATGCAAAGCTTCAAATAAATCAACAAACTATGGATCTTCCTCTTCGGCATTAACTTATCTCAAATAACGATGAATCAATGTAGATACACGAACCCAATTAGGATCAGATGGTCCTGCGTCATAAACAGGAACTGGTACCTCTCTTGGTTCGTCATGATGGGGAGGGACCAAACGAGGATGCGAAACACAATAATACCACTCTAGATAACCATCTTCTATATCAGATGGAATAGTGGCCAGGGTAGTTGGACGGATCACAACAATAACGCTCTGATGGTAACCAATCCAATCAACATCAATATTAGTTGCCATCATACAATCAAGAGGTGGGGATAAAACATATTGTTTGTACCCGAACTGACGTAAACATCTGTCAGGCAAGTATGGAACAACTGTGTCACCCCACTTCAAACACCCCCTATACAGACATAACTCATCAAACGGACGCCATCCTCTATGATCCTCAAATGGACGCCATATGACATCGGCAGGTGTCAGCTCGTCCAAAATAGGTCGTAAATCATCCACCTTCAGGACTCCTTTCCTATAGGACCATCTCATCGCTCGAGGAAGATCACAATTATCAGTTGGTTTCCAATTCTCTCCTCTTTTTCCAACAGTTGGAAAGTACTCGTGAGTCCAGCACTGTTACAAAATAAAAACATAATAAACAAAATAAATTAAGTTAACATACTTTATAAAATGAATCCAACACTTAATAAACAAAATTAAATTATAGACCTGTAGGAGAGTAGGATATCCATCGAGCTATTTGCAACTGAACATGGACACATCTTCAAGGTATCTGTATAGGGTAACCAGTGCAACTGCTCCCCAACTATATCCCGAACATCTATCTAAGTCCGTAAACAGAAGGAGATATCGTGCCTCGACAAGTGTAAAGGTCTTGTCGGCAAAAATTATGGAACCCACCAACATCAACAAATATGCTCTAGTCGCATATGCCTAGCTAGAAGCATCTATATGTTGTACGAATAAATTATATAACCATTCCAATTTATAATAAGAACCCCTGCAGCTACGAACATGTGATTGTGCCTCACCATGTGACACTCCTAAGTAGTCAACAACAAGTTCAACAACAACCTCTTCCGTGATATCCTGAGGACTCCAGAAGACACCCCTGATGGGAAAGTGAAGCAGACATGAGACGTCATCCAAAGTAATGCTCATTTCACCAAACAACATGTGAAATGAAGATGTCTCTAGATGTCATCTTTCCATAAATGCAGATACCCAATTTGTGTCTATCTTGTTCAAACTAGTTCTTTGAAGTGAAGATAACCCAAACCTAGATACCCAACTCTCCACCTGTTGTAGAAGAGCTAGTGGAACCCTCGATGTCAGCTTTAGTCCGTGTCCAGCAACCTTTAACTCTTTCTTCGGACCTCTTTCCTAAAAACAATTAAAACA
Organism: Lathyrus oleraceus; assembly: GCF_024323335.1. Lineage (NCBI taxonomy): Eukaryota > Viridiplantae > Streptophyta > Magnoliopsida > Fabales > Fabaceae > Lathyrus > Lathyrus oleraceus. The sequence continues at coordinate 34,306,401 of NC_066584.1, read as the reverse complement.
CATATTAGAAAACACAATATAAAATATTCAAATATTATTCATCTTCAAATATATCCCGTTTATTTACCTCACCAAACCATAAATGGTGAGCAACATGATGCTCGTACTTTACCAAAAGAGATGTATCGTACGACCCTCCTGGATATTCAACCGGCTCTGCTGCAGATGAAGATGCGCCCCGGCCTAAACTGCGGTCTAGAATCCTACCATCTTCACCTCGTTTTCGAACCACTATAAAAAAATATTATAACTAAAAAATTAAAAAAAATGCACCAGAACACTTCTTAAAAGAGTTTCGGTGTGGAAAAAAAATTGGTTGACTACCGAAACACTTCTTAAAAGAGTTTCGGTTTAGTTCAGGCAAATCGGAAGTCTTTAAGAAAGAGTTCAGGTATATACTCTTACAAACCAGAAGACTTTCTTAAAGAGTTCTAGTTCAATGCCCCAAAACTGCAGTGAACCGGAAGTCTTTAAAGAAGTGTTCCGGTATACGTTTTATGAACCGAAAGACTTACTTTCAGTGTTCCGATTTACAAGGCCAAAAATGCTCTTCCGGATGTCTTCAGGCGCAAATGAAAAAAAAACCGTTTCTAAAAAATATACCCTATTTATATGAGGGTATCTTGGTCCAAAAAATTTAATTAGAGGGGTATGGGTACAATTGTAGGGGTACGAGGTAAAAATTTCTAATTTTCGAAGTGAGAAGTGAGGTTATGGAGGAATCAAAGGTGAATCGAAAGATGTCCATGCTGCTGAGTCTTGTTGTTGCTGCATATTTTGTGTGTTAGCTTGGACTCGGGGCTGGCCATGTGGAGCTTGGGCTTAAGGCCCAAGTTCCTTCTAATTCACATACCTTCCATTCATGTGTTCATACACTACCTCATTTTTTCACTTTTATTCTTTTTTAAGTTATTTCAATTGATTTTTTTTTTTGCAAATTCTTCATTTTCTGATTTTTTTTATATGTTTTGGTGCATAACTCAATTTGTTAGAATTAGATTAGGTTAGCTTGATTTTTTTGATCATGTAATATAATTAGAATTAGTTAGGATTAATTATATTTAATTGATTTTAATTAGAACTTTGATTATTAGAAATAAATGCCTACTTGATCAACTTTTGGATATTGACCTTAGTAACCCTAGGGTTTAGAAATTCCTGATATGCATGTTCCCTTAGCTTAGGGTTTGTGTAGATTCAACTGGTATAACTTGACTGATTAATCCATTAGGTTTCCTCTTTTTAACTGCTTTACATTTTGACCTTTAATTGTAAAATTTTTATCGTGCCTACATAGTTGATTTTAATTACCATGTTGTTTACCATGTTAACCACCATGATCATTTACCTGGCTTGAGGTTTGGGTAGGTTTAACATGTGTTAATCTTGACATTAATCGATGAGCCATGATCCATATTTGTATACTAGGCATGATAATTTTGATCATTAGTTTAATTCCCATTTGAATGTCCATTAGATTGTGATTTTCTTGTTAAATTGAAAATGCCATTTCAATTTAATTTGATACTATGCCTTGTTTAGATATAATTTCCCATCATGTTCATGTGATTAATGTTCATTTTTTATTGATTTTCCATGTGGAATTCATTTCCATTTGATTGAATGATACCATTGAATGTGTTGAACTTTGATTGCTTGTTTTATTCTTTTTAATCTCATTCTAATTCCATTTACCTTGTGTGGTTCACTTTGATCATGTGACTTTAAGCTTAATCCTTAATATGTTCCTAGTATCACCATTGCTTACACTTATAATTTGCCTTGTATTGTTTGTTTACACATTAGGATACCATGCCACTTGATTGTTTTAGGCATGACACTTGGTTTGTAACTTGTATGATTCCATTTCCATTCCTTGTATTGTTTGGAATTATCCCCCCATTGTGGATCATATATCCCCATTTCCCATGAAAGTGTAATATCTTAGGTTTAATTTACTTTAATACTTTGAATGCATGCTAACTAAAAAAAATCAAACGATAAAAATATCTCTTTCAAAAGACAAAAGCACACTTGATCCAACGTCAAGTGATTTTCCAAATTAAATCAAATCAAATACAATGCGGGTACTTGATCCAATGTTAAGTATCTCATCCTCCATTTCTATCCTACCTTTATCCCATCTTCTGAACCAATACCCTTTATTCTTGGCTTGATTCCAATTTACCCCTTATCTTTGGCTTGATGCTAGTTTACCTTTATTTTGACTTGATGCCAGTTTTCCTCTTTGATTCAGATATACCTACCATATGGGTTCAAACCACATTATCCTTTGGTTCAAACTATACCTTTATCAACTTCTTTCATCTCCCACCTTTAGTTCTATGAAATACGGAGCTCTGAATTCCTTATTGCACTATAAGGATACCTAGGCACGAGGTTCCTAATCTTCATTGAATACTTTGTCTATTCTTCTCCTTTTACTTTATTCTTTTGCGAGTAATCTCTATATAGTAACACTCATCCGAGCATCGAATAAGAAACACGGTTTCTATTTAGTATAACAAATGTGAGGGATGGTAATACCTTCCCATTGCATAATCGAATTCCTTACTCATTTTTATCCCCCCCCCCCCCCCCGAGTTTTATCAATGTTTTTCATTTCCTTCAGGAATAAATAAAGTTTGATGGAGACTCTGTTGTATATTCGAGCATGTGATGCACTCAACTATTTTTCGCGTAGCTTCAGCTGATGTCTATTTATAATGTGAAAACACTATGTTAAAAGTCAAAAAAGGAAAAAAAATAAAATCAAATAATATCAGATATCATCTGATTTTTCTTGATCAGTAATCTGACAAACTTTGACCAATTAGAAGCCATTATGACAAAGCATGACCAATCAAAAGCAAGTTTTCCAAAATATGACCAATCAGAAAACGAGAATGACAAATTGTAAGATATTTTTATATTGACTTAAATAGTCTTTTGGTCCTTGTAAGTTAGCGAGTTTTTGATTTTGGTCCCTGTAATTTATTTATTTTTATCTTAGTCCATATATCTCACTTTTGTCTTGCTTTTAGTCCCTAAAAGTAAAATCCGCAGGAAACTTGTGGATATTCCTCGGATTTTGACTTTAGGGACTAAAACCAACACAAAAAGTGAGATATAGGGACTCAGATAAAAATAAATAAATTACAGGGACCAAAATCAAAAACTCGCTAACTTACAAGGACCAAAAGACTATTTAAGCCTTTTATATTTTTAGGATTTTTGGCTATTTTGTGCATAAAACAATGAATTAAATGGAGAATTTTTTTTTAAAAAAAAATCCTAAAAATAAAACACAAAAATTATATTAAAAACTCAAAAATGTCAACATTTGACTTTTTGACCTTTCTTTAATAAATAACCAAAATAAAAAGGAAAATAGTGAGATTCAAACCCACGATCCTGTATTTGACATTCCTTGACACTTACCAATTGAACTGACTGACACTTTTGATTTATTTTTCTTTAAAAAAAAGATAATAATAAAAAACAAGCTGGCAAAATTTAGGGTACGAAGAGTCTACTCAAGTCTTTCAGATGTTGAACCTAAGCTCACTTGAAATACAAAGATCAGCAAAGCTCTGAAGACTGGAATCTTTTGAAGCAAGAAGACTCTATTTTAAAGGAATGACTCTACATCTTCTGAACAAGCTTAATAAATAATTCTGAAGATACTGCTTCAAAGGAATTTGTCTACATCAAGTCATCAACTCTAAAAGTGTTCATCCAGACTAGTTCTGATCAAGACTCTGATGAAGGAAATGTTAGAACCTGTGAAACCAAGACTCTAAAGTATCATTTCAACCAGGTTCTGAAGACATACTTTAACTTCTGATCTTGCTTTAACTAACTCTATAAAAAACCTTTAATTCGGGAAGTTAAGTATAAATATAACAATGACTCAGATCAAGCTTCAACAAACGTCTACAAGAAGTCTCCGGTCAGAAGTTATCTAAAATAGATCACGTGAAAAAGGTATACTACTTCATGTCTAATCATCATAAAGTAATGTTACCAGGATCTCATATCTCCAACTGCTCTAAACTCTACTCTACACCTCTCAACGTCTTTATGCTAGCTGATTTTTTAGCTCACTCTATTATACAACAGCTAAAGACCTTCAACGACTACTTGTACCATGAGTAGTTTCAATCTTCAAGGAGTCTATTCTCAACATCTATTTAAATAAGAAGATTGAAAACATTCAAGTTCTTAAAAGCTCTCAAGCAAATCTCTCAAAGAAAATGAATGTGAGTTGAAGAATATGTGACTGTGTTCACAGGGATGTGATAGCAGTTCACATAAATGGATTGAAAATATCAGTGTTACACAGAAAACACATATTAGAGAAACACACTAAAAAAATAAGATATAACCATAATGGTTAAGTGTGTGAGAGTAGAGTGAAACATATTCACATATGTTCTGAAGAATGAATATGTGAATATGTTAAACAGAATAGAAAGGCACAAAAAGAAGAAAATGTGTTCAAGGAGATAAGAAGAATGAAAGCTTTATTCTTCTACACTCAAGAGCAAACAATTCATATTCTTCTCAAGAGTGTAAACCTTTGTGTATCTTCTTATCTAAGAAGCGCAAACATAAACACAAGGTTAATACAAGACTCTTTTGTTAAGAGAATCTAAAGACTCTAGCCGTTATGCTCAGAGTAAGTCTCTTTATGTTAGATTGGGCTAATATGTCTTTTGTTGGGTGCTTGAGAAAAGAAGACTCTTTCATGGATTAATTGAGCATTAAAGTCTCATGCTTGCGGGCAGATCAGGAAGTCCTGAATGGGTTGTTCAGGCATTGAAGTCTCATGCTTGCAGACGGAGGAGAAGTATCTTTCTGGATAGATTGAGCATTGAGTAGGAAGTCCTGAGTAGAAGTGGGAAGTCCTGAGCAAGAAGTCTTGGATAAATTGAGAGTAGAGCAAAAGTCTATTTCCGAGGGATTGAGCAGGAAGTCCTGAGTAGGTAATTCAGGCAATAAAGTCTCTTGCTTAAGGGTTTGAGTAGAAGTATCTTTCTAGTTTAATTGAGCAAATTGTAATTTGTTGATTATAATGAAAATCTCTTGTGCTTCAAGGGGACTGGACTACTCTCAGTTAAGAGGAACCAGGATGTATTGTGTCTCTCTTTATTTACTTATGCATTTACATTCTGATGTGCAACAAACTCTGAGGCCAGACTATGATCTGATTCAACTTCTTACTTGTATCAGAATTTAAGCTTGACACCTTAGGTTCTGAAACAGGATTAAGAAAATGAAGTAAACTTTTCACTGTTGTTACTCACTCTGGTATCAGACTCTGAACTTGGTTCAAAATCTGATGTTCCTGAATCAGAAGTGAAAAGATATTTTTGGGCATACACAACCCTTCTTATGTATTTTTCTCACATTTATAATATTCATCAAATTTAAATGCATCACAAATCTTCACTTATTTGATAAAACACTATAAGCAAGATCTAATTCTAGATGACATTTAATGATGAATTATGCTTAATTATACATGATACAATGCAGAAAATTAGAGAGATAGGGATAAAAGAATGTACACAAGATATATAGTGGTTCGAAATGATGTTGATCATCGAAAATGGTGATATCTTCCACTATGATAAAGGTTAAAGGTACAAGTATTTTGGTAGAACAAATTATTATCAAACCGAACACTAACAACCTAACACTTTAGCCAACACGGATGTAAAATAATAATTCCTTCCATTGATGTTGATTACTCAACTGCTAACATTCAAGATCTTTAATGATCTTGATCCTTTAAACTTGATAGACCCAATGACCTACTCCAAGATTCAATTATGCAAATCCTTTACTCGGATTTGAAAAAGACTTGTCTGAGCAATTATTCTATCACCGAATGAGGACCACAACCAACTTTGTTCTACGGAAAGCACAATGAACCAAAATCTTCCTTGGAGTATTAAGAAAACTCTTCTCTTGCTTTACAAGTACAATTCAACAATGTGATTAAGAAACGATCCTTTATCCTGACATAAACAACAAAAGTTCACACAAAAAATATTATATTCCTTAATGTACCTAAATCTACCTCTCAAACTCAATCTTTAGAGTTGAGAACCATAACAATGGTTTCTTGGTATGAGGTTAAAGATAATGAATATTATCTAAAGAATATCACACAACACAACTGCATAATTCTCACACTCTCAACACTTTCTGAGGGTTTCACAAGGAATGGGACAAAGTGATTTGAGTCAAATCATGAGTTGTTATGATTTGAATCAAAGAAAGAATGAAATGAATCAAGGTAGCAAAATGAAAAAGCTTGTTGTTGTTGAATCAAGTCTGGATGTGTGATTCGAGTCAGGCAATGTGTGATTTGAATCAAACTTAGTTTTAAAAACATTTGGGTGACTTTATTTTGAATCACCAATCCATTAACTTAAGTTTGGTAGCTCTGGGATTCGAATCACAAACTTCTCTAATTCAAATCAGATTTATAGAGGCCACTTATGCACTTCCAAGTATGTTCATGTTTCGAATTATAGGATGTATGAGTTGAGTCAAGACTTCCAAGCACCTTGATTTAAGTCTTCTATCTTGAGATTCAATTAAAACTCAATATTTTGACAGGGATCAAATTGTAAAAAGGCTAAAACATATTTATATGGATCCAAAACTAGTAGATTAAATGAAGAGGAGATTTATGGTACATATCTAACAAGTGAGGCATAATGTTACATGCAAATTACAAATAAATAATACAAGCGCGATAAATCAAACTGCAAACACACATAGAACAAATAATTGACAAAACATAAATACAATGATACCGATTACATTGCAATTTCAATCTCACCCTTTTTATGTTTGGAAAACTTGGGATATTATTTTTATTTGATTTGAGCGATTGTTGAAATTTGTAATTTGTGATCTGAAATGAAATGGATTTTAGACTTATTGAACAACATAAAAAATTTGATGATACACACGTGGAATCTCAAGTTATCTATCTCCCTCTACATTAAACACTTAATACGCGTAAATATCATGATAATATCACAACTCTTTCTCTCTCTTTGACAAATATCAAAAAGAGATAAAAGGCAAAATTAGATACGACACGCATAGAGATGAATCAAAATCGACATACATGCCATACAATAATAGACCAAATTAAACTAGAAATAATGTAATTGAACACTTAAATTCACAATCAACATAATTTCATAAAACAAGATATGAGATAAACCAACAACAAATGATATAGATAAAACATCAACAATAATCAAAATGATGGCAAAAACATGCCATACAAAATGTTATCCGAAAACATCCTGTCAATAACAATATCCAAATAATACCAAAATAAAAAAGCGATCAACATAGTCGTGGAAGATAGAAATAAAACATAAATAACCATAAATGATAATGACACAAATGATATGATATGGCATGGTAGGCTATGGAAGGTTGGTGGGAAAGGATAAATGGTAGTTTCTAAAATAAAGATCAAAGTTAAATATCGAACCTTTAGGAGACTAAATTGATTCCTTGATTCTTGCAACCAAGGTGATCATCCAGTCTTCTCTAAAAACCATCAATTTTTACCTTGTTCCAGCTTCATCAGCTTCAACATTAAGACGGACAATGAGGCTCTCATTTCTTATCCGGGCCGAAGTCTGAATTCGATCAACACAAACATTAATATATTCCATCAGAACATGGGGAAATGCATCTGAAGTAATAATAACGGGAAAAACAGATGAAGTGGAGGCAAATGAGGCTCTTCCGAGAATATAACCTTTAGGAGCATCTTTATTCACAACAAACTTGTCATTATACGAATTTCCATGGACATCACAATAGTATCTGCCTTCTCGATCCTTGTAATATCTCATCAATTTGATAGAAGATGAGTCAAACACCTTAGAATCTTCTAACATATCATTAGAAACATGACAAATTTTGTTGGAGTCAAGGAGATACTTCACAAAAAAAGTGTAGAAAAGAGGTTGGTTCGTAGTATTTCTGCATACATTCATTTGGTCCAGAATAAATTTCACCTAGTTCACTTATTTTTATGTAACCAAAAGCCACATGAGGTATAAATCAAGCTCATTAAGTCTAGACCAATTGCTAGGTTTTTTATACCACACTTTGACAACTACCCAGTGTAACATCCTCATTGGACACTTCATTTGACCGATGAGGAAGTTAACAGAATCAAGAGGACCCTTTAGAAAAGTCTTGAAAACTGTCTTAACAAATTGAGTACGATTAAAACCAAGAGCATTGAATTGACATACTTTCATACCTTTGTTCTCGAGTCCAAACGTAATATTAAAATCTTTAATAGTGTACTTAATCAATTTTCTATCAAAATGACAGTGAATATAGGTAAAAGAGATCTCAATATGACAATATAAGGCTTTCACATAATGAGGATTAAACTTCCCATGGAGATCAATGAACTTCAAATAAGTTATGGTCTTCAAATCGTTTGGAAAATCAATGTTGATTTCCTTTTCAACAACTTTGTCCATGTAGTACTCGAGTGCTACTGTAGCGGTAAATTCATGACCATTAAGTTATGGATAAACTTAACGTCAATTAAACCAGAGTCGCCACCGCACTTTTATTGTTTCTAAGGGAAAAGGGAAAAGTACGAACAAAACCCAAAGATAAGAAGTTTTCAAATCAAAACTAATAAAATGCCAGAGATTACAGGTAAGGGGGTTGGTTACTGTTAGATGCCCAAAAGTGCTTATTTGAGCTATCATATGTGGGCATCTTTCACTCTATTTCCTTGCTAAATTGTCTAAATCACCTTTGTTTTAGATGAAATGCAGTACATTGATAAACGAGCTTGGTGCCTTTGATTTGTGTGTTATTGTGCAGGAAGAAGGCATGAAATAATTGAAAATGAAGACACAAGAAAATTGGCAAAGGAACCAATGAATACAAGCATTTCATCAGCCTGCTCGCTAGGCGAGGGCTGTGGCGAAGCTACTCGCTAGGCGAGCGCCCAGCGAAAAGCTCCAGTAAAATGTCAATAAATTCGCTAGGCGAGCTGCTAGCGAAGGTGGTAGCGAGTTCGTTCAGTTTTGGTGAAAAGCGCAGCCAACACTCACTCGCTAAGCGAGGCTCTAGCGAGTCCCCAGCGAGCATTCCAGTAGCAAAACCTCTCAACCTCGCTGGGGCGAAGGTTGAAGCGTGTCCTTCGCTAGGCGAAGGTTTGTTCGCTAGGCGAACATGACAGTTTGAGATAGTCTGTTTTCTCTGGGCACAGGTGCCTTTGGTGCCACAATTAGACCCTCGCTAGGCGAGCCATTCTGCTCGCCTAGCGAGCATGACAGCCCAGCACAGGTCTATAAGTAGCAAGTGCCACTTTTGAGAGCCATACCTAGTTTTTACCTCATTTTTCCACTTTTGTACTTTTGTACAGCATTGTTCTTGGGAGCTTTTATGCCCTAGATTTCATTTCTCTTCATCTTGTAACCATCTTCTACAAAAAGAAGGTGGATTCCCATCCAATCTCGATTATTCGACTTGGATGTTGATCAACCTTCTTCCGAAACTTGCCGACCAAGCTACCATGAAAATGAGTAGCTAAGTCATCCATTTGTCAAGGTTAGATGTAGGTGATTACTAGCTTTGTGTGTAAATGTAAGGATCTTCATGTGTAAACTCTTTAATGGTGAATATATGATGAAAACTTTGTTTCTATTTAAAACTCTTTGTGTTGGTTTATGATCGAGAGATGTTTACCAACTCTTGACCTAGGTTTTCATCCAATCTTGTTTGTTAGCTAGAGATAGTAATGAATGATTTTGTTCACCATAAGGTTGAACCAAAAAGTTATCATTTTGATAGATTGTGTTCGAGAGAAACAATGGATCAAAATGGGAAAACTCACAATGTGTGTTCGAGAGAAACATATTGGGAGGACTTTGTGAAATGATTTATCATCTAAAGGAGTTTATAAGATTGTTGACCGAACAAATACATGCAAAGTGATCATCGAACCCTAACTTTGGCAATATTTCTCATTTATTCAAACCAAAACTTTTACCGCAATTTATTACCTTTTTATGCAAGATAACGTGACAACCAACCAAAACCTTATTGTTACATTGAGCTAAGATTAATACAACCATCGAACGACGGTGATATCTTACAATCCCTGTGGATACGATAACAAAAACCCGACACTTAAAATTACAACTAACAAAATGGCGCCGTTGCCGGGGATTGTAAATTGATATTGCGAGCATCGCAATGGTTGTTTAAGTTTTAGCTTGTGAATTTTTGACTTGTGCTTGTAATTTGTTTGGTTTAGTGTGCAGCTTACGTTTTATGCGAGGGCAAATCCCTGTGGACGAACTTCTTTTTGATCCCGAGATCGAGAGAACCGCAAGGAGGCTCAATAGCAAAACGAGACGTAGGAGGCAACAGGCTAGACAACGCCAAGAGCAAGGAGAAAGTTCTTCGACCATAAATCCACCACCATTCATACCAAACATGGAGCAACCACCACCACCACCTATTTCTACTCCATGCATAAATAGTCCAAGGAACACCGCTCAGTTTGCTAACCACACAGGAAGGCAAGCTGAGATGAAAACAGGAACTCTAAATTTATTATATGGAAGTCCATTCACCGGAATGGACCATGAAGACCCATTTGCTTTTCTCACAAAATTTTATGATATAGCATTGGCTGCCGGAGTGGATCAGGCTCAGGAGCTTCCGTTGTTCAGACGATTATTTCCCCACGCTTTGCTCGGTAAAGCAAAGGATTAGTACCTAGATCAAACACCAGCCGTAATGACAGACTGGAACGTGTTAGAAGAGAAATTCATCGAAAGATTTTTCTCCCATAACCGATTCATGGAATCCAAGACGGCCATCTCGGTGTTTTCACAAGGAACCAGTGAATCATTAAATGAAGCGTGGGAAAGATTCAAGTCCATGCTTCGGAAATGTAAAGGGCATGGATTTGATGAATTGACTCAAATCCATATCTTCAAAAATGGACTTCAACCAAACTGCAAAACGTTGTTGGATGCTACCTCGGGTGGCTCTTTATTGTCAAAAAGTGCCGAAGAAGCCACAAACATCATAAATCGAATGGCTTTAAATGATCTTCAGAGTCAAAGTCGAGGAAATTCTTTGAAGAAGGCGGGAGTGCTTGAGCTAGGGACGAATGATGCCATCCTTGCCCAAAACAAGCTCATCTCACAACAAGTGGAACTCTTAACGCAACAAATCAAAGAGTTAAGAGAACCGTCAAAAGCTAAACAAATAGCTTGTTGTGAACTTTGTAAAGGTGAACATGACACCGGATTTTGTCCACCTCCCGGTTTTGACGAAGTAAACTACATGGCCAATCAACGAGACTATCAACCGAAATAACAACAACAACAACAACAACCTTATCAACCGCACACTCAAAATCAACAACAATTCCAAGGGAACCAAGGGTTCCAACCTAGAAGCAACTATTATCATAACCAAGGTTATGGAGGTGGTTCTTCTAGCCGTCAAAACCCTCCCCAAAATCCTTATCAACCTCAACCTCAACAACCGCCGGTCGTAACTTCTAAATTGGAAGAGACATTGACGCAATTCATGCAAATGTCAATGGCTAACCAAAAAAGCAACGACACGGCTATAAAAAATCTCGAGACTCAAGTTGGGCAACTTGCTAAGCAACTCGCGGAACAACAAACCGGTCCTTCCTTTTCGGCAAACACGCAAACAAATCCTAAGGAGTATTGTAAGGCGATCACAACGAGAAGTGGGAGGGAGTTGATGAGTGAGAATAAAAAAAGAGTTGAGAGAGAAAATGAGGAGGAAATAGTTGAGGAAAATATTGATGGTGAAGTGGGGGAGTGGAGTGAAAAGGAAGAAGTTGAAAAGAACAAAACGAATGGTGAAGTTGAAAAGAAAAAAAGTGTGGAGATTGAGAAAAATACAAGTGATGAAGTAGTGGTGGAGCCAGTGAAAAAACCTAGATGGAGGAGTTCGAGAATTGCAAAAGGAAAGGAGGTAGTGAGCGCTACTCCAATCCAAAACCTTCCTTATCCTCATGCTCCGTCCAAAAGGGAGAATGAACGGCATTACGGCCGGTTCATGGATATTTTTAAACAATTGAAAGTGAACATTCCGTTTGCTGAAGCCTTGGAGCAAATGCCAAAGTATGCCAAATTCATGAAGGACATACTTACAAAAAAATGGAGGTACACGGAACCTGAGACAATCTTGCTTGATGCACGATGTAGTGCCATTATTCAAAAAACTCTCCCAAGTAAGGAATCCGATCCGGGACGAGTCGCTCTACCGGTAACCATCGGAGACACCTACATGGGTAATGGCTTGATTGACTTGGGATCTAGCATCAATTTAATTCCACTGTCCATTATCAAAAGATTGGGAAATGTTGATATCAAACCTGCTAAGATGACTTTGCAACTTGCTGATAAATCTACCACTGCACCATATGGAGTGGCTCAAGACATGTTAGTCAAAGTTGATAAATTCTTCTTCCCGGTTGATTTTATTATTATTGATATGGAAGAGGATGATGATGCTCCGCTCATCCTGGGCCGACCATTCATGAAAACCGCGCGCATGATGATAGACGTAGATAACGGTTTGATGAAGGTAAGGGTCCAAAATGAAGAGGTAGCCTTCCATCTTTTTGAAGCCAAAAAGCATCTCAATGATAAACATGATTCTTTCCGAATCGATGCCACAGAGGAGAAGCTAGTGGAGGTCGCAAACCAGGTTCATATTTCTAATCCTTCCGAAAGACCTCTTATAGGAGTCTACCAAGTTTCGACCAAAACTAAAGAAAAAAAGATGGAAGTATGGTTGCATGAATAGAGGCTTACGGAGAACTTTTCTATCATGATGAGACAAGGGAAGGCGTGGATATGACCAATATAGTGGAGGAACCAAAACTGGAGCCACATTTGAAATATGTGTACCTTGATGATAATTGTACTAAACCCGTGATCATTAGCAATAACTTGTCCACAAACGAAGAGAATCAATTGATGCGGGTGCTGAAGAAGAAAGAGGTTGTCAAACTGGTAGAGGCCGGGATGAATTGTTCTACCGCCGACGGTGAATGGGTGAGCGTTGTGCAAACAGTTCCGAAAAAGGGTGGTATTAGATTTTATCGAAGGTTCATCAAGAACCTCTTGAAGACAACAAAGCCCTTGAGAAAGTTGCTCAACAAAATGGATCCCGGTAGCTCAAACAACAAAGTGGATCACGGAAGCTGCACAATTCCGTTGGATGCTCCTCTGTGAGCATCACACCGTCGAGCTTAGCCGACGTTAAACAAGCGCTTGTTGGGAGGCACCCCAACATTGTAAGTATTTACTGCTTTTTCTGTGTGTTGTGATGGGATTCGAAGTGCTAGCACCTTGCTGAATGAACCTGAACTACTGCCTTTGAAAAGGCAATTGCTGTCATGCTCGCTTGCTGCTCGCTAGGCGAGGCAGTAGCGAGCTGATTCGCTAGCTGCTCGCTAGGCGAAGTAGCAGCGAGCGCTGCATGACAGCACTTATTAAAAATCTCAGCAGGGCACTCATTTTGGCCCAAACACAACTTTTCTGTTTTTGCAACTCTGCTGAGGCATTTTAACCGAGCACTCTCCTCACTCTCTCATTTTCGTCTCTCTCACAAACACACAAACCCTAATTGGAGGATTGTGAACCTCACTGCATTTCATATCCAATCACTCATTGATGACGCGTGAGCAGTTTCTGCTTAACGCCAACTGGCCTGTGGACAGGCCTGTGTATGGTGAGGGGGTGGGCGCTGGTGCGTCTTCTAGTGTTGAAGTTGATGATGATGAGGCTACCGGTTCTGAAGCCGGTAGCGAGGAGGATTCTGAGCCCTTAGAGGGTTAAGTTATTGTATTTTTCAGTTTTTATGTTTATTTCTATTTGTATTTTCGGATTATGTATTTTGACTTTGGTTTTGTACTCTTGGGGTGTTTTGTCCCCCATGAACAAATTTATATTTTTAGTTAATGTTATTTATTTATGTTTTTAATTTTGTTTGTTTAATAAATTTTTGGTTGATTGAGTGGCAAACCTTCTAGATTGGTTGCTCCTCAAAGAAGTACCCAATGAAGGTGCATCCGAGCTTGGATGGCAATGATAAGAATAAATAAGTGAATGAGGCTAAGGTACATGGTTACCTCCGGCTAGAATTTTAGAATGCATTAAGAACTTTACTCTTTTTGGTAAATTGAATATTGTCTTTTTGCAACATAATTGAATGAATGTTTCATCTAGGACTTAAAACCACAAATTGTGAGGAAACCTCCATTGTACACTTAAATGCTGGATTCTAATAAGTTTTGTTGATTCATTTGATTCATGCTTTGTCTTTTATTATTTTGAATATGTGGAAGCAATTAGAAATGATCAAGGCACTTGTTTTCTATCGAGCACAACTACATCCAAAAACAACTTACCTGTGAGCAGAGAGAGTATTCGTTAACCCCTTTGAGCTTAAACAGTTGAATCTCTGCTTGAAATAAAGCGAGATTTCAAAAATCTTTTTTTTTACAACCCGGAAAATCTTGATTATTGTTCTTTTGCCGTAAAAAGTTAAGAGCATTCACTTAGGGTGAGGAAGAAATAAGTTGGGGAGAACGAAAAAGAATCGGTAAGTACCACAACTCTTGAAAAAGAAAAGAAAAACCGAGCAAGCATAAAAAAATATATGTATATAGAAAATATATAAAAGAAACATCTGTTTTGTAAATATGATGTGAAAGAAAAGAACAAAAATAGAAAGAATGAAAATGAATGCTTGCTTGGAAGAAAAATAGTGAAAAATAAAAATTGAGTTGTGGAATATGTGTTGTGAAGGTTTCAAATAAGAAACAAATGAAACAAAGTCGAGATGTGTGAATAATACTGTGAATGTCTCTTTTGCATCGGCACTTTCGTTTCAATGGCCTTAGAAATGACCCTTGTTTGTTAACCTAACCAAGCTTCAACCGAAAAGCCCTTAGTGATCTTTATGCTTCCACAATACCATTTATAATTGTTAGACATTGTATGAATCTATTTGATTTCTTCATTGTTTGTTAGAGAGTGAGATTATTCCCGCGGTTGCAAACGCGTAAAATCTTCATTCCTTATTCGAAGAGGAGAGATAGGATGATTCATTTAGAATAGTATTGTTGTAGATAGATAAATATTTTGCATTGCTATTTAAGTTTTAGTTCTTGTGTATTATTTTATTCGAACCGTTGGAAACTTGTATATGCGGATTTCGCTTGTGTTTGAGCCGTTTATCCAACTTTGGAGAAACCTTTTTCTTAAAGCAAATCCTCTTGTCCTTCAAGATGCATACTTTGCTTGAGGACAAGCAAGAATCTAGTTGGGGAGAGTTGTTAGATGCCCAAAAGTGCTTATTTGAGCTATCATATGTGGGCATCTTTCACTCTATTTCCTTGCTAAATTGTCTAAATCACCTTTGTTTTAGATGAAATGCAGTACATTGATAAACGAGCTTGGTGCCTTTGATTTGTGTGTTATTGTGCAGGAAGAAGGCATGAAATAATTGAAAATGAAGACACAAGAAAATTGGCAAAGGAACCAATGAATACAAGCATTTCATCAGCCTGCTCGCTAGGCGAGGGCTGTGGCGAAGCTACTCGCTAGGCGAGCGCCCAGCGAAAAGCTCCAGTAAAATGTCAATAAATTCGCTAGGCGAGCTGCTAGCGAAGGTGGTAGTGAGTTCGTTCAGTTTTGGTGAAAAGCGCAGCCAGCACTCACTCGCTAAGCGAGGCTCTAGCGAGTCCCCAGCGAGCATTCCAGTAGCAAAACCTCTCAACCTCGCTGGGGCGAAGGTTGAAGCGTGTCCTTCGCTAGGCGAAGGTTTGTTCACTAGGCGAACATGACAGTTTGAGATAGTCTGTTTTCTCTGGGCACAGGTGCCTTTGGTGCCACAATTAGACCCTCGCTAGGCGAGCCATTCTGCTCGCCTAGCGAGCATGACAGCCCAGCACAGGTCTATAAGTAGCAAGTGCCACTTTTGAGAGCCATACCTAGTTTTTACCTCATTTTTCCACTTTTGTACTTTTGTTAGATATTTTTACAGCATTGTTCTTGGGAGCTTTTATGCCCTAGATTTCATTTCTCTTCATCTTGTAACCATCTTCTACAAAAAGAAGGTGGATTCCCATCCAATCTCGATTATCCGACTTGGATGTTGATCAACCTTCTTCCGAAACTTGCCGACCAAGCTACCATGAAAATGAGTAGCTAAGTCATCCATTTGTCAAGGTTAGATGTAGGTGATTACTAGCTTTGTGTGTAAATGTAAGGATCTTCATGTGTAAACTCTTTAATGGTGAATATATGATGAAAACTTTGTTTCTATTTAAAACTCTTTGTGTTGGTTTATGATCGAGAGATGTTTACCAACTCTTGACCTAGGTTTTCATCCAATCTTGTTTGTTAGCTAGAGATAGTAATGAATGATTTTGTTCACCATAAGGTTGAACCAAAAAGTTGTCATTTTGATAGATTGTGTTCGAGAGAAACAATGGATCAAAATGGGAAAACTCACAATGTGTGTTCGAGAGAAACATATTGGGAGGACTTTGTGAAATGATTTATCATCTAAAGGAGTTTATAAGATTGTTGACCGAACAAATACATGCAAAGTGATCATCGAACCCTAACTTTGGCAATATTTCTCATTTATTCAAACCAAAACTTTTACCGCAATTTATTACCTTTTTATGCAAGATAACGTGACAACCAACCAAAACCTTATTGTTACATTGAGCTAAGATTAATACAACCATCGATCGGCGGTGATATCTTACAATCCCCGTGGATACGATAACAAAAACCCGACACTTAAAATTACAACTAACAGTTACACAGAGGAAAGGTGTTAGCACCCAAAGTGTCCTAGGTACTCCTAGGGAGCCCTTTTTTTGTGTAAATATGTGTTTTTGTATAAAATGATGTTTGCAGTAAATATAGTGGAGGGATAAAAAAAAGAATTTGTTGATTATATTTTTGTGTTTGACAGGTCCTTCAGACTTATGCCTACGTACCAACATAAAAATAAGGGATCAAAACCCCATAGTTCGTGGTAACAATTTCAAAGTGAATGCATTGCTTTTAACAAAAATCTAAGTTTAACAACGACACAAAAAAGCCTAAAAAGGTTTTAATGAGTGTTAGTTCTTTTTGTCTTTTGAAATTTTAAGTCAAGTATAGTTAATTTCATTTACAAGTTTGATTAAGAAAAGGGTTTTAAAATGCAATGGCATAAGGCCAAAGTTTATAATTTGCATTATGGTCTAAGCTTAGAAAACACAAGCAAAGAAGATTTTAAAAGAGGGAGAGATTTGAAATTAAGGAAGTGGGGAATAGATGAAGAGACTAATCCTAAGTAAAAATTAAAAGTTAACAGTTGAAAATATCTGACCAACGAGTTGCAATCCAATAGACAAGAATGTCATATAGAAACCCAAATTTCCCTTGAACTTTAGAATCAAGCAATATCAATACACAAATAGCATGGTAAAGAGTAAGACATCAAATAAATATAACCACATCCAAGCTTAGCAACTCCATGATCTTCTTCATAATCTCCATGTATCAGATGAAATCAAAGATAACCACTAGGCATAGGTTCAAAGTAACAGCTTCAATAAGACCATGTAGAAGATGAACTCAAGTGGGATCACAATACTTGCATCAAATGAAGTTTCAAATCACAAGCACTTGGTTTCATGAAAGTTTGTTCAAGTCATTCTTTGGAGAACACTCAACCCACTATTCACAAGCATGGATCCTTGAACTAAGACATCTTCCAAAGGAGGGAAAAAAAGGTAAAGTTTCCACATAATACCATGAAAGGGGGGAGACTTACAATCCCACTTACTAGAATGCTATACCTTTTGTGTCAAAATTTAGCGCTATGTTAAGCAATCATAATTGAACTTATGTAGAAGTCACAATAATTTGAGATCGGGTGTCGCATCCGCGAAAAACAACCGACGGGCTAAAACAAAACAACACAGAGCCGCCACCGTGCGTTATTTATCCCAAAGAGGGAAAGGAAACGCTCGAAGTAAACCTGGAAAGGAAATAGTCTCGCGACCAAAGAGATGGGATCGGGAGTCGGTTATGCGAAGGGAAGGTATTAGCACCCCTACGCATCCGTCGTACTCGACGGGATCCACGCTCAGAAGGAAAGAATAAGGTTGTTAAAACTGCTCACAAACATCACACACACACTCTGAAAACAACACAGGTGGGGGAAGAGAGGAACGGGCTCGCTAGGATATCGCATCCTATGCCTACGTATCTCATCTGGAATGAGAATCAGAGCTACCGTAGTTCGGCTCACGCACGCCGAAACAAAACACACGCACAAACGCTGAGACGTCAAAACAAACACACAAACAGGCAAACATGGAAACCGAATGCCAATTGCTGGACTTACATCGGACTCTGAACCAAACAAACCCACACTAGAAACCAAATGCCAATTGCTGGACTTACATCGGACTCCACACAAACAATAGGATACGGAATGCCAATTGCTGGGCTTACATCCATCTCCTAACACACAAGAAGGATAACACACAAACAAGTTACTAAGGAGTCTGGCACTCGAGCCTAGCAACTGTCAAGCAAACACATACAAAAAAAAGAAAAAGGGTGCCCGGAGAGATCTCGTACGATCTCCTGCCTACGTACCTCATCTGGTATGAGGATCAGGGCAACGTAGTTCCCCTGAACAGGGGAGAAACTTCCTCCTAACCAGAGACTGGGAAATGACCAACTAGAAGGGAGACTGACTCGAGCCTAATAGTTATCATGTATTCCACAATGGTCCTAGGTTGAGTTTTCTATCTAACTTGCACAGGCAGCAAGCTATCCTAAACAGGCAAAGCAAAGCATGCAAGCATAATCAAAACCAAGCAAACATACACACAATTAGCACATACTATATACAGACAAAGTGGGCTCACACAAGGGTTAGGCTGCAAAAGCAAGCCAACTGTATCAGGTGATGTTAGCTCTTAACCCTAACATTGAGAGTTAGGGTGAAGCAGATGAAATAGGAAGTGAGGGGTGTGCCTCACAGCTCTTATCCCTGGCCTGGGAGAGCTTTAGACAAAGGAAGTGTGGGTTCAGAAAGTGGGAACCCTTCTACACTTATGACTGACTCAACATAGATCTTGGGTTAATATCCGCAATGCATCAACACCAGTTGTGTGAGCAAAGGGATGACTCAACTGAATAGCAGGAGATGGATTGCACATCTCTTGTATCTGCCAATTGCCTTATCAAAGGTCTTTTCCTGCTTGGCACAAAGATAAACAATCACAAACATTGCCTCTTAAGGAGGACTTCAGACAGGTGCCTGACCAAGTAACAGGCCAGGTCTTCCAGACTACATGAAGAAGAGATGTTATACCTCAAATGGTTTAAACAACCAAGCAACAGCACAAGCAAGTTCACAATGAACTATAGCAACTAATGTACCTGAAAACAATCTAACATAATCAGTACACAACTCAAAAAGTCAAACAGACAAACTAAAAGTCAACAGTTAACTGTACACAAGCAAATAGACAAGCAAGCTATGCATCAAGGCAAAGCTCAAGCTCAACTCAAATGACTTATAAGCCACCTACAAAACAAACTCAAGATTAGTTCAACATTGACTAATTAGTCAACTCAAGCAAGTGAATCATTTCCCTCATAGCCATATGCTCTTTGTCCTGAAAACACAACTCAAACATAAGCAAACCCCTAGGACAAGGCCTAGGGTCAAAGAGGGAGAAATAATTCAAAACAGAACATGAAAATTGACAATAATCAAGTTCTATCAAATTAAAACATCATCCAAAAGGTCCCATGTTCATATCATGCACCAAAATTATTTCACAATCCAAATATGGTAAAGCATGCAAGTTCAAAGCTCATTGGACCAAACAGAATGAATCAATCCAAACTAATTCAAAAATAATTCAATAAATCTCCAGAAAAATCATGGCTAAACAGCACACATCACATGATCATACCAAAATTCAAGTCATTTGGACAAGTGGAAGCAAGGCAATTAAATTCTATAAGGCAAGGTAAGCACAAACAAGCTCAATTAGGGCACAATTTCATGCATCAACTTCACACAAGCCTAAAACAGAATCTACACATGATAAATGTATCAAACCAAAGCCAAGATAAACTTCAAAGTGTCTATAATCAATGTGCAAAATTTCAAGTTCATATGATAAACATCAAGCATTTCACAAATCATCTAAGTTCAACACTCATCAAAAGTCCAAATATGACCAATCAGCAAATAAAATCCCAAACAAATCATAAATGCATCCAAAAATTCTACAAAAATTCACAAGCAATCCTAACATCCAGAAGTAGCATAATGCAAAAATTCACATCATTTGGCATTGAATTGGCATGGTAAAGAAAATCCACAAGTCAAGCAAGAAAAGGTGTGACACACATTGTCACACCTACATTAATCATGTCATAACTCATCAACCAGAAATGAGAAAAATACAAACTCTATACCAAAATGTCCATTAAGGTGTCTATTTTAAGCATACAAAATTTCAAGAATGTTGGATAAAATCTCATCATTTCATGAAGGATATGGCAAAGTAGGTCATGAAAACATACACATACAAAATCCCTAAGCAAAATAAAAAATCATGCGTGCACAAATTCTGGAAAAATCACCATAAAATTCTAGAGATCATGAGGAAAACAACAAAAAAAACCACACATTATTTGGATTAATATTCATGAACTTATGAATTTTGGATTGAAAGGAAAAAATAAAAATCACATGATGAAGTAGCATGAACATGGATGGAAATAATGGAAATAAAATGCAAAGGCTAAGTGTGGAAATGTTTCAGCCAAGTATCGATCTGTGGCCAATTTCAAATTGAGGCGCCAGCACATGAAACGCAGTCGTTTCATTAATGTGCTGGCAGTCAACCGAAGTCAACTTCTTGCCTGGCCAATGATACGCGCTGCATGGAGTCCCCATGAGCCAATCAGAAACGCGCTAACCACAAACACAAACGAAACGCATGGCAAGGGTTTTGGAGGATCAAAAACAAATTTCTGGAAATTTCTCATCAATATTCATACGAGTTCAGCATGGCTTATGAACAAATTGTCACAGAAATTCATAAAACCTATACCATTGGAATCATCTTTCAGTGTACAACA
The DNA here is from genome assembly GCF_024323335.1 of Lathyrus oleraceus. NCBI lineage: Eukaryota > Viridiplantae > Streptophyta > Magnoliopsida > Fabales > Fabaceae > Lathyrus > Lathyrus oleraceus. The sequence goes on along the minus strand of NC_066584.1, from coordinate 34,285,120 downwards.
CGGATCAAGGCTTGGTTTAACCTAATTCAAACTATATTAAAAGATTCGAGCACAAGAACAATCATGCATCAAACTTATAATCAATGTAACTTTCTCATTTCAGCATGAAAATCAAGGATCTAAAGTGCAGATTCATCACCTAAGAAAGATCTACAAGATACATCCATCAATTTCACGAATGGTAACATGCGAAATCTAACCTTCTTTGAAGTGCAGAAACGAAATTGCAGCTTTCAAGCTTTGTAAGGTCTAAACAGATGTTCTTTAACTCTTGTACAAGGGAATGGATGAAGATTTGAGTGTTAAGCATGCACGATTTGGCTTGAATCTTCAAGTGCCATTGATGATGCAACTTGCAACAGTTCCAAAATCAGCTTGTAATCCTTCGAATATTGCTTCAATTCAACTCAATTATGCCTCTTGGTGATGGTTTGATCAAGGAAATAGCAAGGCTTGTGAAGAAAATTGAAGAGTTTTTGGATCTAGATCTAGATTTCAGAATTCTGTTATGCTAATGAAGAAAACAATTATGATTAGGTTTATATATGTGATGTTAATGAGGTTAGTAATCACAATTAGTGCTAATGCAAATGATTAGGCAAAAACCAAGTTTATGACCAATTGGGAATTCACCCCTCATGTGCATATACCAATGGAACAGTACTCGGTTTTGGCTCCAATTCACCTCAAAATGATATTTGGAACCAAATGCATGTGATAGCAAGTGAAACCAATGCCTATTTTTTAAATTTGACTTTTCCCTCCAAATTTCAAATGGAAATTCAAATTTTTTTGCAATGGAAATTCATGGATTATGATGCTTGAATTGGATAGAGCATGTCAAAACAAGAATGTGGCAAAAAATCCCACTCCATTTGGCCTTTTGGTTCAAAAGTTATGCACTTTTGAAGTTCAAATTTTCTTGACCAAGATTGATCCATAACTTGCCAACCACACATGAGAAATTCATGTTCTTGGACTTTTTGGAAAGGTGAGAGCAAGATATACAAATGTCATGTTGGACAAAATTTCATTTGAAGCATTTTTGGACATGTAATCTTGAGGAGAAAACCTTTCCATTTTTGGCAATTTTGAATTACAAGTCACTTTCTATTTTTGGAAAGTTTTCATCTGACTTTATTTTCTTCAATGTTGATGTTTGAAATGTCAAATGAGACTTGTTTGGACATGAATGAAGTGTTTCTAGCCCTCTCCCACCTCCAAATCCATCAGTTGACTTTTGTTTGACTTCTGTTGACTGATGAATGACCTGGCCATGCACAGATGAATTTGAGCCTCAATCTTCTGATGAAATGGCTCAAACATGAAACCCTAGCTTGCACAATATCCTTAAAACCATAGCATGATCCTTATCTCAATGAAGACCTCATCTCCTTGGCAAGCCCTGATTGGCACAATTCAGATGATTAGGGTTGACCAGAGGTCAAAACCCTAATCCCAAGGAACATGATCAAGCATAATGAACCTCTTGGTGATGATAAGACCATGATGATGATGATGTACCATTTCAACCAACATAATATCCAACCTCCTTAAGGCACCAAGAAACCCTAATTTGAAGCACAAACCCTCAGATGATTAGTGATCAACTCATGAGAACCCTCAGGCTTGAATCTTTTAAACTCCTTATCTTCTGATCAAGACTTGGGAGGATGACTTGCTCAATGTTTCCACATGATATGCAAATATGTAATGCCTAATGTCCTAAAAATGAAATGCAATATGCTAAGCTAGTCCCAAGAGAAGAGGGCAAATTTTGAGGTTAATGCATGTTAGAGATATGGTATTTTGAACCATACTACCAAAACATACCACACTTAAAAGAATATGCAAAAGGGGTGGACCTAATCTCATACACACTTATGTTGATTTTGCAATCAACTAGCCTTAGGATATAGATACATCATAGGTCCATGTCGCAACTGCGAAAAAAAACAACCGGCGAAGAAAAAACAGAAGAGTCGCCACCGTTCGTTATTTATCCCAAAGGAGGGAATGGAAACGATCAAAGAAAACCTGAAGAGAGGAAAAGACAAGGTCTCGCAACCAAATATAGGGTTCGGGAGTCGATTATGCGAAGGGAAAGTATTAGCACCCCTACGCATCCGTAGTACTCTACGGGATCCACTCTTGTTGTTCTAGTCTAAAGGGTGTAGGTATTTCTAAGGTACTATCTGCTAAAAGAAGGTCGAAAGAAAATGAAAATGACTCGCAAGGATGTCGCATCCACTACCTACGTATCTCATATGAGTATGAGAATCAGAGTCTTCGTAGTTCGGCTACCTATGGGTGAAAGTGAAGTGTGCTCGCTAAGACATCGCCTCTTATGCCTACGTATCTCATCTGGAATGAGAATCAGAGCAAAACGTAGTTCAGCTAACTACGGGAACAAGGGTTTCGATTGCAACTAGGGCAAGAGAAAGGGAAGGTCTCGATCACAACGAGGGCGAGAGAAAAGAATCGCAACAAGGGCGAAAACAAGCAAGGATTAGTTGTTAGTCGTCAGTCAAACTCGGCTAGACATCGCGTCTTGTGCCTACGTATCTCATCTGAACATGAGAATCAAAGTTATCGTAGCTCGGCTAACTAGGGATTAAGGATTGCCATCTGAACATGGACTTACAAAAGAGGACACCAGCTGTGTCAAAGGAAAGTGGGCAATGTGTTCAACGTCCTAGCAGTAGGTGTCGCAGCTTGTTGAATCGAGTCTTAGGCAGTTACCTCTTTGCAATAGAACGGACTGATATGCCACAAGATCGGAGACGCACGGAAGGTCTAAAAGTGGGGAAGCTCTGCCCTAGATTTGTCATGCAATGTGGACCTATGTGTTAGGATTTACAGAGGGGAATATCTTCCTAATGTTAGCATGCAAAGAATAAGGGACTTCTACCTATGTTATCATACAAAGGGTTCTACCTAATGGGTGCTATCTAAACGGAACAAGAGTCGACAGATGGAGCAAGGAGAGGAGCCACGGATAAGGGTAGATGGCGATGCCTGAGGCAATCGACTTACAGGTAGATGGCGATGCCTGAGGCAATCGACTTACAAGAGGATGGATGAATGCGTGCTGGTTCTGTTAAGTTTTGAAAATGATTACTCAACGTTGGATCGAGCTTTTGATCTTGTTTTGAAATGATTATCGGATGTTCGTTTTAATTCTTGTATTAACAGATGAATAAAGAATGAAAGAATAAATATTATACACTTCATGGGAGAGGGGTACATTTGTTATGAATGAGGATGGTTCATGGCAATCAAACAATAAGAATATATGCCTCAATCATCATACAAGTAGGCAACAGTTAATCAAATCAGATAAGTAAACAAGTGTATAATCAAATCAAAGAATCAAAGAATGAAATAAAGGAGCGTTAAATAAGGCATGAGAAGTATGAACATGTTAAACAATCAAGCAATAGCATGCATGGATGAAAGAAACAAGTATAAGAGATAACAAATGAATCAGACAGATGAAAATATGCATAAAAAGGTCCCACTGAAATAATTTAATCAAGAAATGAGGTAAGGACCGAATAAAATCATGATGAAAGCCCTCTAATACATAAGCAATCCCTAAGTCAAACATCGATCATAAAGAAATCAACTGAAAATTCAAGCCAACTTAATAAATACCAAAATAAATAGCAAATTAATGAAGAAAATAATGAAAAATTAAACTAAGTAAGGTGGGGTCAGAACATAATCATCCCCCAAAAAGATTTTAAAAATAATGAAAATTGATTCATGAATTGATTGGAATAAAACAGAGGTCAAACCAAAAGTCAACCAACAAGACTAGGTTAAAAATAAATCAAGAATAAATAGCAAATTAATCAAGAAAATTATGAAAAATTAAACTAAATAAGGTGGGGTCCGGACATCATCATCCCCCAAAAAGATTTTAAAAATAATAAAAATTAGTGCATGAATTAATTAAAATAAAACAGAAGTCAAACCAAAAGTCAACCAACAAGACTAGGTTAAAAATAAATCAAGAATAAATGGAAAATTGTGAAATAAAAATCCAAGAAAAGGCCAGGTTGATCATGGGACAGTGGTCAATCTTCATCCCAAAAATCAGAAGCTAAAAATAATTCTAAGTTGTAAAAATAAAATCAATAAAAAAATGTATGCTAAAATGAACCACTTGGAATGAATAATTAACATAAAATATCAATATTTAATAAATGCGAAAATAAAAATAAAATTAAATTAAATAAGGCACCAAGGAAAATGGAAAATATTTTTGGATAATTTTATGGACAAAGAAAATATTCTATATCAATAAAAATCAAAACTGAAAATAAATGTGAATTAAAAAAAGAAATTGAAAAGAGGTGTATTAGTGCTGATTGGCCTTGAGCGTGAGGTGTCAAAAGCAGATGGCAAAGGCCCATGATCCAAACAATAATTAAATCCAGCGTGACACAAGTGAAATAACATTTTATTAAACAAAACCAAGTGACATGTTATCAACCGGTCAACTTATTTAAGTCGCTACAGGATAAAATGGAATGGACAGCCAAGATTAAAACAAAAGTGAATGATCCAAGGGCCCTCAAGATGACACGCAGTCATCTTCCTCATTGGGCCAAGAAAAACCCTAGCGCCGTGCAAGAACAGTGGTTTTTTCCAAACTTCAACTCATAAATACGACCTCCATAGTGCATCAAACAACACGAAATAAAACCCAGATCTCAAGTATGAAATGCAAAGATTAACATGGTATCTTTGTTTAAGTGAAATGGTGGCTTAATCATGGAGAAAAAGTGATAATAAGATGACAACATGGCCACGGATGTGAGCAAAAATCAAAAACACAAATCAACAAAATGACAATACCTCATGCTGAAGGCTTCATATACAGGCATAGGCATATGGTTAACATGGTAATGAGCGTGATGATGAGCATGGTAATGGCATGAAGCAAGCATGGTAATATATGGCCATGGAAAATGGAGTAAGATGATTACCTAGTGGAAGTTAGTCCACTGCCTCTTGATTGTGGAGAGAATGGAAGAAAATGCTGCTTTGGTGCTTCAAAAAACTTCACTTCAAGAACTTGTTGAGAAAGAATGGGAGCTGGCCTTGTAATGAAACTTTTTCTTGCTTGCTCGAAAATCAGCTGTCTTACTTTCAGGTTTAGGGTTTTTGGTCTTAAATATGTGGGTCAAGTGTCCTTAATGGGCTCAGAAATGATGTGTTTTGGTTTATGAGCAAATGATGCAAAGTGAGGTGTATGAGCAAGTTACTTATTTTGGCAAAGTTTTAAGTGAGTGGAAATAATGTGCATGGCCAAATGAGGAAAGCAAGACATGGGCTGAGTTTGTGCAGCATGGCTGGTCTGGTTTGGCAGGCAAGGAAACAGTTCAAAGTGGTGACTTTGTGGCCATATAATTTGATGATCAAATCACCAATTGAAGAGATAATGCAAACAGTAGAAAGACATCATGGAGCTTGGCATTTTTCATGTTGAGCATGAGTGGAAATGATGAGTGGAAGAAGGTGAAAAATGGCCTCAAAATCATGTCACAACATTGCAAAACTGGTTGGGCAAGTTAGGCATAAAATCTGCCTAGAAATTCAAGTCATGGTGCCCACTTTAGGTGAATGTATCTCTCAAACCATGGATCCAAATGAGATGATTCCAAAAGGAGGTGAAAGAGGACATGGCAAGGTATAATTGTTGTGAATAAAATATTTTCAATTGGTGCCTTGAAGTGCAAGAAAACTGGCCAAGAAGTCTTGACAAACTTTGAAGATTTTGAGACTTAGAAATTTTTCTAAGTGTCCTAGAAATATGCCTTACTTTGACTAAGAATAACTTTCTCAATTTTGATCCAAATGGAGCAAACTTTATATTTCTAGAAAGCTTGGAACAATAGGAACAACTTTCATGTTGGAGAAATTTTCAAATGAATCTTTTATCTTGATGGGAAGTGGGCTTAAAGTGAGTGTAAAAATCATAAAAACTTGCCCTAAATGGAAAGTCAACCATTTCCAAATTAAGTAACTTTTCCAATTCCTGATTAAATGATGAATCCATGATCCAACCTTGATCAAATTTCACATGTAGGCTCCCCTAGGCATGAATATTGAGATTCCACTCTCAAAAAGTCAGGAGTTGACTTTTCTGGCCCCACAGTTGACTTTTCCCAAACTGTCTGATTCCCGATTCCAGTGATCAATTGAAGCACCTCTGGCTCAAATAAAAAGCTGATTTTTTGTATGTAGACCCTTGTGGATATATGGAGGGCCATGGAAAAGAGTTTCACCCAAAGAATCAGAAATAAACTGATTTTAAACCAAACCCTAATTTTAGGGTAAAATTGATCGGGAACTGATTGCACTGCTTGCCAATGGATCTTTTTGAGATAATTGTGAATCTTCCTAGGCCAAGATGCCTCTCCAATCATGACATGGATAAGCTCTTCTACTTCCAACCAAACATAACTTGTTGCAGGTGGCCATGAAACCCTAATTTCCTGATTAAATCCAGATCAACACTCTGATAGCTCTGAATCCTTCACTGATGAACTGAGGACCATAATAAGATACCTGGAGCCCTCTGAGACCCTTGAGACTTGTATATTTAGAGAATGAAGTCCAATTCTCAATCTTGCTTTGTGTGGGCTCCTTCTGTTGAGGAGTGATCAATCAAAACCTGATTCTCAAGTCACTAATGCAGTATGCAATGAGTATGACCTAGTATGATGCCAATGAAGTGTGAAACATAATCCCATGCTTCCAGAAAAAAATGAAGGGTAAATTTTGGGGTATTATAGTCCATGACATGAATGAGAATAGAATGGGATTGAGATGAAGAAGTAGGGGAAATGGAATCAACACAAATTGGTCAAAGGAGGACTTTTATCAAATTAAAATCATTCATTCATTTTGGGAGATGAAATGTACATTTCATCAATCACCTAAATCCAATGATTTTAACTCAACAAAGTCAAATCAACTTTGACCAAGGCCCAACAACACAAGTCAATATTAAAAGCTCAACACAATTTACTTTGCATTTATGTTTGGTCAAAATCTTAAAACCTCATCAAAAAACCAAAGAAACGGTCATGAGATTTATCATAGGTCAAATAAGGTCAAAGGACCTTGGAGAAAAAATTTCATAATTTTTGGAAACTTAAAAGTATTTTTGAACCGATAACAATATTCACAAAAACAATTAAATCATAAAAAATATTAATAATGATCCAAAAAATAATTTTAATTCAGAAAATGAAAAAGGAAGTTATTTAAATTTTTTTTGGTGAAACTCTCATATTTTTTGGATCAATATTAAAATTAATATGAATTAATGAAAATAAACCAAATAAAATGAAAATCAGAAAATAGGAAAAAAAATGTGGACCACTTGATCTCCCTCATTAATTGAGGTGGCAGATCAAGTGGCTGCTAGCGGGCGTTCCATGATGGAAACAAGTCAAAGCGCTGCAGGGATGGTATTCAAAACCAATGCACGAGATTAAAACATTTCAAAAGGATCCCGTGCTTCAGATGAGCGCCAGCACACCACCAGAGCCAAAGCTCCGGTCTCCTTCTCCAGTGAGCTTCACCGGACTGGTTCATTCATAACCATCATCAAAATTAAAAAGAAGGACATGAATTTAAAGTAAAAATGCTCAGGAGCTCGAATTTGGCCTCAATTTCTCCTAACTCCAAGTATATCGAAAGATACAGGGAGTTGAATTTTGAGGTGCATGATCTGAGTTGCTTCAATTTGATCTCAAAGCAACTCAATCTTGTTGCCTACATTGGTAGGACTTCAGACAACCAAAGATCAAGAAGAATTATGGAAAATTGAGTGAGAATCGAAGAGATGAAAATTTCTGAAAAATACCTCCAATGCAGGTCTGTATGAACACGATCTTGCTCTTGCTTGCTATTGATCTTGCTCTGGACAATTGATGGAGTGGAATTGGATGAATAAAAGGCACATGACTCTTGAAGATTTAAATCTCAAAATAGTGGAGATTCAAACTCAATTTCCAATGGAAACTCTCAAGGTTATCCTTTGAAAGAGAAGGTTTTGGAGGTTGGGGTTCAAAGCTGGCGCCCAGGGTCCTCAATTCTGATGGCAAGGGGTTCTACTTATAGCCATATGGATTGATATTTGCACACTTGAATCAAGGTTCCAAAAATAGCAATGTATATTGAATGAATGCATGGGCGTGTGATAGGCCCATGTAATCATCTCTTCAGGTCCAAAAACAAGTACAAACATTGTTGAAGTCACATTGGTAAGCCATGCAATTGTGAATGAAAGTTTCAAGTTGAATCATGCCAAATGGTCATCCATGTTCAAGCTATGAGGAAGTCACTCATACTTTGTCCAAATGAGATGAATTTGGACTTTTTGGAAAGGTTAAATCAAGTGGAACAACTTTCATGTTGGACACTTTTTCATTTGAAGCTTGGATCATGATGAATTTTAAGGTGGAAGTTGGGAAAATCAAACATGTCAAAAAAAATTCTAAGTGTCAAGCCATATGTTCACTTATTCTACCTTGGCTAACTTTTTATGTGAGCTTCAAATGAGAAATATTCCTTCATCAAAGTTGTATCTATCTAAAATTAATTCAAAATGGTCACAAATTTGGCCTAATTTGGATTTATTATGAAGGAGTTATGTATTTTTGAAGTTGAGGAAAATCACTTGTTCAATAACATTGGTCCAAAATGACCTATAATGTATCCTCATATCACATGCACATAAAAGTTGAATTTTCTATTACTTAAAACATAAAGGTTGAAGTAGACATCTTGAATTTAACTTTTCAACTTGAAAATATTTCATCTCATAAAAATTGAGCAAGTTATGGCTTTGGGAAGTTGACCTCCAAATTAGGGTTTAGACAAAATGACCTATAAGCTTTCACCATAAAAAATGACTTTCCAAGCAAAACTAGTTCTTGACATCAACATGAAAGTTGTTTGGTATGTCATTTAGAGTAATGTTCATCTTTTAATCATTTTCATATGACAAAAATTGTAGGAGATAGGGTCTAGGGAACCCCAGTTTTGACCTGTTGACTTTCTCTGGTCAACCACCATGAACCAACTTGCTAACTTGATATTATCTTGACTTTTGGGACTCATGGGAGATCATATATAAATAATATGATGAAATTTGAGGTATCCCTTGAAATATTTAATCAATGGTTGAAGAAGCTTGTTGAAGAAGTCACACAAGATACCTAGATAAATTAGGGTTTCCAAGGCAAACCAACTCCAAATTCTTGATGATTTCTTGATCAAAATAATATGTGAGGATCATGGGGATTCATATATGATGCTTAGAGCCATATTAAACCATTTCTTGATTGAGTTCCTTGCATTGAGGGTCTTAAACCCTAGATATGAACTTGATAGATCAAAGGTGAGCATGTGTCCTTCCTACAAAAGAGTTAGATTGTACAAAAACATATTTTTTGGTATTTTGGTTAGTAAAACAAAGATAAGTGAAGTATGATACAATCAAATGATGCTTGGTGATCTCTCCCAATGCAAACCGAATGAATGAGGGGCAAGGAGGATGCCAAGGTGTGATCCCAATGCTAATGCATATAATGAGAATGGCATGAGGGATCTTAGGGTAAAAATTGGGGTCTTACAGCTGCCCCTATTTAAGGACTTTCTAACTGAGGAGATGAAGGTTAAAATCTTCGCATCGACTCAGTAGATTCGGCTTAAATAATAACATATAAAAACAAATTTTGATCCCTAAGAGACCTCATGATGCATATGATATGAATGTTAAAGATAAATCTTTGTGGGAAAATGTTGCCCCAAAGGAAAAGAATTCAGAGAGAACGAAAGTCCGCAGGAGCATAATGTATTCCATAAGGAAAAATCATTGGGGAGACAAAGACTCTTGGGGATAAAAAGGTTACACGTAGGCCAGACCACGACTTAAAACAACTAGGGGTACTAGAGGGATTCCACGAAAATAACTCACTGTAACAACTCAGCCAAGGAATAAAAGGAACGTCTGCAGGGGAAACGGGTAGGTAAAAACAAAGCTGAAATACTCGTGTCATACGGTGAACTGGACTTTATTGGATTTTTAATCGCAATGTCGCGGTTAGCAAGAGTCGCCACCGACTTTTCTTTTATCCCATAAGGAAAGGTGGAAAAGAACAGGAAAGACCTTAATTTTAAATTCTTAGGTTCGGGAGGTACTTTATACAAAGGGAAGGTATTAGCACCCTTTGTATCCATGGTTATCCATGGGCTCTTAATTGCTCAATCATTTATGTTTTCTAGTTTGAAAAAGGTGGTCGAGAAATGTGTGAAAAAATGTTTTGAAAATGAGAATTTAACTTTGTAATGATTCTTGCATGAATGTATACAAAGTGGTTATCTCGTATAGTTTTTGGAAGTAGTTTAGAAAAATATAACTCGGCAATGATCCTAGTACGGATGTATGCTAAGTGATGATTTTCCAAAAGATGTTTGAAAGGTGTGAGGTGTGAAAAGTATTTTTTTGTTATGAATGAGCAATTAAGGTTATACCTGTCCGAGGTCTTTCCAGGCATTTCCTATCCTTATGAGGGTAAAACTGTCCTGACTATTGAGAAGTAAGTAGTTTTATCCTTGGGATGGAGAAGGGTCATCGTAGGGTCATTGATAGGTCATTGAAGGCAACAGTAGTGAGGATACCTTAGCATTCGAAGGGACGATCATCATTTAACCGTAGGCTACACCGAAGGGTCATCGAGGGACAAAATCGTATTTTCGAAGGCAACATCCGAGGGACTATGATGATTTAACCGAAGGGTCTTTGCTAAGGATATCCCCATATTCGCGGGACATGACCGTATTACGTAGTCGTGGGGTAATAAAGAGAGGTCCGATATCATTTATTTAAAGTCCGGACTTTAACAATTAATTAGATAGCCGTAATCAGTTAGGTAATTAGGTCCACAGGAAATCAATGAAATCAATACATTAAAAATCAAGCTTGGTGATTCAAGATGAATCTCCATATTAAACTTAGGTCATCCAAAAGCCGTCTCCTCAAGAATGTCCACACCTAAAGCGGCATGCCTAGCCGGTTATTTCTTTGGAAGTATGCTAGCCTTTACATCATGCAACACACGGATTAGAGCATTGAGGCAAAATACAATTGGAAATAGCCCCATAAAATAAATATAACAGTCAGAAATTTAAGCCAAATAATGCAGAATCATGATTAGATGAACATAAAATGGACAACAAAGAGACAAAACAGCCACTGTCCTGTTCGCCTCTGCTTCGCCTAGCGAAGGCTCAGCGAAGGCTCGCTGCAGGCTCGCCTAGCGATGAGCTAGCGAGCGACCACGGGTTTGGAATTTGAGAACAGTATGACCTCAACCTGCGGCATGGCTTATGGCATCCAACACATAATTACATGGTTCAGCATTCACAATATTCAGGCACACTTAAATTCACATGCAAAACTTCAAATATGTTTATGAATTCAATTATAATATCATCCACAAGTTAAGAACATGAAGCGGTACCACATGCCAAATGAGAACACAAAGCGATATCACATGCAGATTAAGAACCTAAAGAGGTACCACATGCAAAATAAGAACATAAAGTGATAATCACATGCAGATTAAGAACCTAGAGCGGTACCACATGCAAAATAAGAACATAAAGCGATATCACATGCAAATTAAGAAAATAAAGCGATAATAGTGATGCAAACCTGTTTGCAATCGAATTGCAACCTTGAATTGGCGAGCCGGATTGAGTTGGGCGGCGGTAGCTTCGGAGCGGGTGAGCGGCCTTCAGGGTTTCCGTCTTCCGAATTCTCTGGATCAGCAGGGTTTCAGTGTTTCTCCCTCTGAGTCTGTGTGTGTGTTCGTCCGTCCGTGTTCGTCCGTTTGTGTCTGTCCTTTTTCGTGGCAGAGGAGCTGGTATTTATAGTAGTAGTGGTGGTGACCTAATGGGCTTAAAATGAGGTCCAAAACTTCAAATTTTCGCAAGCTTCGCTAGGCGAAGGAATTGCTCGCCTAGCGAGCAAGCTAGGTCTGGGCTTTTTCTGGACCTGATGCTTCGCTGGGCGAGTGGCATGCTGAGATATTCGCTAGGCGAAGGAATTGCTCGCCTAGCGAGCAAGCTATTTTGGGCCACTTTGGATTAGGCCTGTTGTGAGCTGGGCTTTTGTCCATTTAATATCAGCGCCTTGCAGATCAAGTCAGAGGGTCTTGGAAAATGCTTGGTAATATCAACGGGAAAATTTTGGGGTATGACAGCTGCCCCTGTTCAATATTCTTGCACCGAGAGAGTAGAATGGTATGTGCCGTTCGTGGTCTGGAGGTGAAAGATTATTGAACACTATAATGCCCCGAAAATTTGCGCTTGTCCATTAGGAGCTAGTCTTGATGGAGATGGGCTTAGAGGTGCCATCCAGGAAACCTGATGAGGAGATTTCCAGATTGTGTCGTACGTTAGACGATATCTAGAGACATGGGTGTCACACCGGGTCGTATATCAGACCGTATAGTGAATCATCCATCATGCTGTTGACTTCGCTGGGGAGTCAGAGTATGTTATACACTGCTGGGGATAAGGGATCAGAATGGATCATACACTGGACCATATCTGAGTATCAGAGTGAGCTGTTCGTTAGGCGGATGACTTTGATGGGGATGAAAGATCAGAACGGATCGTACGCTAGATCGTCTCTGAGTTGAAGATCCAAATGGGTCTTATGATAGACTGTATTGGAGTTGCAGGATGAGCCGTCCATTAGGCTGAATCTGATGATAAAAGGGGGTAGTCGTACACTAGACTACACTTCAGAAATGTACCGTACACTAGGTAGCATCTGAGCAAGGGAGTAGTCGTATACCAGACTACCATTCAGGAATGTACCTGTCCGAAGGTAGCACCTGAGTAAGGGAGTAGCCGTATACCAGACTACCATTCAGGAATGTACCTGTCCGAAGGTAGCACCTGAGTAAGGGAGTAGTCGTATACCAGACTACCATTCAGAAATGTACCTGTCCGAAGGTAGCATCTGAGTAAGGGAGTAGTCGTATACTAGACTACCATTCAGAAATGTACCTGTCCGAAGGTAGCATCTGAGTAAGGGAGTAGCCGTATACTAGACTACCATTCAGAAATGTACCTGTCCGAAGGTAGCATCTGAGTAAGGGAGTAGTCGTATACTAGACTACCATTCAGAAATGTACCTGTCCGAAGGTAGCATCTGAGTAAGGGAGTAGCCGTATACCAGACTACCATTCAGGAATGTACCTGTCCGAAGGTAGCACCTGAGCAAGGGAGTAGCCGTATACCAGACTACCATTCAGGAATGTACCTGTCCGAAGGTAGCACCTGAGCAAGGGAGTAGCCGTATACCAGACTACCATTCAGGAATGTACCTGTCCGAAGGTAGCACCTGAGTAAGGGAGTAGCCGTATACCAGACTACCATTCAGGAATGTACCTGTCCGAAGGTAGCACCTGAGCAAGGGAGTAGCCGTATACCAGACTACCATTCAGGAATGTACCTGTCCGAAGGTAGCACCTGAGTAAGGGAGTAGTACCAGACTACCATTCAGGAATGTACCTGTCCGAAGGTAGCACCTGAGTAAGGGAGTAGCCGTATACCCGACTACCATTCAGGAATGTACCTGTCCGAAGGTAGCACCTGAGCAAGGGAGTAGCCGTATACTAGACTACCATTCAGAAATGTACCTGTCCGGAGGTAGCATCTGAGCAAGGGATGAAGGTCTAACTTGGTCGTACATTAGACTGTATTTGAGCAGCATCTGGTCTAACTTGGTCGTACATTAGACTATATCTGGGCAGAATCCGAGGACTTGACGGTCTAACTTGGTCGCACATTAGACTGTCACTGAGCAGAATCTGGTCTAACTTGGTCGTACATTAGACGGTATCTGAGCAGAATCCGAGGACTTGACGGTCTAACTTGGTCGCACATTAGACTGTCACTGAGCAGAATCTGGTCTAACTTGGTCGTACATTAGACTGTATTTGAGTGGTATTTGAAGATTTGAAGGTCTAACTTGGTCGTACATTAGACTGTATCTGAGTTAATGAAGGTCAGAATGGATCGTACGCTAGATCGTATCTGAGTTGAAGGAGTCATATGTTGAGATGAATCAGGATGAACCGTACGCTAGGCTATATCTGAGAAGTGAAGGTCCAACTGGGTCGTACATTAGACCGTGTTGGGAGTAGTTGAAGATCAGAATGGATCGTACGCTAGATCGTATCTGAGTTGTTGTTAAATCTTGAATGTAATAGATAAAGATGCCCGTCTGAATGGACCTTTGTTTTGACTGTGTCAGGAGGATAATTGACCTGAAAAATAAAGTTAGCTTCATGCCATGTCATGATGCATGAGATGCAAATGTTGTATGCATGCGAAATGATGTAATGAATGAATTATGCGTCTGAAATAAATGCGAACATTGTATGCATGTATATGTTACGAAATGATGTAATGTATATGATGCGGAATGAAAATTGTATGTAGGTATGTGATGTGAAATGATGTAATGAATGCACTATGCGTCTGAAACGTTCTTCCAGGGGACTCTACTGGGGAATAAATCTCAGTCTTTTGGCCGGAGATATTTGTATCGATGACCCTTTCTTAGCTGGGGGTACTTGATTTCTGTCTGACGATGAAAACACTCAACAGAGCCTGGCTGGGGATGGAAGAGATGACATGTCTGTCTGGTGGTGCCGACCTCTTCTGGGGAATAATTGGCGTTGCCGGGGAATCGAATTAGCAACGGATTCATTGGAAAGCGTGGTTAGACCTTCTCCTTGGTCCTGAAGTCTTGTAGTAATCGCTATTTCTATTTTAGGCATGTATTTTTGATAAACATTAATCATATTCAAATGCATATATCAATTCAAATTAAATCAATGGACGTTTATGCAATCAAAACGGAAAAAGTAAAAACAAAAGCATCTTTTTTGGAGATAAAATTGTATTGATTTTGAAAGAGGGCCTATAAACAGGCAATTTGTGTACAAGGAGACAGAAATCCTAGTAAGAGGAAATTGTCAAGAACACAAAGAGAAAGCTATGCAGAGAAAGTCCTATTGATTTTAATTCCACTACTGTCATCATGTCTTCAAGCATCTCATCTTCTGCTGTCGGATAGAGGTGATTGGCTTGTTCAGTCCCTTGAACTTGGTTGAAGCTGACAGAGAACGGGACATAGTCATACGCTTGAATCCCTAATTTTTGCCTGGACCGCCTTTTCAGGTTTTCAGTCCACCAGGATACCCGTTTTTGCCCAAGCCGCCTTTTCAGGTTTTCGACTTGCCGGGTGTACATTTTTATATGTTTATCCCTAATTTTTGCCCGAACCCTTTTGGTTCGCCAGGATGCCCTTACTTTTGCCTAGGTACGTCGACCTAGCGGGTCTCTGTTATGCGTAGTATTTTTTAACTATGTCCGCGTTCACAGGATACGGGAAGTCTTCGCCATCCATTGTAGCAAGTATCATGGCTCCACCAGAGAATACCTTCTTAACCACAAATGGCCCTTCGTATGTGGGAGTCCACTTGCCTCTGGGATCCCCTTGTGGTAGAATGATACGCTTGATCACCAAGTCGCCAACTTGATACACCTGTCTCTTGACTCTTTTGTTAAATGCCTGGGTCATGCGCTTCTGATATATCTGCCCGTGACAAACAGCCGCCAGTCTCTTCTCGTCAATCAAGTTTATCTGATCGAGTCGAGTCTGAATCCATTCATCTTCATCTAAGCCCGCCTCTTTCATGATTCTTAGAGAGGGAATCTGGACTTCCACTGGTAAAACAGCTTCCGTTCCGTAGACTAAAGAGAAAGGAGTTGCCCCTGTCGAAGTGCGTACTGAAGTGCGATAACCATGGAGAGCAAATGGTAACATCTCGTGCCAGTCTTTGTACGTTACTGTCATCTTTTGCATGATCTTCTTAATGTTCTTATTAGCAGCCTCCACGGCGCCATTCATCTTTGGCCGGTACGGAGAAGAGTTATGATGCTTAATTTTGAACTGCGTGCAGAGTTCAGTAATCATCTTGTTGTTCAAATTAGTACCATTGTCAGTGATAATCCTTTCAGGGATGCCATACCGACAAATAAGGCTATTCTTGACGAACCGTGCCACCACATTCTTGGTGACAGAAGCGAATGAGGCTGCCTCTACCCACTTCGTAAAGTAATCAATAGCGACAAGAATGAAGCGATGTCCATTAGAAGCCGTGGGTTTAATCTCTCCAATCATATCGATGCCCCACATTGCAAAGGGCCAAGGAGCTGTTAACACGTTCAATGGAGCAGGAGGCATATGTACTTTGTCCGCATAGATCTGGCACTCGTGACAGGTTCTGGAGTGATGGTGGCAATCAGTTTCCATGGTAGACCAATAATACCCTGATCTCAGAATCTTCTTAGCCATTGTATGTCCATTAGAATGAGTCCCAAAAATACCGTCATGCATGTCTTCCATAATCTTTTCTGCTTCCGTTTTATCCACACAGCGAAGCAGAGTCGAGTCATGATTACGTTTGTATAACACTCCATTACTCAGAAAGAATTTAGCGGAGAACTTCCTCAGGAACTTTCTGTCGTTGACGGATGCCCCTTCGGGGTATTCCTGAGCTTCTAAATATCTTTTCACGTCGTGGAACCAAGGTTTCCCTTGTACCTTTTCAGTGTGAAGTTCATAACAGTGTGCTGGTTCATCTAATCGTTCAATAGTAATCCTGGGAGCTTCACCGTCCCATCTGACTCTGAACATAGATGACATGGTAGCTAATGCGTCTGCCAATTGATTCTCCTCTCGTGGAATATGTTCAAATGTAATCTCTTCAAAGTATGGGATTAATGTCATCACCCGCTCTCGATAAGGGATGAGATTTGGATGTTTAGTCTCCCATTCTCCGTTGATCTGACTGATTACCAAGGCCGAATCTCCGTACATACTCAAAAACTTGATTCGCCAATCTATAGCAGCTTTGAGTCCAAAAATACATGCTTCATACTCATCCCTATTATTGGTACAATGAAAACATAGTCTAGCAGTGACAGGTGTATGGTAACCTCCGGGAGAAATAAGTACAACCCCAACACCATGGCCCAATGCATTAGAAGATCCATCAAAGACCATAGTCCATCGGGATCCCAGTCCGGGTCCTTCATCCGGTTCAGTTTTTTCATCATCAGTAACAAGCATGACATCCTCATCTGGGAACTCAAAATTCATAGATTGATAATCATCCACCGCTTGATAAGCCAAATGATCAGCGAGCACGCTTCCTTTGATGGCTTTCTGGGTAGTATACTGGATGTCGTACTCTGTTAAGATCATCTGCCATCTCGCTATTCTTCCGGAGAGGGCAGGCTTCTCGAACATGTATTTGATGGGATCCATCCTAGAAATCAACAAAGTGGTATGATTCAACATATACTGTCTTAGTCGGCGAGCAGCCCAGGCCAAAGCACAGCAAGTTCTCTCGAGCAGTGAGTATCTTGTTTCACAGTCGGTGAACTTTTTGCTCAGGTAGTATATGGCATGCTCTTTTTGACCAGACTCGTCACGTTGCCCCAACACGCACCCCATTGAACCTTCCAACACGGTCAAATACATGATTAGAGGTCTTCCTTCAACTGGTGGTATCAGAATGGGAGGTTCCTGGAGATATTTCCTGATTTTGTCAAAAGCTTCTTGGCATTCGTCATTCCATATCATCTCTTGATTCTTCCTCAATAATTTGAAGATGGGTTTGCAAGTGGCGGTCAAGTGGGAGATAAATCGGGCAATGTAGTTCAAGCGTCCCAAGAAACCTCTGACCTCTTTCTCCGTACGGGGAACTGGCATTTCTTGAATAGCTCTCACTTTAGCCGGGTCAACCTCAATTCCTTTACCACTGACAATAAAGCCCAAGAGTTTACCGGATCTTACTCCAAAAGTGCATTTGTTCGGATTCAATCTCAACTTGTACTTCTTCAACCTCTCGAACAGTTTGTATAAATGATCGAGATGTTCTTTTTCAGTATGAGATCTGGCTATCATGTCATCCACGTATACTTCTATTTCATGATGAATCATATCATGGAATAAAACCACCATAGCACGCTGGTACGTTGCCCCGGCGTTCTTTAGACCGAATGGCATTACTTTGTAACAGAAGGTGCCCCATTGCGTCACAAACGTAGTTTTCTCCATGTCCTCAGGTGCCATCTTAATCTGGTTATAACCCGAGAAACCATCCATGAAGGAGAATACTTTGTGTTGAGCGGTATTGTCTACCAGAACATCGATGTGTGGGAGTGGAAAGTCGTCTTTGGGACTTGCTTTATTCAGGTCTCGGTAATCTACGCACATTCGCACCTTACCATCCTTCTTTGGCACTGGCACCACATTAGCAACCCATTGAGGATAAGAAGTAACGGCTAGAAAACCGGCATTGAATTGTTTCATAACCTCGGCTTTGATTTTCTCAGACATTTCAGGACGCATGCGGCGAACCTTTTGCTTGACAGGACGACAGTCTTCCTTCATTGGCAGACGATGCACTACTATGCCAGTATCCAACCCGGGCATGTCTTCATAGGACCAAGCAAAAATCTCTCCGTAGTCACGTAACATCTGAATCAATCTTTCTTTGATACTGTTTTCCAATCCTGCTCCTATTCTGACTTCTTTTCTTTCCACTTCAGTACCTAGATTTACGACTTCGAGTGACTCTTCATGTGGCTGTATAGTCCTTTCCTCTTGCAGTAATAGTCTGGCAAGCTCTCCAGGGACTTCACAATCTTCCTCACTTCCATCTTCGGCTTGGTAGATTGGATTTTCAAAGTCATAATGAACAGTAGCGGAATTATTATCAATAGGATCCATAATGGATACGGATCTGCAATTCGTTACGTGAGTGTGTGTAAGAAAGCATAGCTTGTTTGAAAGACGACAGGAAAAATAAAGAGCGCAATATTTGAATGCGAAAAGGTCCATTGATTTATTGAATATGAATATGCTTATGAAATGACAAAACCCTTAACAAATTAGCTATTGTGCCCCGGGCATAGACACAATGCTTTAAGAAGTTCAATTGAAAAATTAAAATTTTCAATACTAAATGGACAATAACAATTACTCCTGACTAAAGGAGATCGGGATAGTGTCTTCAGCCTTCCAATTATTGAGTCCGTCGCCAATTGTTGGGAAGATCCAGCTATCCAGGTCGCAATCACTGTCAGCATCTTCTACATCATTGATTTGATCTTTGACCACCTTCTCAGAGCTAAATCCCAGACCAGATTTATCAGACTTGTAGGGTATGTTGATCAGTTGACCCCAGTCAGTACAGCCACCACCTTCAACCACAGCTTGAGCGTCCTTCAGGGAAACCATGGCAGAAGGAGCTCGAATAACAAGGGGAGTTGGCTTAAGGACAGGACTAGGCGGAGGAACCACTTCAAATGACTGAGACGGAGTCTCGAAGAATTCACCATCCATCTCGACATATCTGAAGGTATGCACACTACTGACAATGTATTCTTCTTCCCCACACACAGTGACAATCTTTCCCTCTATTGGATATCTCAGCTTTTGATGGAGAGACGAAGCTACAGCACCTGCCCCATGAATCCAAGGGCGTCCCAGCAAGCAGGAATAGGCGGGGCGAATGTTCATTACATGAAAGGTAGTGTTGAAGACTTGAGGTCCTATCTTGATAGGGAGAACAACTTCACCGTGGACAACGCTCTTTGCACCATCGTAAGCACGCACCACAATGTCACTAGGCTTCAATTCAACGCTCTTGTAGTCAAGTTTATCGAGCACGGCTTTCGGTAACACATTCAACGAAGAGCCATTATCGATCAACACATGAGACAAGGTGATCCCCTTACACTCAATGGAGATATGCAGAGCCTTGTTGTGGTTCTTTCCTGCTGGTGTCAGGTCAGCATTGGAAAAACCTAGGCCGTCGTCAACAGTCAGGTTAGCAACATAGTTTTCGAACTGATCGACGGAGATCTCCTGAGGTACATGGGCAGTCTTCAGGAATTTTATCAAGGCATTGGCATGAGATTCAGAAGATAGCAACAAGGATAACATCGAGATTTTGGAAGGGGTATGCCCCAACTGTTCTACAACATCAAAATCACTCTTGCGAATGATCTTCAGCACTTCTTCCATTTCTCGTTTGGCAACGTCTTCAGTAGTAGCTTCGGTCGGTGTCTCTGACTGAGAAGGGTTGACCGGTTCCTTTCCTCGGTTTTCGGGAACTGGAGGTGAGATCTTTGGAGAGAAGATCCTTCCGCTTCGAGTAACTTTACTAGTCCCAACAATGTCATTAGGATTAGCAGAATCACCAACTTGCTTTACGCCATGGATGTAAACATCACCGCCATAATTCCACGGAATAGCTTTGCTTGAGGAATACGGGATCGGGCCAGGTGCAGTAATGATCAGGGGAGCTACTCTGGGCTCGGCGATAATCTTCACAGGTACTCTGATAGCAGTAATCTTCACTGGAACTTTGGACCTTCCAATCACAGATATTTCTTCAACAGGGTTTTCCGTCTTAGAAACCCTTTCAAAGAGAATTGTACGATCGTCCATCAGCCGTTGAATACCATTCTTCAATTTCAAACAGTCCTCGGGCCAGAGTATGCAGAGGTTGCAATCTTCAGTACAACCTGGAAATAAACCAGCTTACAATAAATTCTTCTTTATGATCGGGAGAGGAGATGTCAAGTCCGCTACAGTAGTAATGAGAGAATCGTCATCGAGAGCATTAACAGCCTTGTCATGATTAGGCATAGGAGCAGTGATGACATTAGGAGTCTCCGGAGGCTCGAACTCAATTTCCCCAGCGTCGATCATGTCCTGAATTTTATTCTTTAACAGCCAACAATCGTTTGTATCATGCCCGGGGCTATCGGAGTGATATGCACACCTGGCATTGGGATTGTAACGAGGCGAAGCAGTGTTGACATTTGCAGGAGGACCTCTGAGAGTGATCAAATTTACCTTCAGCATGCTTTGCAGTGCTTG
The DNA here is from genome assembly GCF_024323335.1 of Lathyrus oleraceus. Classification (NCBI taxonomy): domain Eukaryota; kingdom Viridiplantae; phylum Streptophyta; class Magnoliopsida; order Fabales; family Fabaceae; genus Lathyrus; species Lathyrus oleraceus. Next base: position 34,264,041 of record NC_066584.1, on the reverse strand, counting down.
TGCTAAAGTCATATTGAGCTTGGTAAACTGCCTTCTTGGTCTGTCTTGTCTTTGCTGGAAGTTTTGAGCTGGCGGGGCTGCGATCGTCACTGCTCCAATGGCATGGTCACCATTTTTCTTATTATGATTCTTTTGACCATACACAGCGTTCGATTCATTCTTCCCATGATAGGACTTCTTACTGCTTGTAGAAGTAGCTGGCGGTAACTTTCCACTTCGGATGCCGCTCTCCACCCGTTCACCTGTCAGTATAAGTTCAGTGAAACCTGATGAAGAACTCCCCAGTAGGTGGCTGTAGAATGGGCCAGTCAGGGTACCCATGAACAGGTCTACTAATTCTCGGTCAGTCATAGGGGGTTTGACCCTGCCAGCCAAATCTCTCCATTTCTGAGCATACTCTTTGAAGCTTTCTTTAGATCCCATAGCCATATTCTGCAACTGTAGCCGAGTAGGTGCTAATTCAGAATTGTACTGGTACTGCTTATAGAAAGCTGTTGCTAAATCAGTCCAGGTGCGGATGTCAGAGCTCTCGAGCTGATAATACCATTCCAACTGAGTGCCAGACAGACTTTCTTGGAAGAAATGGATCCACAGTTTCTTATCAATGGTGTGCGGCTGAATCTTTCTCACATAAGCCCTTAAATGCATCTGAGGACAGGATGCACCATCGTACTTAGTGAAAGTGAGGATTTTGAATTTGCGGGGAATGGTCACATCGGAGACCAGACCCAAACTTTCGAAATCTAGACCAGGCGCCTTCTGACCCTCCATGGCTAGCATGCGTTCTTCCAGCAATTTGTACTTATCATCTCTTGGAGAGTACTGTTCATTTTCATAGTCCTCATCGTCATCCTCAGGGTTGGAGAAATCAACATTCTCTTCCTCTGAGTCATTCTCCGCCCCCTCTTCTGGACCATTCGGGATTCCAAATTTGATTCCCGTAGCCTGTCCTTTACGCCTTCTTCCCGGGTTAATGAAATTCACAGCTTTCTTGTCTCTCTTCTTCTCGACCAAAAGAGCCTTCAGTTCCTCCTGCCCCTTGGATAAGCTTAGCATCATCTCCTTGAATTGAGCATTCTGAGTCTGGAGATCTTTGACAGTCTGTTCGAGATCCATTTTTCTGTTTAAGAGGCAGACCGTGAGAATATGGTCCTTTGGAATACCTGTTATGCAATGTTATGTTATGCGATGCAATGCATGAAATGTTTTCAAGGACTTTTGGAATTTAACTTTGCGTAAATCACCAGCAAGGGAGAAATGTTTATTGCTGAATTTTTTTGATCAATGTTCATTACAAAAGGCATAATAATAAAATACAATGAAAGCTCAAGTCTCCCAAGGGCGACTTCTTTTTGGGCGAAGATATGCATTGAGTCTTCGTTCCTCGTTAAGCTGACTGGTGAGCTCTAGTACTTTCTTCCTTTCTGCATTGAACTGAGCTTCGAAAGTATCTCTCTCCTCTCTCAACTGGGTCCAGGATCTTTTCAATTCCTCAACATCAGTAGGCATATCTGGATAAGGAATGATCTGGGAAGTACCTCCTTCGACCTCTGATTCAACAATCAATAGTTCGACTGCAAGATATGGCATGACAAGTTCGCGAGCTCTGGCGCGTACCCATCTGAGATAAGGATCCATAGGAATAGAATTTTTCTTTCCTAAATTGCTTCTTTTCACCATGCCCCAAGCTCGTACAAACCTTTGGCGGAGACCTTGAGAGTCATTGTCATAGTCAAACACTATACCTTGAATAATCATTTCATGCGGACCATCCCTTCGAGCATACCCAAACTGACGTAGGGCTAAGGTAGGATTATAAGTAATACCTCCTCTTATCCCCATGAGGGGTACATTAGGGAATTCTCCACAACGGTCGATGATGATAACATTTTCTCTGAGGTTAGAACACCAACGGATGTCTAAATGGGAGAGTGCCATTATCCTTTGGGACCATTTCAGATTTTGATCATTCTTCAAGATTGATTGAGGAAGGTGCGAAATAAACCACCTAGACAACAAAGGTACGCAGCACATGAGAGTCCCTTGCTTCTTCATAGTACGAGTGTGAAGGGAATGCAAGATGTCTCCAAGCAAGGTAGGCACAGGGTTATGAGTGAGGAATATCTGAATAGCATTCATGTCTATGAATTGGTCCGGATTAGGGAATAGCACCAAACCATAGATTAGCAATGCTAGAACATCTTCAAAAGCATGGACATTCATAACTTTTAGGAATTCTCGGGCCTTACTTATCAGAAATTTGGCAAGCAAACCTTTCATTCCACTTCTCGTTACCCAATTGGTCTCAATGTCAGGCTTTGTCATGTGTAAAGCTGCGGCAACTTCTTCAGACTTCGGAATCTTTTCCAGACCACTGAAAGGTATTTGATCAAGGATAGGTATCCCAAGCAGCTGGGAGAATTCTTCTAATGTGGGTACCAACTGATAGTCTGGGAAAGTGAAGCAATGATGTTTAGGATCGAAGAACTGGAATAGGACTCTCATCATATCTTCTTTGAAACCAGTGGTAGCTAAGTTGAGAAGATGACCATGTTTCTTGTTGAACTGAGCATGATCGGGGAGTTCTGACACCAAAACCTTGAGTTGAGGAGAGATTGCTACAAGATTGATCCGGATAGTCTTCCTGGAAGCCATAACCTGCTCACCTGTGCAAAGCTAAATTCCTAAGTCCTTGAAATGGTTAGTATGATGTCATGATGTTATCATGTTATGTTGTTATGTAAGCGCAAGCATGTCACACAACAATTATTCCTAGGTTTTAAGGCTTGCATGAGTTCCATAGGTGAATACCTTCCCCACTGAAGTTTGGTTGGTTCAACCTGTTCTAGAATAGTAACCGGGTTCTAGAAGGATCTCAGATCATCGACCTTTCTTTAAGTCCACTTCAGTGCAACGCCAAGTGGTTGACCGAAGCTTCCCTAAAGTCCAATCTCAAAGAGTGTAGTATCGAGTATCAACCAACCTCAGTCGGAACCGAAGCCAGTTATCTCACTACTTTCTAATGGCTAGGATGAGTCAATTAGGGTTCTAAAGGTCTGGTTAATGCTTTGATGACACCACGCGGAAGCCAAATTTTTTCTCAAGTAACATGAGGAACATCAGGACAACCAAAGTGTCACATTAACCGTAGCCATCATTTTAACCATTCCAGTATACGCCGGATAGTCGCGATGATCTATTGCTACTTACCTAAGGTACACTAGATCCGGGTGTAGGATCTTTCACTCAAACAATCCCTTAAACGAAGGAACAATTTAAAACATAAATGATTTTTTTTTTTTTTTTTTTTTTTTTTAAGATGGACCTCTCTCTTTAGATCCCCAGCAGAGTCGCCAGTTCTGTCATACGGTGAACTGGACTTTATTGGATTTTTAATCGCAATGTCGCGGTTAGCAAGAGTCGCCACCGACTTTTCTTTTATCCCATAAGGAAAGGTGGAAAAGAACAGGAAAGACCTTAATTTTAAATTCTTAGGTTCGGGAGGTACTTTATACAAAGGGAAGGTATTAGCACCCTTTGTATCCATGGTTATCCATGGGCTCTTAATTGCTCAATCATTTATGTTTTCTAGTTTGAAAAAGGTGGTCGAGAAATGTGTGAAAAAATGTTTTGAAAATGAGAATTTAACTTTGTAATGATTCTTGCATGAATGTATACAAAGTGGTTATCTCGTATAGTTTTTGGAAGTAGTTTAGAAAAATATAACTCGGCAATGATCCTAGTACGGATGTATGCTAAGTGATGATTTTCCAAAAGATGTTTGAAAGGTGTGAGGTGTGAAAAGTATTTTTTTGTTATGAATGAGCAATTAAGGTTATACCTGTCCGAGGTCTTTCCAGGCATTTCCTATCCTTATGAGGGTAAAACTGTCCTGACTATTGAGAAGTAAGTAGTTTTATCCTTGGGATGGAGAAGGGTCATCGTAGGGTCATTGATAGGTCATTGAAGGCAACAGTAGTGAGGATACCTTAGCATTCGAAGGGACGATCATCATTTAACCGTAGGCTACACCGAAGGGTCATCGAGGGACAAAATCGTATTTTCGAAGGCAACATCCGAGGGACTATGATGATTTAACCGAAGGGTCTTTGCTAAGGATATCCCCATATTCGCGGGACATGACCGTATTACGTAGTCGTGGGGTAATAAAGAGAGGTCCGATATCATTTATTTAAAGTCCGGACTTTAACAATTAATTAGATAGCCGTAATCAGTTAGGTAATTAGGTCCACAGGAAATCAATGAAATCAATACATTAAAAATCAAGCTTGGTGATTCAAGATGAATCTCCATATTAAACTTAGGTCATCCAAAAGCCGTCTCCTCAAGAATGTCCACACCTAAAGCGGCATGCCTAGCCGGTTATTTCTTTGGAAGTATGCTAGCCTTTACATCATGCAACACACGGATTAGAGCATTGAGGCAAAATACAATTGGAAATAGCCCCATAAAATAAATATAACAGTCAGAAATTTAAGCCAAATAATGCAGAATCATGATTAGATGAACATAAAATGGACAACAAAGAGACAAAACAGCCACTGTCCCGTTCGCCTCTGCTTCGCCTAGCGAAGGCTCGCTGCAGGCTCGCCTAGCGATGAGCTAGCGAGCGACCACGGGTTTGGAATTTGAGAACAGTATGACCTCAACCTGCGGCATGGCTTATGGCATCCAACACATAATTACATGGTTCAGCATTCACAATATTCAGGCACACTTAAATTCACATGCAAAACTTCAAATATGTTTATGAATTCAATTATAATATCATCCACAAGTTAAGAACATGAAGCGGTACCACATGCCAAATGAGAACACAAAGCGATATCACATGCAGATTAAGAACCTAAAGAGGTACCACATGCAAAATAAGAACATAAAGTGATAATCACATGCAGATTAAGAACCTAGAGCGGTACCACATGCAAAATAAGAACATAAAGCGATATCACATGCAAATTAAGAAAATAAAGCGATAATAGTGATGCAAACCTGTTTGCAATCGAATTGCAACCTTGAATTGGCGAGCCGGATTGAGTTGGGCGGCGGTAGCTTCGGAGCGGGTGAGCGGCCTTCAGGGTTTCCGTCTTCCGAATTCTCTGGATCAGCAGGGTTTCAGTGTTTCTCCCTCTGAGTCTGTGTGTGTGTTCGTCCGTCCGTGTTCGTCCGTTTGTGTCTGTCCTTTTTCGTGGCAGAGGAGCTGGTATTTATAGTAGTAGTGGTGGTGACCTAATGGGCTTAAAATGAGGTCCAAAACTTCAAATTTTCGCAAGCTTCGCTAGGCGAAGGAATTGCTCGCCTAGCGAGCAAGCTAGGTCTGGGCTTTTTCTGGACCTGATGCTTCGCTGGGCGAGTGGCATGCTGAGATATTCGCTAGGCGAAGGAATTGCTCGCCTAGCGAGCAAGCTATTTTGGGCCACTTTGGATTAGGCCTGTTGTGAGCTGGGCTTTTGTCCATTTAATATCAGCGCCTTGCAGATCAAGTCAGAGGGTCTTGGAAAATGCTTGGTAATATCAACGGGCAAATTTTGGGGTATGACAACTCGGGCCAAACAGGAAATAACGATTTCACAGAGGAAATGCACACTCAAACTCAATTGGGGAAGAAAAGATCTTCAACATAGGAGGAGCAGAAATATATTATCCAATACCGGTTACGGGTTAAGGGGATAACAAAATCTGACAGGGAGGACATTCGTTACCGGTTAAGGTAAACATATCAAGGATGACTCGCTGAAGGTAAACAGGAGATGTATTCATTACCGGTTAATGGGTAAGAATAAACTGATGGGAAAAGCCAAAATAGGATTTACAACTACCAGGCACTGGGCAGAAGACCAAAGAAAGAGAATATTCATCACTGGTTAAAGTGAACATATCAAGGATAGACTAAAAGGAAAGAAAATCCGTCATCGGTTAAGATGAACATATCAAGGATAGACTTTCCTGGGGATTCTAGGGAGGATATCCGTCACCGATTAAGATGAACATATCAAGGATAGACTGCCTGAAAAGGCAAGGATTACAACTATCGAATGCTGGATAGAATACCAAAAAGAGAATATCCGTCATCGGTTAAGATGAACATATCAAGGATACACTCAGTGAAGGGAAGAAAAAGCAGGATTTACAACTACCGATTACTGGGCAGAAGACCGCAAAGAGAAGGAAATCTGTCATCGGTTAGGATGAACATATCAAGGATTAACTCTCTGGGAAACAAGATAGGGATTATAACTACCGGTTACTGGGTAGAATACCACAGAGAATATCCGTCACCGGTTAGGATGAACATATCAAGGATAAACTCAAAGTAGGGGAAGAACATACCCGTCATCGGTTAAGATGAACATATCAAGGATATACTTCTTAGGGAAACGTGAAAACGGATCCGTTGGGGAGAAAAGGGTTACTCTTGTCGGGTATTGGGCAGAATGACAAACATGAGAACAATATTACCAGCTACTGGGTAATAGGATCTCAGGGGACCAAAAGCGTCTATCTAGGCAAGATCTAGAAAGAAAAGGTCAATCAAAGGGCTCAACCCAATGAGGATAAAACTCAAGGGGAGTGGTTCCATCCAGATAATCAACTGGGGAGGAAGCTGAAATAATGTCCATCCACGAGGAAATAACTCAGTGGGGAAAGAGAAAGGTTAAAGTCTTTCTGCTCAATGGGCTGGCACTCTACAATTAAAAGAGGACAGACAAACCAAATCTGCATAGTAAACCACCATAGTAGAGGATCAAAGTGAATGATGAATCACAAAGTACAACAATGAAATAATGAAATTATATGAATATATAAGTATATGTATACGTATATATGATGAGTATGCTGACAAAACGATTACAAGGGATACAAATGTCACTGATTTGAATCATCGATACAACCCCTAGCTAATCCTCGCGGGAGGGAAACAACTACTGGAGAGAAACAAACATTCGGAAGGCTCAATCCTCGTTGGGTAAAGCACAAGGGGAGGACCTGGTGAGGAAACTGCTACAAACCCTGCGGGGAATTTTAGGTCAACATCGTATCAAATGGGAGACAACCCTGCAGGGGACAAACACAATAGCTTCTCAAAATCAGGAGTAACCCTGATGATTTGCGGAGAAGCAAAATTCTGCCGAAGCTGCACAAACTGCCGAAATAACATGCCTACAACTCAAAGGATGCAGGAAAACATGGCTGGGGAAACCAACAAAACTTGGTTACTAAAATATTGCCGGGTATGAAATAGGGATCACGCCTACTGCTTGGGGAGAACCAGTACTGCTCCATACTTAGGGCTTACCACTTTTCAAACCGCTGTTGAAATTCCTTTAAATGATATCGATTGCTTAAAATAACTGCTTTTATATATTTAAGAAAATATGATTTTAATTTAAAATTTAATTTTCAAAATGATCATAATAAAATTTAAATCTATTTGGCTGAATTAAACAAGAGTAGAAACAATTGGATAAAAAACTCGACTTGATTTAATGGAATGGTAGTCTGTAAATGACAAGACTCCATAGATCTTTACAAAAGCTAAAAAATGGTAATTTACATGGAAAAGGGCTACATTGAATACAATGATCACTAATCCTTCTACCCACTTTTGATGTCAACTGTGCTCTTGGCGACTTCGTCGGGGATGGTGAATCGGATTTGACCGATTTGCTCAAGAATGTCTTCAAAATTGAAGATCAGCAGGAAGTAGTTACTTGCCATAATCCCTAATTTTTGCATAAATTGCCCAAAAGGTGGGGTACTCAATTTATCGGGATAACTTTTTTGTTTTATGTCTCTAACTTTTTCCTGGATTGCCCTTTCGGGTTTTCAATCCATCGAGACGCTCATTTTTGCCTAAGCCGCCCTTTCAGGTTTTCAACTTAGAGAACTGTTCTTTTATTTTTAGGTGAAGTATTTCTTGAATGCATTTGCGTTCACAGGACGTGTGAACTCTTCACCATCCATAGTTGTAAGAATCAAAGCACCGCCTGAAAAGGCTCTCTTAACATTATATGGGCCTTCATAATTAGGAATCCACTTGTCCCTAGAGTCTGGTTTGAAAGATAGAATCTTCTTGAGTACGAGGTCACCTTCTCTAAACACACAAGGCCTCACCTTCTTATCAAATGCCTTCTCCATTCTCTGCTGATATAACTGGCCATGACACATGGCAGTTAATCTCTTCTCTTCAATTAAATTCAGCTGGTCATACCTGGTCTGACACCATTCAGCCTCAGTTAACTTGGCTTCCATCAAGACACGCAATGATGGTATCTCAACCTCTACTGGGAAAACAAATTCCATGCCATAAACTAGTGAGAAAGGGGTTGCCCCTGTTGAAGTGCATATGGATGTACGATACCCGTGCAAAGCAAATGGGAGCATCTCATGCCAATCCTTGCACGTCACAACCATCTTTTGGATAATCTTCTTGATGTTCTTGTTCGCATCTTCAACAACCTCATTCATCTTAGGTCTGTAGGGAAAAGAATTATGATGTGCAATCTTGAAGTCTTTGCAAAGAGCTTCCACCATATTATTATTCAAGTTAGATCCATTATCAGTAATGATCTTACCTGGCATACCATACAGGCATATGATCTGATTCTTGATAAACCATACAACAACTTGCTTGGTTACATTTGCATACGATATCGCTTCGACCCACTTTGTGAAGTAGTCAATAGCCACCAGAATGAAACGATGTTTGTTCGATGCTTTAGGCTCAATCATGCCAATCATATCAATTCCCCACACGGAGAAGGGCCATGGAGAGAAAATGACATTCAACAGTGTCGAAGGAAGATGAATCTTATCTGCATAGATTTGACACTTATGGCATTTCTTCACAAACTTGCAACAATCAGATTCCATTGTCAACCAATAGTAACTTGCTCACAACATCTTCTTAGCCATAACATATCCATTGGAATGAGTACCGAAGGAACCTTCATGGACTTCAGTCATCAACAGGTCTGCTTCGTGTCTATCTACGCATCTGAGCAGAACCATATCGAAGTTTCTCTTGTACAATATATCACCATTCAGGTAAAAATTTCCAGCTAATCTCCTCAAAGTCTTCTTATCTTTCCAGAATGCCCTAGGCGGGTAAATCTAACTTTGGAGAAAACACTTGATATCAAAATACCACGGCTTCTCATCCTTGACCTCTTCAATAGCGAACACATGCGTTGGCCTATCAAGACGCATCACGGTCAAATTGGGAACCTCATTCCAGAATCTCACCACAATCATCGAAGCCAACGTTGCAAGAGCATCTGCCATCCGGTTTTCATCTCAAGGGATGTGATGAAATTCAACCTTTGTAAAGAAAGTTGAAATCCTCCTTGCATAATCTCTATATGGTATCAAACCGGGTTGATTCGTCTCCCATTCACCTTTGATCTGATTCACAACCAAAGTTGAATCTCCATAGACGTCTAAATGCTTGATTCTGAGATCAATGGCCTCTTCAAGCCCCATAATTTGGGTTCATACTCAACCATATTGTTTGTACACTTCAAAGTTAATCTAGCTGTAAACAGAAAATACGTGCCTTGAGGAGTAATAATCACTGCCCCAATGCCATTACCATATTGATTAACAACTCCATCAAATACCATGCCCCAACGGGAACCAGGTTCTGGCCTTTCTGCAAGCAATGGTGCATCACAATCTTTCATTTTCAAGTACAAAATATCTTCATCAGGAAAATCATACTGCACTGACTGGTAATCTTCAATTGGTTGGTGAACCAAATGGCCAACCAAGACACTACCTTTGATCACTTTCTGAGATCGGTATTCAATATCGTATTCGGATAACAACATCTGTCAACGGGCAATCCTCCTAGTTAAAGCAGGCTTCTCAAAAATATACTTTATTATATCCATTTTGGATATCAACTAAGTGGTATGATTCAACATGTACTGACGCAGACGCTTAGCAGCCCAAGCCAATGTGCAGCAAGTCTTTTCTAGCATAGAATACCGAGTCTCACAATCGGTGAACTTCTTACCGAGGTAGTAAATAGCATATTCTTTCTTTCCAGTCTCATCTTGCTAACCAAGAACACAACCCATACTATCATCAAGCACAGTCAAATACATGATCAATGGTCTTCCTTCAACAGGCGGAGACCAAATTTGAGGCTCAAGCAAATATTCCTTGATACTATCAAAAGCTTTCTGGAAATCTTCGGTCGAATCACAAGATTGATCTTTCCGAAGAAGCTTGAATATAGGCACACATGTCGCAGTCATGTGTGAAATGAATCTTGAGATGTAATTCAAACGGCCGAGAAAACCTCTAACTTGCTTCTCAGTTTTGGGCTCAGGCATTTCTTGTATTGCTTTGACTTTGGCAGGATCAACTTTAATACCCTTCTCGCTGACAATAAAGCCCAACAACTTACCAGAATGAACACCAAATGTACACTTATTGGGATTCAAGCGGAGTTTGTACTTCCTCAAACGCTGGAATAACTTCAACAAATTCTCAACATGTTCCTCTTTATCAATGGATTTAGCAATCATATCATCAACATAGACTTCGATCTCTTTATGCATCATATCATGAAAAATAGTAGTCATTGCTCTCTAGTAAGTTGCACCAGCATTCCTTAAACCGAAAGGCATCACTCTATAACATAATGTTCCCCAAGATGTAATGAATATGGTCTTCTTCATATCCTCGGGTGCCATCTTGATCTGATTATATCCAGAAAATCCGTCCATAAACGAAAAGACTTTGAATTTAGTTGTATTCTCTACCAACATATCAATGTGTGGCAGAGGAAAATCATCTTTCAGACTGGCTTTATTTAAATCTCTGTAATCGACGCACATACGGACTTTTCCATCCTTCTTTGGAACAGACACATATTGTCCACCCACTACGGATACTCAGTAGTAACAAGGAAATCAACATCAATCTGCTTCTGCACTTCTTCTTTGATCTTCACTGCCATATCATGATGAGTCCTCCTCAATTTCTGCCTAACTGGCGGGTATTCTGGCTTCAATGGCAATCTATGCTCCACAATCTCAGAATCCAACCCAAGCATGCCTTGATAGGACCAGGCAAACATATCTGAATACTCTCGAAGAAGATCAATCAACCCTTTCTTCACTTCTGGACACAGTTGAGACCCAATCTTGACTTCCTTCACATCATCCTCGGAACCCAAGTTGACTAACTCAATCTGCTCTTCAAATGGCTAAATGGTTTTTTCCTCGTGCTCAAGTAGACGAGACAATTCATCAGACACTTCTTCATCCCTTCCTTCCTCAGCCTCAAACATAGGGAATTCAAAATTTGGCAAAGGAGTAGGATCATTGTATTCAATGAGTTTAGAAACCAACCTGCATAATGATTTGATATTTTGATTTTAGACAAGTGATTTGGTGACCAAATATTATGCAGATGGACAATTATATTTATTTATTTATGTTCTTTTGTGATTACCATTTTCAAAAAAGCAAAAAGTAAAAATAAAACATCATAGATGTGGATGAATTGAATTGAATTTTATTAATGATCAAAACTTTGAAAATGCCAAACAATGTTCACTTCTCCCTTAGGCATAGGAGAAGGATTTTCATAAATAATAAAAGCAATTACTTAGAATGATACATAATAACAGGAACATCGACAGCGATCCAATTGTTGCAAGCTTTTCCATGCGTCACAAAATTGGTGCAGTCTTCATATTCATCCCCCTCGATCACAGCATCTAAGTGTTGTTCATTACCATGAATGAACCCTTCGCTACGGAAACTGGGTTGCACATCTCCAGCTATAATCACATATGAACCCTGTTGGAAACCCAAACCAACTCTGCTCTTGTTCTTAGCGACCTCTACCATCTGGCCTCACTGACCAGAAATACCGTCTTCAACAATCTTTTGCGCGTATTTGAAGGAGGACATAGGTGACCCAACTCTCTTTTCTTCTGCAATAGATAGAGCTTGAAATGGAGTTCCAATCTCATCCCCAACTTCTACATAAGAGAAAGACGACAGATGGCTTACCAACAAAGTCTTCTCCTCACCGACGATAACAAGCTTTCCATTCTTAACAAACTTCAACTTCCGATGTAGCGTTGACGTAACAGCTCCTACCTCATGTATCCATGGCCTTTCTAATAAGCAGTTATATGCCGGGTGAATATCCATTACCTGGAAAGTAATTTGGAAATCACTCGGACCTATCTTCACAGGAAGGTCCACCTCGCCAATCACTGTTTTACGGGAACCGTCAAATGTCTTGACGATCACGCCACTATATCTCATCGGAGCTCCTTGATACAACAATATGGAAAGAGTTGATTTGGGAAGTACATTCAATGAAGAGCCGATGTAAACCAATACATTTGAAAAAGCATCTTCCTTACAATTCATTGAAATATGCAACGTTAAGTTGTGATTTCTACCCTCTTCATGGAGCTCTTCATCACAGAAGCTCAGATTGTTGCAGGAGGTGATATTAGCCACAATATGATCAAACTGGTCGATTGTTACATCATGCTCTACATAAGCCTGCTCCAGTACCTTTTGCAATGCTTCTCTGTGCGCTTCAGAGTTCATGAGCAGAGACAACACATAAATCTTGGAGGGAGTTTGGAGCAACTGCTCCACCACATTAAACTCACTTTTCTTTATCAACCAGGGTACCTCATCATCATCATTAGGCTTCAAACCGCTGGACTCGCCAGACTGACATGTTGGAGCACTAACCGGATCAACTGCAGGCACTTCAACTTTCTTACTGGTAGATACATCCTCTATACTCTTTGGGAACACCGAACCAAAAACACGACCGCTACGGGTCACCTTCGTCACATCCGCAATACTCACAACAGAACTGGTCGTTGGCAATGGAACCTCCTGACCATTCTCCAACATAGTAGCATTATACTGATATGGAACAGCCTTATCAGATGCATACGGGATTGGACCCGCCTACTGTATAACCAACGACGATTACCGATATATTGCTGACATTGCTGTTGTTATTGCTGTCAAATTGAATCACCACTCTCTCTGGTGTCTTGAACACGGGCACTATTACATTCACATCTTCACCCCAGTGACGGGACTGGAGAACCTGAATCATACCTTTATCCATCAACCTTTGGATGTCTCTCTTCACAACCATACAACCTCAGGGGTTAACACTACAAATTGCATAACCATCATGGTCATGCTCACAATCACTCACCAAATAGATATCTTTGTGTATCATCACCAAAGACCTTATAATGAAACAGACATCAAATACTTTGAACTCCCCAGGACAACCATCTACCATGTTAACAGAAGGATTACCATGAGTAGGTAGTGGGTTTGCTTTGACATTCGGTGCACGGTCTTCAAAGGACACCATCCCACTTTTGACCAACTTCTGGACTTCGTACTTCAGGGGATAAAAGTTCTCAATATCATGAACCGGAGCCCCTTGATGAAAGGCACAGCGAAGCTCTGACTTGTACCACCAGGGAAGTGGTTCAGGAATCTGTGGCTGATTTCTTGGTTGCAAAAGGTTCTTGAGAACCAATGATGGATACAATTCAGCATAAGACATAGGAATTGGGTCGAAAGAGACCTTCTTCCTCTCGAAGTTTTATTGTTGATAATTATTGTTGGTATTGTTGTTATTGTAGTTGTTTGTTCTTTGCGGTAGCTGTTGTCGACGTTGTTGTTGAATTGGAATTGATTGATTGTTTGAGAATACATGAATAACAAATGATATTTGATGATGGTGTTGACGGGGTTGTGGACTTCTTCTAACATGAGGCCTCCTCTGCCTCCCCACGGACACTGCATTAGTCTCACCTTCTTTCTTTCTGGAAAACCCACTGCCTTACTTCTTGCTAGACAAAACCTCCTCTTTAGACAATCGTCCCTCTCGGACACCTTCTTCTAGCCCCATCCCCATGTTTACCATTTAGGTAAAGTCACTGGGGGCACTGGCAATCATCCGCTCATAGTAAAATGAGCTCAGGGTCTTGAGAAAACTCTTGGTCATCTCCTTTTCTTCCAAAGGAGGGGTAATCTGAGCAGCAAGCTCTCTCCATCGCTGAACATATTCTTTGAACGTCTCCTTATCCTTATGAGACAATGACCTCAACTGGTCCCTATCCGGCGCCATATCCATATTATATTTGTACTGCTTCACAAATTCTTCACCCAAATCATTGAACGTGCGGACACTTGCACTATCCAAACCCATGTACCACCTCAAAGCGGCACCAGTCAGACTGTCTTGAAAATAATGAATCAGTAACTGATCATTATCAGTTTGCGTCGACATCTTTCTAGCATACATGACAAGATGGCTGAGCGGGCAAGTATTCCCTTTATACTTTTCAAAGTCAGGGACTTTGAACTTCAACGGGATTTTCACATTAGGAACCAAGCAAAGTTCCGCAGCACTCTTACCTAATAAATATTTTCCCCTCATTATCTTCAACTCCTTTCGCAGCTCAAGGAATTGGTCCTTCATTTCATCCATTTTTTCATAAACATCCAGACCCTCAGATGACTCAGAATGATAGATGATGTCCTCAACTCAGGGTAAAGTATGAATGACCGGTGGTGGCACAGACATGAGCTGGCTAGATGCCGGCATGGAAGCAAAAGTAGGCGTGAAACCCTCGGGCACAAAGTTAGGCGGCATTCCCCACGGGAATCCGACAGGCATGGTGGGTGCAAAATGAGTAGTAGTAGCAGGAATAGTAGAGGTAGCAACCTCGGAAATAACAGTCCTCTGAGGAGGAGGAGTTGCAGGCGTTGGGGAAGATTGACTTTGAGCAGCTAGGACTGACTCCATCATGGCAGTCAGGCGGGAAATCTCGTCTTTCAATTCTCTGTTCTCTTGCTCTAGATGTTCCATGATTCTTGGACGATTGACGCGGGTATTGTATCGATGAGTCAGCTTGGCTGAAGCACAAAAGAATAACCAATAAGACATCTGGTGAAAGAGAAACCTGTTACGCAAATGATGCGTGAAATGCAATGCTTGGTTGTTTTTATTTTCAAGGAACTTACTATTTTATTTGCAAATATATAATATCAATTACTCACTTTGATTGATCATAAAATCTCTTTTATTTATATAATTGGAAGGATTACACTAAGTACAATTTCAGAAACCAAAATATGAAATACAAGAGAGAAGGAAACTAATCATCCTAAGGATCCCTAACAATAATGTCAGAAGATCTGGTTGTAGGCGCGTACTTCCTTCGGATGCGTTGGACTTTGGACTCAAAAGAAGTCTTCATCTGAGTCTTCTCGAGGACAAGATGATCAACAATCTTCTTCCAAGCAACGGAAGGCTGAGGCATACTAGAGGAAGATGAAACCTTTGGCTTTCTCTGTCTCTTCATTACTCGGTCTTCAAGAAGCTCAATAAGTGCATCTTTATCCTTAGACTCAAGCTGCAACTTCTCATCCTTTCTGCTCAAGGCATGGAAACGCTCTTCCCACATATCTTTCTCTTTCTTCATCTTGGCAAGTGCGTCTTCCAACTCCTGTACATCTTGGTTAGGGAGAGTTAATGGCTCAACCACAACCATAAACATAGGTCTCTCACAAGCATATGTCATCTTCAATGCCAAAGCTCTCTTCTTCACCCAAAGAGTGTAGGCTTCCAAAGCTACACATTTGTAAGGACCAAGCTCTGATCTTCCTTTCCTATGAACATTATGCCAAGAAAGCACAATCTTTTGCTTCAAATGTTGGGGATCTTTACCCTCTTGATAGAAAAGACCTTCTAACAAATTGTTATTAGGTTTGTCTCTCAAGGGGAACCCAAGTTGACGACGAGCCAAAGGAGGGTTCTAGTTGATTCCTCCTTGTGTACCAATGAGAGGCACATTAGAGAATTCACCACAACAGTCAATAATCTCCAAGCTACTTAATAAAGAATCGCACCAAACTATATCATCATTAGTGAGAGACATAAGTCTCTAAGACCACCGTAGACATTGTTTATTCTCCACAAAAGCAGACGTCTGAGGCAAGTGCGAAATAAACCACTTGTACAGAAGAGGAACACATCATACAATCGTTCCACCACCCTTAGAATTCCTTAGATGCAAAGAGAACTACATATCACCTAACAAAGTAGGCACAAGATTCCCAATCAAGAAAATTCTAATGGCGTTAACATCAACAAAATCGTCAATGTTAGGGAACAAAGTTAAGCCATAGGTGAGCAACATAAAGATAGCTTCAAAAGCATCCACACTACCGGCTTGAGCAAAGGCAGTAGCTTCCTTGATGAGGAACTCAGAAGTCAATCCAAACAACCCTCCTTTCTTCACCCAATGAGTCTCTATTTCAGGCTTCTTCAAGTGAAGAGCTTCGGCTATAAGATGGGATCTGGGAATCTCTTCCAATCCACTAAAGGTTACTTTGTCAGAAATAGGTGTTCCCAAGAGATGGGCATACTCCTCTAATGTAGGCACAAGCTGATAATCGGGAAAAGTGAAGCAACGGTAGAGAGGATCATAAAACTGAACCAACACCCTCAAGAGTCCTTCCACCACATCAGCAGATAGAGCAGATAAAAGCTTCCCATGACGTTGTTTGAAGTCCAAGGGATCTAATACAAAAGATGGTAGCTTCCTTAACTCTTTCAAATCGGGACATCTGAAACTGTACTTCTTAGTGTTCCTTCGTCCACAATACATGGTCTAATAATATTTGCAAATAAAACCTCAGTTCCTTGAAGCTATTTTTCGTATGATGAATGTTATGATGCGCATGTATGCATGAATGCAACAATCACAAATAAGGGATTACACACAAGGCAAACAAAGGTCAAGGGATGAATCAAGTCATTGTCGATATCAATCATCCATTTTAGTGGATTATGGTTTTCACCTTATCAACACCCAAGTTCCATTGATATCGACAAGACTTGATTGGATCAACCAAGAATCAAGGGTTTGTTGTGAGTCACAAGCATGGAGTCAGGTTAAGAACCATCCCAAAGGAGTGTACTAAGGATAAAAACCTGTAGATCATGTTCTAAAAAGTTCCCAGAGTCTTAATTCCATCTATCAGATATTACAGGTTAGGATGACTGACTCATCAACACATAATATTCTCAAGAGAAACTCGTCTGAGTGCAGTATCGTGTAACAACTGTTATCAAGTCTACACTTGAACATCCTCCGCACTACGTCCTAAATAGGCCAAGAGGGGTTAAATGTTCTACGATCCTCAGCTTCTCGGACCCCAAATGATGCCTATCCACAAATAACTTGTGTGACATCAGTAACTCCAAAAGGGTCTCCACTGAGTAGATGGGTCTCAATCCAACTTGTTAAGGACTACTCCACACAAGTCGAACATGACTATACCATCTTCCTATCTTAGTTGCACTCAAGTTTGGGTTAGAACTTATCTCACCACTCAGAGATCACCAAGCATAACAAGCAGATTATATCATACAAACAAATATATAAACATCAAATATACAAATATATGCACATAAAAAAGTAGGCTAAACCCACTGGAGACTACTCCCCAACAGAGTCGCCACTTAATTTCTGTAGCGGTAAATTCATGACCATTAAGCTATGGATAAACTTAATGTCAATTAAACCAGAGTCGCCACCGCGCTTTTATTGTTTCCAAGGGAAAAGGGAAAAGTACGAACAAAACCCAAAAATAAGAAGTTTTCAAATCAAAACTAATAAAATGCCAGAGATTACAGGTAAGGGGGTTGGTTACACAGAGGGAAGGTGTTAGCACCCAAAGTGTCCTAGGTACTCCTAGGGAGCCCTTTTTTGTGTGCATATACGTTTTTGTACAAAATGATGTTTGCAGTAAATAGAGTGGAGGGATGAGAAAAGAGTTCATTAATTATATTTTTGTGTTTGACAAGTCCTTCGGACTTATGCCTATGTACCAACATAAAAATAAGGGATCAAAACCCCGTAGTTTGTGGTAACAATTTCAAAGTGAATGCATTGCTTTTAACAAAAATTTAAGTTTAACAATGACACAAAAAGGCCTAAAAAGGTTTGAATGAGTGTTAGTTCTTTTTGTCTTTTGAAATTTTAAGTCAAGTATAGTTAATTTCATTTACAAGTTTGATTAAGAAAAGGGTTTAAAAATGCAATGGCATAAGGCCAAAGTTTCTAATTTGCAATATGGTCTAAGCTTAGAAAACACAAGCAAAGAAGATTTTAAAAGAGGGAGAGATTTGAAATTAAAGAAGTGGGGAATAGATGAAGAGACTAATCCTAAGCAAAAATTAAAAGTTAAGAGTTGAAAAGATCTGACCAATGGGTTGCAATCCAATAGACAAGAATGTCATATAGAAACCCAAATTTCTCTTGGACTTTAGAATCAAGGAATATCAATACACAAATAGCATGGTGAGGAGAAATGCATCAAATACAGATAACCACATCCAAGCTTAGCAATTCCATGATCTTCTTCATAATCTCCATGTATCAGATGAACTCAAAGATAAGCACTAGGCATAGGTTCAAAGTAACAACTTCAATAAGACCATGTAGCATATGAACTCAAATGGGGTCACAATACTTGCATCAGATGAAGTTTCAAATCACAAGCACTTGGTTTCATGAAAGTTGGCATTGGCCAAGTCCTTTTCCATAAGGAGTGTTGCCTAATTCTCAGTCCCATGTCGTAGATCAAATCCAATAGTCCACACAAATGTTTTTTTAGGGTCTTTTGTTGTTATTATGTACATTAAGGTTAAAAGACCACAAACAGAAATGTTTTTTAGGGTCTTTAGTATGAAGGAGTTATGTATTTTTTAAGTTGAGGAAAATCACTTGTTCAATGGCATTGGTCCAAAATGACCTATAATGTATCCTCATATCACATGCACATAAAAGTTGAATTTTCTCTTCCTCCAAACATAAAACTTGAATTATACATCTTGAATTTAATTGTGAAACTTTAAAATCTTTTATCTCATAAAAATCGAGCAAGTTATGGCCTTGGGAAGTTGACCTCCAAATTAGTGTTTAGACAAAATGACCTATAATCTTTCACCATAAAAAATGACTTTACAAGCAAAAATAGTTCTTGACATCAACATGAAAGTTGTTTGGTATGTCATTTAGAGTAATGTTCATCTTTTAATCATTTTCATATGATAAAAATTGTAGGAGATAGGGTCTAGGGAACCCCAGTTTTGACCTGTTGACTTTCTCTGGTCAACCACCATGAACCAACTTGCTAACTTGATATTATCTTGACTTTTGGGACTCATGGGAGATCATATATTCATAAGAGGATGAAATTTGAGGTATCCCTTGAAATATTTGATCAATGGTTGAAGAAGCTTGTTGAAGAAGTCACACAAGATACCCAGATAAATTAGGGTTTCCAAGGCAAACCAACTCCAAATTCATGATGATTTCTTGATTAAAATAATATGTGAGGATCATGGGGATTCATATATGATGCTTAGAGCCATAGTAAACCATTTATTGATTGAGCTCCTTACATTGAGGGTCTTAAACCCTAGATATGAACTTGATAGATCAAAGGTGAGCATGTGCCCTTCCTACAAAAGAGTTAGATTGTACAAAAACATATTTTTTGGTATTTTGGTTAGTAAAACAAAGATAAATGAAGTATGATGCAATCAAATGGTGCTTGGTGATCTCTCCCAATGCAAACCCAATGAATTAGGGGTAAGGAGGATGCCAATGTGTGATCCCAATGCTAATGCATATAATGAGAATGGCATGAGGGATCTTAGGGTCAAAATTGGGGTCTTACAGCTACAAACTTGTTGAGAAAATGAGAAACGTATGCTTTGTACTTGTAGTGAGAGACAAGGTGGTTCACTTTCAAACACAATGCAACAAAGTTTCTAGAACGGGAATTTTCTTCAGGAATGAAGGTAGGATCAATGGGATGAGGAACTTTTGAAGATTTCGATGATTTGGATCCACTACCGATAGTGATAATCTTGACTCTGAGACCTTTGTATGTTGGCATTTTGCTTCTTATTCCAATAGTAACCTTTGGGTGTTCAGATGTTTATTTTCTTTTTCCTTATTGCTTCTTAGACAAACTTTGGTTGTTGTCCATGATGGTAGTTTGAGAAGTAAGATGATGTTTGAGATTGGTGCAGGAAATGGGTTTGGAGAGATGGATGAAATGTGAAAATGAGAGTGAGGTTTGAAAAGTTACGATATATGTAATTAGAGATAGGAAATGATAAAAAATAATAATGAAGTGTAAGTAATGATGAAATGGAGAAAACTAAAAGTCACACGCAAATTTAAAAAATTTAAATGCTCCGATTCGAGTTAGAGGTTTATGATTTGAATCAAGAGAAATACCCTTGGAGTTTTCTTCAAGTCATACACCTTTCTGATTCGAGTCAAGGCCATAAGGAACTTTTGTGATTCGAATCAGGAGATGTTTTTATTTGAGTCAGACGTCCAGGGGCAAATTCTCTTGGAAAACTTTTAGGTTTGATTCGAATCAAGATCTTTTGTGATTCGAATCAAAGACCAAATTTTTTGAAATTTTGAAAGAAAAATTTAATGTATGAAGAACTTTTTTATTAAAATGAAAAATTGACGCATGAAATTTTAAATGATAAAAAACTTTAATGCTAAAAAAAGGTTAATGCTAATGAATGAACATGTAATACTCAAATGTATAAAATGATCAAATGTGTGATATGCTCAGATGAATTATGATATGCATACAATCATACACACATAGACCAAACACACAAAATACCAGGCACACACACATAATTAAGGTACATTACAAGAAGATAAAATGAGATTAAAACGATCACACCAATTTGATGACCTAGACTTTAACTTGTTGCACACTAAATGATTAGTAAACGACAACAAATATAACAAAAGAAAATTATGATCTATTATATACAATTCGATACTATTTCATTTGCACTTCTAAAGAACACTATCATACACTCCTTTCCCAGATATTAGACGAATTTCTACAGTAGATATTCATAATATCGTTGATCATCATTAAGATAGAGAGCATATGATTAATTATTTCATTTACTTGATTAAATGTCTTGACAATATAGGATAACAAAGTTAAAACGGCTAAATTTAAAAATGATTTCTTTTTACAAAATCAAAGTTAAAGCGCAGAAGCAAAAGATAATGAGCATAACCAAACATGGTAAATAGATTCAATATCACATTTTTCCTCATTATCATAGAGATAAAATCTCAAATAAAATCATTAACTCAAGTACACTTGAAGCTGATATAACAAGCAATATAAATCCATAAACTTAGAGTCAATGCAATCTTGATTTAAGAGATGAATATTCATCAAATTTAAATGCATCACATACCTACACTTATATGATATAATACTATAAAAAGATCTAATTCTAGATGATATTTAATGATAAATTATGCTTAATTATACATGATACAATGTAGAAAATTAGAGAGATATGGATAGAAGAATGTACAGAGGATATATAATGGTTTGGTAATTCGTCATCGATAAGCCTACTCTACTCTTTGACTATTTTAATCATCGGAAATGGCAACATCTTCGACTATGATAAAGGTTAAACATACAAGTATTTTGGTAGCATAAATTATCATTAAACTGAACACTAACAATCCAACACTTTAGCCAACATGGATCTAAAATTACAATTCCTTCCGTTTATGTATATTACTAAATTTCTAACATTAAAGATCTTCAATGATCTTGATACACAAAAATTGATAGACCCACTGACCTGCTCCAAGCTTAAATTTTGCATCATCCTTTACTCGTAACCGATGAAGACTTGTCTGAGCAATTATTCCATCATCGAATGAGGGCGACTTCCAACTTTGTTAAGTGATAACCTTTACTCGGATCCACCAAAGTCTTTCTTGAAGTATGAAGAAAATTATTCTCTTACTTGATAACCCCAATCAATAACATGATCAAGAAGCAATCCTTTATCTTGATACAAACAAAAAAATTCATCCAAAAACCATTAGATTCCCTAATGTACCTCAATTTACCTCTCACGCTCAATCTTTAGAGTTGAGGCCCAAAACAATGGTTTCTTAAAATGAGGTTGAAGATTATGAATTTTATCTAAATAATATGACACAACACAACTGCATAATACTCACACTCTCAACATTCTATGAGGTTTCTCACAAGGTTGAATTTTGGAGATAGTTGGTTGCTGAATGATGAAATCAATTCATGATTTCTATCAAGATCATTGACAAATAAAAGAACAAATTTAGATGAATATTTTGGATTTTCAAAATAGAAACATTCAATGGATTATCAAGAGATTTCTCTCAATTGTGATCACCACTCATTGTTAAGGCATCATCTTAAATAGAAACTCATCAATTTTTATTGGTAGAAAAGTATATGGTTTTGAATAGGTACTAGAGGTAAAGCACAAAAAGAAAGGAATGGGAAAAGTGATTTTAGTCAAATAATGAGTTGTTATGATTTAAATAAAAATATTAGTGAAATGAATCAAGGTAGAGAAGTGAAAAAGTTTATTGCTGGTGATTTGAATCAAGTTTGGATGTGTGATTCGAGTTCAGCAATGTGTGATATGAATCACACTTAATTTTAAAATATTTGGGTGACTTTGATTCAAATCACCAATCCTGTGATTTGAGTCAGGATGTTTTATGCTTCAAACCATAAACTTCTCTAATTCAAATCAGATTGGTAGAGGTAACTTCTTCACATCCAAGTAAGTTCATGATTCGAATCATAGGATGTCGGATTCAAATCAAGACATCCAAAAACCTTGTTTTAAGCCTTCTAACTTGAGATTCAAGAAACACTCGATATTTCAACTTGGATCAAATTGTAAAAATTCTAAAACCCATTTATATGGGTAACAAACTAGTAGATTAAATGACGAGGCGGTTTATGGTACATATCTAACAAGTGAGGTATAATGTTAAAGGAAAATTACAAACAAATAATACAGGCGCGGTAAATCAAATTACAAACACACATTGAACAAATAATTGACATAACATCAAAATATGATACTGAATGCAATGAAATTTCATTAATATGTATGGATTATTCATTCTTGATGCTTCTTTTGGATTAGCTACCTAAGACATGTTTTCATGGTATGAATTGATATTTGAAAGGTATTGGTCATTACTAGATCTAAGTATGTCATCTATTGGATGATAAAGTCTACACAAAGGTTAAGGTTCATTATCCGCATCTAATGTTGATATTGGTGGCATGTTCATTAATATATGCATTTACTATTGAAACTTAATATTGACGTATTTTTTAATAGGAGGAGAGATAGTCTATTAGATATGTACTAGTCAAAAAGTAAAGGTTTATGTGCTCCTCTTACAAGGGAAGGGAGACTTAAAGGTTTTAGTAAGTATATTATGTTGTATGGTGGTTAGGGCTTGCCCTTGACAGCGAGATTCCATGTACGTAGTTTTAGGAGTCCTACTCACGTGAGGTGAGAGGCTCTGTAGATGAATGATATGCTTGGGTATAAGCGTACGAAGGGTGTGATCAATATGAGTTATGATTCAACTAAGTGTTATGCTTAAGGTGTAATGATATGTCTTCCTTCCCATGGAGGGAGGAGTATTTATAAAGGCTTTTTAGGCCTAAGGTTTGGGTAACCCTAAGTGGAGACAACCATTCCCTCATGATTAGGAGAGGTTATTGACCACTGAACCTTTTGGGAGTAATGGTGGACTTCCTCTCCCTTGACTAATGGCTTTGCACATGTCATGGGTGCCATGGGCGAGTCCTTAGGTAACCTCCTAAGCATACCACTCTAGGTCAAGTGTGCCCCTCACCCCATCAATGTGTCCCTGGGTTGAAGGCATCATTTTTTAAAAGGGGAAAATCCCTTAGTTGAAGGCAACTACTTGTCATAGAATGAGTCCCTCAATTTGGGATGAGTAACACAGCTTGAGGCGAGTCCCTCTACTTAAGGTACCACTCCATATACAATTGTACTATAGAGGGATATGCCATATTTCTTCTGATTGGACTCCGAGATGTCAAAGCGTCAATCACTATTGGAAACTTGAGTGCTTTAGTGGAAAAAGAGCATGAGGACATTTAATGCACCGCACGATGGTGCTCTTTAGGAAAACCAATTTATCATCTATTTCTTATGCACATCTTCCAGATGAGCGACTTTCCCGCTTCTCATGGCAGTTACTTTATTGGGTGAATGTATGGCTTATTCCATTGGGTTTCCCCTTTATTATTTCGGAAACCCTTATTTTCCTCCTCAATCTTAATTCTCTTTTTCCAGAATAGTATATCAGGAGGAAAACATCTTATTTTTAGTTTTTCTACTCCAATGTTAATGGGAAAGAAAACTAAGCTTGTTAATGTTCGAGACATTGCATCCTTGTATTCTACTGTAGATATGATTAATAAGATTCGTCATGGCATTGTTTTTTCTAGTACAGGTCATGAGGGATATGTGATTATGGAACCCTATTCAAATGAGAATAGGGTTAATATGGATACCTCCAACGAGCAACTTAATCCTTATTTTTATGTCCACCCCCTATTATTTATGAGTTGAGGGTTTTGATTCTATTAATTTCTTTTGAAATAGATTATCTGACTTACATCTCAGATATAATGTTGTAGCCTGGGCGTGCCTCCTATTGTCGGAGTGTTTCTTTATTTGTTTAGGACAAAGATCCTCCCCATCAATAAATGGGTGATGGTGCTTTGAACTTCACAGGGATTTCGACATTGGGCACCAAACACAACTCAACAGCACTCTTCCCAAACAAATCTTTACCTCTCAGCGTCTTCAATTCCTTGTGCAACTCAAGAAACTGATCTTTCATTTTGTCTATCTTCTCATAAACATCCGAACCCTCAAACGACTCAGAATGATAGATGGCGTCCTCTACGCGAGGCAAAGTATGCACAACAGGAGGTGGCACGAACATGACCGGGCTAGATGCCGACATGGAAGCAAATGTAGGCGCAAAGCCTTCGGGCACAAAGTTGGGCGACATTCCCCACGGGAATCCGGTAAGCATATTTAGCACGAAGTGGGCGGTAGCAACAGGCACGATAGAGGTAGTCACCTCTGAAGTAACAGTCATCGCGGGAGGAGTTACAGGTGTTGGAGAAGCTTGATTCTGAGCAGAAAGAATTGACTCCATCATGGCAGTCAGATAGGCGATCTCGTCCTTCAGCTCTCTGTTCTCTTGCTCCAAATGTTCCATGATTTTCTGATGATTGTCTCGGGTATTGTATCGGTGAGTCAGCTTGACTAAAGCACAAAAGAAATACCAATCAGACATCTGGCGAAAACCTGTTTATGCAAATGATGCATGAAATGCAATGCTTGTTTATTTTTATTTTCAAGGAACTTACTATATCATTTGCAAATATTTAAATGGCAATTGCAACAATTTGATATGACCAAAAATATCTTTTTATTTATATAAATTGGAAGGATTACACTGAGTACAATTTCAGAAACCAAAATAAAAAGATACAAGAGAAAAGGAGACAAGTCATCCTAAGGATCCCTAACAACAATGTCAGAAGACCTAGCTGTAGGCGTGTACTTCCTTCGAATGCGACGGATCTCGGTCTCAAAAGAAGCCTTCATCTGGGTCTTCTCGAGGACAAGCTGGTCAATAATCTTCTTCCAAGCAACGGAAGGATGAGGCATGCTAGAAGATGAAACCTCTGGCTCTCTCTGTCTCTTCATCACTCGGTCTTCAAGTAGCTCGATAAGTGCATTTTTATCCTTAGACTCCAACTGCAACTCTTCATGCTTCTTGCTCAAAGCACATAAACGCTCTTCCCACACATCCTTCTATTGCTCCATCTTGACGAGTGCGTCTTCCAACTCCTCTACATCTTGGTTAGGGAGAGTTAATGGCTCAACCACAACCATAGACATAGGTCTTTCACAAGGATAAGGCATCTTCAACTCCATAGCTCTCTTCTTCACCCAAAGAGTGTAAGCTTCCAAAGCTACACAATTGTGCGGACCAAGCTCAGATCTTCCTTTCCTATGCACATTATGTCAAACATGCACAATCTTCTACTTCAAATGTTAGGGATCTTTACTCTCTTGATAGAAAAGACCTTCTAACAAAGTGTTATTAGGTTTGTCTTTCAAGGGGAACCCAAGTTGACGACGAGCCAAAGCAGGGTTGTAGTTAATTCCTCCTTGTGTACCAATGAGAGGCACATTAGAGAATTCACCACAACTATCAATAATCTCCAAACTGCTCAAAGATGGGTCATACCAAACTATATCATCATTAGTGAGAGACATAAGTCTCTGAGACCACCTTAGACATTGTTTGTTCTCCATAAAAGCAGGTGTCTGAGACAAGTGCGAAATAAACCACTTGTACAGAAGAGGAATGCAACAAACAATCGTTCCACCACCCTTAGAATTCCTTAGATGCAAAGAGAAATACATATCACCCAACAAAGTAGGCACAAGATTCCCAATCAAGAAAAGTCTAATGGCGTTAACATCAACAAAACCGTCAATGTTAGGGAACAATAATCCATAGATGAGAAACACAAAGATAGCTTCAAAAGCATCCACACTACCAGCTTGAGAAAAAGTAGTAGCTTCCTTGATGAGGAAAACAGATGGCAACCCAAATAACCCTCCTTTCTTCACCCAATGAGCCTCTATCTCAGACTTCTTCAAGTGAAGAGCTTCAACAATAATACTAGATCGGGGAATCTCCTCCAATCCACTAAAAGACACTCTACTAGAAATAGGTATCCCCAAAAGATGAGAATATTCCTCCAAGGTAGGCACAAGCTGAAAATCTGGGAAAGTGAAATAGTGGTAAAGAGGATCATAGAACTGCACTAGCACACTCAAGAGTCCTTCAACCACATCAATAGACAAGATGGACAGAAGCTTCCCATGACGTTGTTTGAAGTCCAAGGGATCTAATACAAAAGATGCTAGCTTCCTTAACTCTTTCAAGTCGGGACATCTGAAACTGTACTTCTTAGTGTTCCTTCGTCCACAATCCATGGTCTGAAAATATTTGCAAATGATACCTTAATTCCTTGAAATTTTTGTGTGATGAATGTTATGATGCGCATGAATGCATGAATGCAACAATCACAAATGAGGGATCACACACAAGGCAAACAAACAAAGGTCAAGGTATGAATCAAGTCATTGTCAAGATCAATCATCCATTTTGGTGGATTATGGTTTACACCTTATCAACACCCAAGTTCCATTGATATAGACAAGACTTGATTGGATCAACCAAGAATCAAGGGTTTGTTGTGAGTCACGAGCATGGAGTCTGGGTAAGAACCATCCCAAAGGAGTGAACTAAGGATAAAAACCTGTAAATCATGTTCTAAAAAGTTGCCAGAGTCTTAATTCCATATATCGGATATTACAGGTTAAGATGACTGACTCATCGACCCATAATATTCTCAAGAGAAACTCGTCTGAGTGTAGTATCGCGTAACAACTGTTATCAAGTCTACACTTGAACAGTCTTCTCACTACGTCCTAAATAGGTCAAGATGGGTTTAATGTTCTAAGGTCCTCAGCTTCTCGGACCCAATTAGAAATAGTAATGCCTAACCATAAATACTTGTCTGACATTTCCAAATCCAAAGGAGTCTCCACTGAGAAGATGGATCTCAAGGCAACTTGTTAAGGACTACTCCATACAAGTCGAACATGACTATACCATCCTCCTATCTTAATTGCACTCAAGTTCGGGTTAGAACTTATCTCACAACTCAGAGATCACCAAGCACAACAAGCAGATTATATCACACATACATATATACAAACATCACATATATACAAATATATTCATATAAAAAGTAGGCTAAACCCACTGGAGACTACTCCCCAGCAGAGTCGCTACTTAATTTCTGTAGCGGGAAATTCATGATCGTCAGCTATTGACAAGCTAGAGATCAAATAACAAGAGTCGCCACCGCGCTTTTATTGTTTCCAAGGGAAAAGGGAAAAAGTACGAACAAAACCCAAAAAGTAAGAAATTTTCAAATCAAAACTAATAAAATGTCAGAGATTACAGGTAAGGGGGTTGGTTACACAGAGGGAAGGTGTTAGCACCCAAAGTGTCCTAGGTACTCCTAGGGAGCCCTTTTTGTGTGCATATGTACTTGGTATAAAGTGATGTTTACAAACAAATAGAATGGGGGGATGAGAAAAGAATTTATTAATTATATTTTTGTGTTTGACAAGACCTTTGGTCTTGTGCCTACGTACCAACATAAAAATGAGGGATCAAAACCTCGTAGTTCGTGATACAAATTTCAAAGTGGATGCATTGTTTTTAACAAAATTTAAGTTTGAAAGACACAAAGGCCTATAATGGTTTGAATGAGTTAGTTCTTTTTGGATTTTTGAAAGTTTAAGTCAAGTATAGTTAAGTCTATTTACAAGTTTGATTTAAGAAAAGAAGTTTAAAAATGCAATGGCATAAGGCCAAAGTTTCTATCTTTTTTTGCAAAAGTGGTCTAAGTTTAGAACAAAAGTAGTTCACGCAAAGAAGATTTTGAAAAATGGAGGGAGAGATTTTGAAATTAAAGAAATGGGGAGAAGATGAAGAGACTATCCTATGTACAAAATTAAAAGTTTAGAGTTGAAAAGATCTGACCAAATGGGTAGCAATCCAATAGACAAGAATGTCAATAGAAACCCGGAATTCCCTTGGACTTTTAGAATCAAGCAACACACAAATGCACAATTATATTATCTTGAAGAGCAAGGCATAAAATAAAGATGGCCACACCAAGCTTGTCCCTTCCATGATCTTCTCCAAAATAGCCTATGTAACAGATGAATTCCACAAGTCACGGGTTCAAAATAACAGCTTCACAATGATCATGTTGCAGATGAACTTAGAGATGTCTTCAAAGATGCATCGGATGAAGTTTCAAATTACAAGCACTTGGTTCTTCAACAAGTTGGCATTGGCCAAGTCCTTTAGCTTAGGAAGGTTGCCTAGATTCTAAGTCCATTTGTCTAAGATCAAGCCAACAGTCCACTCAAAAGTATTTTAGGGTTTTGGTTATGTTTATGTACATTAATGGTCAAAGACCAAAAAAACAAGCAAAGTATACACAAACAAAATATATTACACAATATGGTCCAAATGGACAAAGTGAAAATTGCATTAACATAAACAATTAGAATGATATGAACAATGGAAAATGAAATAGAGTGCTAAAAGTAAATTGCATTAAAGGAAAAGCTTGAAATTAAATGTTAGTAGTTAATTAGTTACAAGTTAGTATTGTTTTGCTTTTGCTTTTCATTTCAAGACATTCTTTGGAGAACACTCAACCCACTTATCACAAGCATGAATCCTTGAACCAAAACATCTTCCAAAGGAAGGAAAGAAGGCCAAGTTTCCACACAATACTATGAAAGAGGGAGACTTACAATCTCACTAACTAGAATGCTTATGCCTTTTATGTCACAAATTTAGCGTTATGTTAAGCAATCATAATTGGACTTATGTAGAAGTCACAACTATTTGAGGCCGGGGAATAAAATTTTGGTGTTAATGCATGTTAGAGACATAGTATAATGGACTATGCTCATGAAACATACCACACTCAAAAAGAATATGCAAAAGCTGTGGCCTAATCTCATCCATACTCATGTCAATTTTTCAATCAACTAGCATTAGGACTTTGAGATATCATAGGCCAAATGAGATGAATGCATCAAGAAGGGGAATGAGATGAAGAGGGAGGGGAATGGATCAAAACACAAATTGGTCAAATAAGGACTTTTACCAAATTAATATCATCCATTCATTTTGGAAGATGGAATGTACATTCCATCAATCCCCTAAATCTAATTATATTAATTTGACAAAGTCAAATCAACCTCGACCAAGGCCCAACAACAAGAATTAAACATAAACAAGTCATCACAATTGGTCAACAAATTTATTTGGCATTTATTCAAATTAAAAATACTAAAATAGTGTATTTAAATTAAATATGGTTTGTCCAATTCCTACAATCTCATCAAAACACCAAAGAAATAGCCATGAGATTTATCATAGGTCAAACAAGGTCAAAGGACCTTGGAGAAAAAAATTCATAATTTTTGGACATTTAAAAATATTTTTAAACAATTAAAAACAAATGAAAAATCAATTAATTCATGAAAAATATTAATAATGATCCAAAAAATAATTTTAATTCAGAATATGAAAGAGAAAAATATTTAATTTTTTTTGGTGAAAGTCCCATATTTTTTGGATCAATATTGAATTTAATATGAATTATTGAAAATAATGCAATAAAAATTAAAATTAAAATATTAGTAAAAACATGGACCACTTGATCTCCCTCATTAATTGAGGTGGCAGATCAAGTGGATCAAAACACGCGTTCCACCGTGCACTCAAGTCAGCGCGCAACAGGCATGGTATTCAAAAGGAACGAACCAGATTAAAACAAATGAGATGGATCCTATGGCTGTGAGAGATGCCAACACATCGCCAAAGCTGTAGCTCCGATCTTATTCTCCGGTGGACCTCACCGGACTGCTCCACCATCAACCATAACCAAAATTAAAAACGAGGACAAGATTTCAAAGTAAAAATGGAACTGAGCTCGAATCTGGCCTCAATTCACTCTAACTCCAAGTATATTGAGAGATACATGGAGTTGAAATTTGAGGTACATGAACTGAGTTGCTTCGATTTGGCCTCAAAGCAACTCAATCTTCTTGCCTACATTGGTAGGACTTCAGACAACCAAAGAATCAATAGAATTGAGCAAGAATTTGGGAGAATCGAAGAGATCAAATTTTCTGGAAAATACCTACATTGATAGGACTTCAGACAACCAAATTTTCTGATCTTGATCTTGCTTGTGCTTGATCTCACTCCACTTGCTTGCAGAAGAAGGATTGGATGCTTACAAGGCTGTGGATTCCTGGAGATTTGAATTTCAAAACAGTGGAAATTCAACCTCAAATTCAAATGAATTTCTCAGGTTTATCCTTTGCAAAGTGAGGGTTAAAGATGAAGGATCAAAGCTGGCGCGAATGTCTATTGATTGCTGAGCATATGAGGCTCTATTTATAGCTAAAACCATTGATATTTGCACACTTGAAATCACTTTCCAAATTTGGTCATTGATG
This sequence comes from Lathyrus oleraceus, assembly GCF_024323335.1. Taxonomy (NCBI): domain Eukaryota; kingdom Viridiplantae; phylum Streptophyta; class Magnoliopsida; order Fabales; family Fabaceae; genus Lathyrus; species Lathyrus oleraceus. The sequence continues at coordinate 34,232,841 of NC_066584.1, read as the reverse complement.
ATGCATGGGTGCATGGGCGCGCATAGGCCCATAAAATCATTGCCATAAGTCCACAAATGAATGTTAGATAGTCTAAATTCAGCTTGGATGGCAAGGCAAGTGTGCATTTGGATTTGAAGTTTGATCTTTGCCAAGTGATGACACTATGTTCATGCCATGCGCAGCCTATGCATTCCTTGTCCAAAATGAATGAATTTGAGCTCTTTGTAAAGGTGAGATCAAGAGGAACAACTTTCATGTTCAACACTTTTTCATTTGGATCTTGGAACTTGAAGAAATTTGAGGTGTAAGTTTGGAAATTTTTGACATATCAAATTTTTTCTAAGTGTCAAGCCATATGTCTCAATATTCCATCTTCCTTAACTTTTTATATGAGCTTCAAATGAGAAAAGTGTCTTTATCAAAGTTGTAGATCTTTCAAATACCTTCAAAATGGTAACCAATTTCATGTCATTTGTATTTGAAATGATAGAGTTATTCATTTGTGAAGTTTGGAAAAATCACTTGATCAATGGTATAGGTCAAAAGTGACCTATAATGTAACCTCATATCACATGCTCAAAAAAGTTGAATTAGCTCCCACTACAAACATCAAAGTTGAAGTAGACACAATGAATTTGACTGTGCAACTTGTAAATCTTTCATCTCATAAAAATTGAGCAAGTTATGGCCTTGGGAAGTTGACTTTCAAATTAGGGTTTAGACAAAATGACCTATAGTGTTTCAACATAGAAAATGATTTTCCAAGCAAAAATAGTTCTAGGTATCAACATGAAAGTTGTTTGTAATGTCATTTATAGTAAGTTTTCTCTTGGAATAATTTTCATATGATGAAAATAATAGGAGATAAGGTCTAGGGAGACCCAGTTTTGATCAGATGAATTCATCTGGCCAACCCCCATCAAACAACTTGCTAACTTCTAATTATCTTGACTTTCTTGGCTCATGGTAGATCATATATGCATAAGATGATGAATTTTAAAGTGTCCCTTGAGAAATTTGATCAATTGGTGAGATAGCTTGTTGGAGAAGTTACTCAAGATACCCAGTCAAACTAGGGTTTCCAAAGCAAATCACCCTCAAACTCTTGAAGAAAACTTGATCAATATAATATTTAGAGAATATTGAGACTCATATATGATGTTCATAACCACTCTTGGATCAATTCTTGGTTGTGCTCTTTGTTCATGAGGGTCTCAAACCCTAGATGTGAACTTGATGAATCAATGGAATCATGCCTTTCCTACAAAAGAGTTAGACAAATGCAAAGACGTATTTTTGGTATTTTTGGTATTTTGATGAATTAATATAATCACAAAGTGCTTGGTGATCTCTCCTAAAACAAACCCAATGAAAGAGAGGTAAGGAAGATACCAAGGTATGATCCCAATGCTAATGTTTATGATGAAATTGCATGAGGGATCTTAGGGTCAAAATTGGGGTCTTACAGTGCACCCTTGTCCTGATTGATGTCTGCTAAAGCCCTTGGAAAACCCTCACGAGGACTAGAAAGACACGTTCCCACGGGTAAGAGGGTGAGACCATACTTCTCTCCTCTCTACGGGGGCAGAGGGTTATCCATTTTTTCATTTATATCGGTTGTCATATCCACCGCTCACAAAAAGAATGGACCCGGGTGTTCTTTCTCCCCTTGGTCATGAAGTGATTTAGATTTTGAGATTTTTTCCGTCCTCTGGAATCCAATACCCTTATTAATCGGGATCACGAAGATTGTTATGGAGTGGAGGCATATTTAGGTACGTAAGAATACCTTTCCTGGCCCAATTTTGTGTTTACTACTTTTGTGTCTTAAGAATATTTTCCTTTGCATGGAGATGGAAAAGATCCCTTTTGACAAGAGGGGGGATCACTTGGTGAAAATGCAGATGTCTCAGCAGCGGGTGAGACTTCCTATTTCCCTTCCCTAAGACGTGGTTGGTGACAGGGGGCGAGGCAGTCCAAGACTTCGTGACCTATTGAGGCTCGCACACCCAAGGTTCTATGAAGGGATGGAAGCCCTTTTGGGACATCGAAAAGCCATGAGGCAGGACAAGGGGGAGAAAGGGAATCTGTTAATCTTGAGCCCTCTTTGTAGAATAGAAATGATTTTTAGGTGGTGGAGTTTTCCAATCACCACTTCTCCTTTTCTGAGAATCTTCCAAATGACTATCAATCACTCTCGATATGTCTTCCGATCAGCTATCCAATTTTTTGGAAGTCCAACTTTTAAGGTGCCTTTTAGTGGAGAAAGCATAGTGAGAGATGTATTCCCGCACCATTTATGGACTTCATTCCAAGGTGATCCATGTGAATAAGAACATTCACGAAGGTGGTGCGACAATTAAATTGTTGAGGGAGAATCGGGATGCCTTGAAGGCGCTTTCTCAAGACATGGACATTGAGGCTCTCGCCTAGTTTGAAGAGGTGGAACGTCTAAAAATTAGCTTAAGAGGGCTTAAAGAAACTTGGGTATCCTGGAGGAGAGGATCTCTCAACTCAAGGACGAAGATGTGGCAACTTTTGTCCATCATTTTCAGAAGGCAAGAAGGCATGTTGTTTTTGTTTATTCTGATCTAGATTTAAGTTTGATGGATCCCTTTCAAGTGATTCGGGATGGACATTTGGTGGATGAAGAATAGTTCCTCTTATTTTTACATTTTTGTTGTATTCCTATGCCCCTCTAAGGCTTTTTGTAATTGTAATGAACAGTGGAACCCCTTTGGGGGGGGGGGGGGGCTTTATGTTAACTGCCCTTATCGTTATTTCCTTATGTAATTATCTATGTAATTTTAACCCATTAGTGTTTAACTAAGGACTTCTGTCATTATCTCCCTCTTTGCAATAATTTAATTATATGCAAGGGGACTCGACAAGGATCCCATTTTAGAAATCTAAAGTTTTTATCGCCTCTGAGGGCAACAAGGATCCTACTTGAGGATCGAGAAAAATGATTACCTTTATGGGTGGAAAATACCCCACTTGGGATCGAGAAAAACAATCGCCTCTATGGGCGGAAAGCATCCCACTTGAGTATCTAGATGAATGATCGCCTATTTGGGAGAGAAGGATATCACCTAAGGATCCAATTGATATGTCGCCTCAATGGGCAACAAGGATCCAACATATCGATCGTCTATATGGGCGGCAAGAAACCCACTTAAGAATCCAACTGAATGATCACCTATATGGGCGATTAGGATCCCCCTTAAGGATCCAACAGAATGATCACTTCTATTGGCGACAAGGATTCCACTTGAGGATCCAACTGAATAATCACCTCTATGGGCGGCAAGGATCCCCTTTGAGGATCCAACTAAATGATCGCCTCTATGGGCGACAAGGATCCACTTTGAGGATCAAGCAGAATGATTGCCTCTATAGGTGGCAAGAATCAAACTGAATGATCGCCTCTATGAATGGAAAAGATCTCACTTGAAGATCAAGCTAAATGATCGCCTCTGTGGGTGGAAAGGATCCATTTTAAGGATCCATCTAAATGATCGCCTCTATGGGCAGAAAGGATCCTGCTTGAGGAACTAGTAGAATGATCACCTCCATGGGCGGAAAGGATCCCACTTGAATGATCGACTCTATAGGAGACAAGGATTCCACTTGAGGATCTATCTGAATGACCACCTTTATGGGCGACAAGGACCCCTCTTTAAGATCCATCTAAATGACCGCCTCTATGGGTGGCAATGATCCAACAATATGATCGTCTATATAGGAGGCAATGATCCCACTCGAGGATCTAGTTGAATGATCGCCTCTTTGTGGGGGAAAGGATTCCACTTAAGGATCCCTTTGAATGATCGCCTCTATGTGTGGCAAGGATCCCACTTGAGGATCCAGCTAAATGATCGCTTCTATGGGCGACAAGGATCCCACTTGAGGATCCAGCTATTTGATCGCCTCTTTGGGCGATATTTTCTTGAACCTTTAGGTTTCCTGCAAAGAAAGGAATAACCAAACATAAAAAATTTATAAAATAATAAAAGCGAGGTGCCTCATTAAAAACCCTCGCCCTATGCAAAAGTGCACATGGAAAAGAGTGCATCCCACAAAATAACGTATCTTTAGAATCGATAGAGATGTAATACTCGCCTATAAAAATTGTCAATAAAAAGTGTCAATAAAAATGAATGAAAGTTATGTCGATGTATCTAGAATGCATCTCTTCTGGACTTTCATCCTTCAAACTCCTCAGAAGTTGGAGAAGAAGCCTCTTCTCCTTTTTAGATTTCTCCTGGAGAAGTTACTCCTAAGTTCATACTCCTGGCCTTTACGTCTGGAGTGCGGATCTTCCTCAACTTGATACTTTCTGAATAACACTTCTTGGCGATATTCTGATCTACTTGTATAACTCCCACTCACCCATTGGGGATCCAGAACTTCATGCACAAATACAAAGTTGAAATTCAACACTCATCCGGTTAAAAGTTGTTTGCCCTATAATCATATTATACAAAGAGGGGACATCAATAACTAAATACCTAAACTTTATCTCCCTGGCCCGATATTTTTCTTAAAAAATGATCCTTAAGGTGATGTATCCCTTTACCTATACCTAATATCCATAGGATCCAACCAACAATCCTCTGAAAGGCTTCAAATCTTATGGGTCAAGTGAAGTCTTTCAAACGCCTCCCAGTATAGTATGTTTGTGGAGTTCCCTTGGTCAATGAAAATTCTTTTAATTTCCCAGTCTCCGAACTTAATGTCAGTGATCATGAGGTCATCATTATGAGGGTGTATTCCAACTGCATCTTTCTCTGAGAATATGAGTTTCTAGTGATTGGTGTTTGTCCCCAATCTTGACTTAAGGGAGGTTTTCTACACACAGGGTAAGGACATGCATATAACTCAAATTGATACACTAGAACAAAAATTAATGTTTTATGTAGGATTAAATATATGTCACCCCCTATATTGTGAAATTCTTGGATGCTTTAGACGATGTCTACGAAAATATGATAATGAATCGAAATGATAACATACCCTACATAGTCAAAACTATGTTAGACCCAGAGTTCCATTATCTATGTGAAATAACATGGATAACCTGAGGATTTTAAGTCTACGCATTTGATCATTTTGCCTAATAAAATTGCAATTCATGTATGCCATTGATTAACTCTTCGTATATGGATTCAAAAAATCAAGTGCTAGAAGGAAAAGGCAAGCCTCTGACATAGGATCATTTGGTACATTATATGATGATCACATGTTTAAAAGCCACCATCATGAGGAATTTTATGCTGATTTGGAAAGATGAAATTTGGTATAAGAATGGATAGTGGAGCTAGAAAACCCATGTGATTATTCATATATTTTCCAAGATCTCAATGCTAGAGATCGAAGAATTCTATCACATCCTCCAAAGTACATCAACATAGACATCATCAAGGAATTCTACACAAATGCCAAGCCTATAGAAGATAATATATTGGATATATTATCTTGGTGCGAGGTGAGATGGTTCCTTTTGATAAGGAAGCCACCCATGCTTATATTAAAGACAAGTATGTGGCCAACCCGAGGAAATTAGATAATTTAATTGTCCAATTGGCTAAAGGAATTTGGGATCATGATTGCCTAAAAGATAATATATTCTAAGCTAGAAATACATATAAGTTGGGAAGAGACGGGAAATCCATCCTTTTCAAGAGATCTAATTTAACCAGCTAGTCCCAGATATGGATGAAATTTCTTATCCATAACATCACTTCTTACAACCTTACCTCATCTACCACCTTGTAGACTGCATAACTGATCTGATATATTCTAAAGGGAAAACAAAATGGATATAACCATGGTAATATCCAAAAAGATATGGGAAATCATTGGTTCTCCACACAAACATGCCATTGGATTTCCAAGCTTGATTATGGCATTGTGTAAGCAATGCAATATCGATATTTCATATCCCTATCATCTCCACTTAATGTCAAAATTGGACAAAACCCTTGTCAATTTCTACTGCTCAGGCTTAAGTAGAAGAGCACAATAACTACCACTAGAACCTCACATTGCACATGTTGAGCAACAATTGAGAATGACAAATTTTGATAACATGGATCCAAACTCGAGAGCTTGATGGGACGTCTCTAACGCGTATAACTGAGGTATGCTTTTTATTAATGAATCCATGAAGAGGTTGCAACTGAGGATGCAGGATCCACATGCTACACATGAGCTAGTACCTAATCAATAGAAGTTTATAAGGTATCTTCAATGGCCTACAACCAGACCATTATACTCAAATTTTAGAGGTGGTGCTAATGGTAATGGCACAAGTAGTGAGCAGTCTACGAAGGAAAATGATGAAGAAGGGGAAAAGAGTGAGGAGAAAGAGAATGATTAAAATGGAGAAGAGGGAAAGAAAGGAAGAAGGAGATGAAGAGACAACTAGTGAAGAGGATGACTAGATTGATGCTACATGTTGATCCCCTCACTGTAAATTAGTATTTTTGTTGTTTTAATTTAATTAATTTATGAACAAGTTATGTTTCTTTTTATATATTGTGATACTTTTTTAATTCCATGCACACAAGACTTAGGTATGTGGGCATGTTATGCCAAGTATTAAACATGTTTTAAAACATATTTCCCTGAATGATTAATATATGTTGTGATTAAAATTTAAACAAGTACAACATGTACACAAAAATGACAGAAGCTGGCTAAGCGAGCTCTGATGTGCGCTTAACGCACATTGGTGCTCACGTGTGGCTAAGCGAACCTTATCATTTTCTTAGCGCACCTTGATGCATACTGGTGGCTAAGTGATGTTTTTGTAGCTAATGGAAGTTCTCCATAACACCATCCATATTTTGATGACCTGAGCATATACCAAATTTCTCTGCGGGGGTGGAATGCAAGGATGACAAAAATCTGAAGGCTACACAATACCGATAATATTTAAGTCATTTTCTTGATTAAGTGCTTGTTTAAAAATTTTCAAATTTTTCAATTTTGAAAAACTATTTGTCTGGAGATGGTTCAATTGAGTAGAAAAGCCAAATGCATAGGAAACAATAAGGTTTAGTTGATGACAAAAATCAGGAACAATGACATGATAAAAAGATTTTTATTTTAAATGCTTCATTTATAATTAGTATTTGGTTATGTGTGAATTATAGCATGACCTTGAACTAATTGCTTACAAAAAATTTGGTTTTACTAGTGTCTAGTCAAAACATGTAAATAAAAGTCAAGAATCATACAAGTCTAACCAGGTGAGATATGTGCAACCTCATGTTTTATAGAAATAATGAGTGTGAGCATGCATACAAAATATGTGGAATTTACATCATTCTTATGAATACTTGGTGTATTTGAGGTCATGAATATGATCAAGACATTTTTTGTTATTGAGTGAAATACTACTTGACCAAAATCCTACCTTGTAAGGGTGTGATCCATTTGACAATCCCTTTGAGCCTGAAAAAAATTATGTTCTTTCAATATGTCAACCATTAGCCAATTCTTAAAAGAAAAAAAATGTTCACCACCTTACTTTAAGGATAGAATAACACTAAAAAATACAAGAGTATGAAGAACAATAAAGTTAGGGAGAAAAGAAAAAGATTTTGAAAAAAAAAAACTAGTAAATGTTGAAAAGAAAGAAAAGAATATGTTTTGACATGACAAAAAGAAAAAGAAAATGAAAAAGAAAAAAGAATCAAATTTCAAAACATACAAATACAAGAAAGTCACCCAAAAAAGTGTTGTAAAATAGAAAGAAAAGAAAAAATATGTCTTGAAAAAAGGATACACCAAAACAAATTTAGTCTCTTATCTTTAGGTTGTTTGAATCTAAAGAAAAAAACCAATATTTTTTGTAGCTCAGTCATGTTACAACCAAAATAAAGATCTTAGTAATCCATAATTGATGATGTATCTTGTGACACTACTTAAATAAAAATGCAAAATATATTTATAGCTTATGTAGTGTCCAATAATGAGGGAAACATTAACCTTTTTGAAAGATAATCAATGAGAATGTGATTCTAATGAGTAGTTGACGGTTGATTTAGACATGTTTTAAAATCTTACTTTAGGAGAGCAAGTTTTTCATTCTCATGATATGGTTTATTGATGATTATAATGTTGATTGTGAACTTGCATTATAAAGAAAATAATATCATAAAAACATTTTTTTTAAAGTTCCTTATCAAGGCATCTAACTTCTTCTAAACATGCATTTTGAACTTCTTCTGAACCATTTGAATAGATTTTGTTTGAGGATAAATAAAAATATAATTTAGGAAGAGTTGATAAGTGTCAAAAATAAGTTAAATACGTAGGCATTTATTGAATTATTTTATAACTAATCAATGGAAAAAAACCCAATTTATCAATGAAAAGTGATAAAACATCATTTTGACACTACGCCAAATAAGGGAAAAGAGGGCGCTTATTTTGGCCTATAACAGCGCTTTTAAGCGCCCTCTAAAGTGGCGCTGGCATAGGTAAAGACAGCGCTTTGTTTTCCTGGAGAAAGCGCTGTCTAAAGTGGCCACATTATAGTGCGCTTTCAGAAAAAAAACGCCCTCTGGAGTGGTCCATAAAGGGACACCTTAGAGGGCGTTTTCTGGAAAAAGCGCCCTCTAAAGTTGTCAATGTAAAGTGTTTAGAGGGCGCTTTCAGGAAAAAGCGCCCTCTAAAGTTGTCAATGTAAAGTGTTTAGAGGGCGCTTTCAGGAAAAAGCGCCCTCTAAAGTTGTCAATGTAAAGTGTTTAGAGGGCGCTTTCTGGACAAAGCGCCCTCTAAAGTGTTAGTTATTTTAAAAAAAATTGTTTGAAAAACAGTGGATATTTAATTGGTAACCTGTTCGCATGCTGCAAAAGTGTAAAATTCATATTGATTTCATCCTTTAATCCAATGTTATACACCATTAATCCATTGATATATACAACATGAATCCATTTATATACAACATTAATCCTCCATATATACAACATTAATATATGATTCTTTGATCAACAATATACAACAACATATTCATGATTTAGTAAAAGTACAACAACAATATACAACATATATACAACAACAGCATACAACAACAACATTCCATACATATATGTACAACAATATACAACCTAGCTATATGATTCTTTGATCAACAATGAATTGACACAATTCATCCTTCATTTCATCCAAATGAGCTCTTGAGTAAGATTTGTATTCCTCAAAGTACTACAATTAAGAGAATAAAACATATTCATGATTTAGTAACAAATTAGATGAAATATCCGATAATATTAAAATAAACCCTAAGTTATTATTCCATACCATTTTTGGGATGTCTATACGATTCAACGCAATGATATCTCTCATAAATCTCAATACAAAAAATCCGCAATCGACCGAATTATTTTGCTGAGGACACTACATAGAAAAACAAACAATATATATATAGTTAATTTCTTACAAACACTATTATAAGCAAAAAAAACAAACACTATTATAAGCAAAAATAAGATACTTAATATATACCTGAACTCTGACCCAGGTAATGTCTTTCCTATTACGATAATTCTTTTTCGATCTAAATTTTATTATTGCCCTAACAAAATAAAAACGTATATTGAGATCAATCTGACAGACATAATTAAATATACAAATACACACGAATATTTAGGGGAATTTCACTTACGCGTCAACCGTCTTCTTCATACTCGGATATTTACTCCAATCACCCGATAACGAATCGAGATAATACACTATTAGTCTCGAAAGATCCATAGCAACCAACACCCAGTGACCACTGTAAAATAAAACAAAAATTTAGATGAATGAAAATTTTCTACGTAAAAGATATACATAGATTAGAATGAAATTATTAGAAAGAAAATCTAACCCGTTGCCAGAATTAAACGGTAAAAAATACAAACTGGGTGTAGTATTATCGCCGGCCGCCATGAATCTATCGACTAGATCATTCTTTACGGATGTTGGATTTTTCGTTATTAACGTTGCGTTGATACGGGAAGCAGCAATAAAATTGAAACGGTTACACAATTCAGTTCCCCGCATCAATGTTACATACATATACCTTAAATAGAAACATAATAAACATTAGACTACTCATTGAAATGTGTAAATAAATTGTTCAACTAAGTAAATTATAGATTGATCGGAGTACCATATGTATGTATGAATGATAGCGATGCCCAATTCGTCGTGTTCAAAAAGTTGTTGCATGTCCTCCTTTGCAATTATTTCGAAATGAGCAGCTCCGAAAACACCTTCATCAAAATCTATACTACGAATGGCCCCGTGCATAATATCGGACTCATCCACCATTTTCTCAAGACGCATCATAATTTGAGATTTTGTCCCGGACGTCGTTGGAATATCCTTAGCAGCGCTTTTCAACTTTCGACCGGGAACCTAAAAATTCATATAAAATAAATCATGACTTTTTGTGATGCAACAGAATCGTTGCGTATATAATTCAATGGGTATATATATTTGTACCTCTTTTTGAGATGCAACCGACTCGATGCGTCTTGAAATCCCTTTACCAACTTTATGTGTGGGTCTTGTAGGAGTCTAACATTACCATGTAATAAGGATTGATTAAATATCATAATTGTAGCTGAATTGAAATGTGAATACTAAATATTCATAATCATTTAGAACATATATACCTCGGCATCAGGGAAAATTAGATCTAACGGCCAACCAACAAAGGATCCGACTGCATCTCGCATCAACGTTGTCTCTGAAACAACGTCAGGTAATGGTAGAAGGGCGTTCGTATCTAATACAAGGTCAACCGAAACTTTCATATATCCCACCGGGAGGGGATTATGGTGAAGTAATTCACCCGAAGTATTGTGCACTTTTCCCTTGCCAACTATGCGATAAGTTGGTGACGATAGATACAGCTGACAAGGTGAAATGCCCTAAACCAATAATAAATGTTATTGTTAACGTGTATATGTGTCAAGTAAAAAAGTGCTATTTTAATTTCATAATAACATATATAATTACCTCGGGAAATTTCGGTTGACAATTGATACTAGCTCGGTCACTAGTATCTTTTGCCTCGGAAGCGCACCTTTCCTCTCTATACCTTGCATTCTCGTTTTGCAGTTGGAGTACTTGTGCCCTTAACTCCGCCAAGGTCTCCATCACCTCTTTGTTGGTAGGATTTTTTGTTTTTGGTTTTTTATAAAATGACGACGGAGTCACACCAAAACCCTTACCCCTCACACGACCGGAATACTCAGGAACATTTAGTACTCGACTAAGTACGCTCCTGCAATCCTGGACCTCGGTTGAAGGTAAGGTTTGGGATAAAGTCTCCTGAAATATTATTAGAGGAGATTAAAAATGAATTATATGTCTAACAAAATTTTCGATATAATTAAAGAAATAATGTTACATATACTTACACATTCGTCATAAACATTTTGGACCGCTTCAACGACAGCCCCATCCTTCCCAACCCGAGCAGCCTTCCATAATACGTGCTCCGGAAGAGATGTTGCGTCACTTTTCTCCTCGGCTAGCTACACATTGAATTAGATTATAAGATCATCAATTATAACATATTGTGACAATGTATAAGCTCATAGCATTTGAATATACTCACAATTCTTTGTTGTAACCGTGCATATCCCGTACGCCCTTTTTTGTACGGATACGCGGGTTTTGATGCCCTTTTCCGATTTTTGTCGCTTACTTCCTGGATAAAAAAGTTTAAGGCATATTAGAACCAAGTAACTTAACAATTGTATAATACCATAATTAATAGACATTACATGGAATTTTTCGTTTCTTCGTTTGGCGACAAAGTTATCCCATTCATCGGCTGAAATAATCTCGGCATACTTCATTGGCCGTTCTGCTTCAACAAATTTTCCTTCCTCATCCTTGAGAAATTTTTTGGACAAAAAGGATCGAAATCCTCGGAGTCTTTTTCCGGCCAATTGAATACAATATTTTTTCCGGCTTTCATCGATGTGAAAGGATCTCTAAAAAACATACACATGGAGTGTGTTATTATAAAGTAATATTATAACAATATATGGTCAACAAATAGTAAAAAAAAAACATATAACAATATATGGTAAGTACCTGTATCTCCGACCATATTTTTTCTTTGCCAACCTTCAAGTCCGGACTTCTCCAATTATCACATGTAATCGGAATATATTGTCGAACAAGGAAACCAATGTAACTTGCCAACATTGAACCGTTAGGCTCAATTAGTTGGTCTTCAGCACTCCAATGTACTTCAAATTTTACACCCTTGTCTCTGGCACGAATGATTGACTTCATAACAGTCAATCCTCGTTTGATTTCTTTTTCAACATTGTTACGTGATCCATTCGCGTCATGGGTATCGTCTTGGTTAGCCATTTTATCTGTAATATAGAAATGATTCAATAAGACCCAAGTAAGACAATGATTCAATACGTGAACACATTCATATACCTTCCATTTCTCTCATGTTACAACAATCTAAACTCTTTTTTTTTTATCATTATTGAATACAAACTCACACACACCTACTGCATGCAAAAGACCAATGCAAACTTATGGTGTTTGGAACATGAACAAACTTGCATCCATAATCATCAAACTTCCAAGCACAAGCTCAAACACACTTCAAATGATATCAGTTTTCAATCAGAAATAAAAAACTCAGTTTACCCTAAACAACATTAATCAACATAATGCACAAAATGTAAAACTAAGTTTAGAAAATGCCCTAATCAAACACATGAAGAAAGTGAACGGTAACGATGGAGAAGAGAAATACCTTCAAGGTGACGGTAACGATGGAGAAGAAAGTGAACAGTGACGGTGGACGCAGATAACTCAGTGAACGTGAACGCAGCAGCAGAAAAAGGCGACGGTGACGATGACGGTGAGGGAGGGAGAACGAACGGAGGACGAGAGTAATCGCAGTAGAGAGTAATCGCAGTAGAGAGAAAACCCAGTTACGTAAACGAAATAGCTTATAGAGAGGGAAAATAAAGAGACATGCAGTATATGTTATAATTTTAATGTTTACTAAAGGGGACCTTAGAGGGCGCTTTTGTAAAAAAAGCGCCCTCTAAAGGGGGCCTAAGAGGGCGCTTCTGAAAGCGCTCTCTAAGGCTTTCCAAAAGCGCCTTCTAAATTGGAAATGTACATGGACTTAGAGAGCGCTTTTTTAAAAGCGCCCTCTAAGGGTAACCTTAGAGGGCGCTTTCACTAAAGCGCCCTCTATTGTTGTCCCTCCATTTCCTCATTATTTTTTTTTTGGCTTCACTTTAGAGGGCGCTTTGTTACAAAAGCGCCCTCTAAAGGGGGCCTAAGAGGGCGCTTCTAAAAGCGCTCTCTAAGGCTTTCCAAAAGCGCCTTATAAACTGGAAATGTACATGTACATAGAGAGCGCTTTTTAAAAAGCGCCCTCTAAGGTTACCCTTAGAGGGCGCTTTCAATAAAGCGTCCTCTATTGGTGTCCCTCCATTTCCTCATTATTTTTTCGCTTCACTTTAGAGTGCGCTTTGTTACAAAAGCGCCCTCTAAAGTGCGATGTCTATTCCAATAGTATGCTCCTTATTTTTTCTCTTCACTTTAGAGTGCGCTTTTGTAATAAAGCGCCCTCTAAGGGGCGCTGTCTATTCCAGTTTTTGGCGTAGTGTGAGCATTTTAAGTGTGCGTTTATTAAAAAAGGTAAAAAAGAATTAAGAAATCATTAAAACAACACAGGAGACTAAGCCAACATACTTTCCTAGGAAAAAAGGCTCGTTAAGCCAAGGATACATGCGCACTTAGAGAGCAACGATGTAACCTTGCTAAGCCAAGAAACACAAGTGCACTTAGTGAGAAAAGGAAGTCAAAGACTTCAGGGTTTGGTTACTTCAATGTGAAATAATAGTTTGGTGTTTAAGCGTGCATTGGCGGTGCTCTTAGCAAGCATGGGCGACAAGTACAGTTGTTGGTGAGCTTTTATTACTTAGCCAAGAAGGAAATATGTGCGCTAAGCGAGCATGATCAATGTGCTTAGCGAGCCCGGGCAATGCACTTAGCAAGCCTACCCTTTCAAACCCTATAAATAGAGGTGTCAAGAAGTTCATTTGAGATATCTTGGTTGAAATTCTTCATACCTACGTATAAATAAGTAGTCTCTTAGTAGGAAGTGAGAAACACATCAAGAGAGAAAAGAGATGAAGATTGATAAAAAAAAAGTGTAGTCCGAGGAATCTTCAACAAATAATTTATAACAATTTTCTTCTGGGGTTTAAATGTAAGCTTCAATGAGTAAGCGTAGCTAATTTTCTCTTTTGTTGGGGTTTGTGGTAGTTGTCTTGTTACTTATGTTTTGATTCTGACCACAACATTATATGTCATTCTTCTTAAGGTTTAATATTAATGGATTCTTTGTTCTTAATACTTGTTTTGGATTAGCTTCCTAAAAATGTTTTTATGGTATGACTTGATATTAAAAAGGTATCAGTGATTAATAGATCCGGTTCTCTCATCTATTAGATGTAAAGTCTAGACATACATTTAGGTTTAATATTTGCATCTAATGTTGATATTGGTGGAGCAGTCATTAACATCCACATTTACTATTGAAACTTAATGCTAATGTATTAGTTAATAGGCTGAGAGATTGTCTATTAGATAACACAATTGATCTCATTTCGTTGACTCAGACATGAGCGGTAATGTGAATGTATTTGTGCTTCTAAAATCACTCACATATCGCCATATACTACTTGACGTCTTGGACCATTAAAGGCCAATAATATTTTGTTCTAAGAACTTTTTTCCGCCAAAGCCATTCCTCTGAGGTGTTTCCCGAATATATCCTCACGGACTTCAGTGAGTTTGTATTCAACTTCATCATGATCTTAACATTTCAGAAGGGGATGAAGACTTATCCTATGCAAATCCCCCCTATGATCGAATACGAGCATACTCTTCTTTTCACAAGGCTAACTTAAACAAATTTTGTTGACAAAGTCTCATTCTCAATGTACCACATGATCAATGAGATCCGTGATGGCTTTGTCGTTCCTCTTGCCACACGATCACAAATATCGTTGTGGAGAGACTGGGTCTCATTTGTTTCTTGAATAATAGAATGATTTACTCCTATATTTTTCATACTTGCTAAGACATCTACTCTTTTAATTCTTCTCTTTTGGCACATGCAGAATCTCACATGCTCTAAACAAATTCAACTTACCCTCAACCACGAGCACATACTTCTATAATAATGGATCTTTGGCATGCACATCCCTTTCACTTTGACTTGGGAGACGATGAAAGCTTAATACTTTTATATGGTAGGTGGTGGTAGAGAAATCAAAGCACATTGACATCTCATGAGCCCTTTGTTGCTCTCAAGAATGATGTGATCTCCATTAAATTGGATATAGGCCCGAAACTATATTAACCAAACACTATAAAAATATCTTATTAATAATTATTAGTTCAATAACCTAATTTTAACATCGAGGTAGAGTATTGCTCAAGAAAAAAGTTTTACGTAGAGAATGACTAAAATAATACTTTAAAAAAAAGTTAAATTCAGACCACCCTATATACCAACACAAAATGAAAAATCTAATACAATAATAATCATAATGCACCAAACACAATTGGAATTTGGAAAATTTTCTCTCTTTATCTTGGAAGAAAACTTTCTTTTGAGAGTGACAAGACACTTTTGTTTTATTATCAAAGTTGGACTCATTTATTGTTTTTTAAGAAAATAAAAGACAAAGACCTCCATTAACTATTTGTAACTCAACTCCTACTTTTAAAAAAAGTTGGTCAAAGGAAAACAAGAAAAAAAGTTTAAGGAAAAAAAAAGATTGACAAGGATCCATATTTATATTTTATAATGATAAACTCGATACACACATGAAGTGATATAAAAATCCAACATGTTTCGTTTTATAAGGAATGTGACTGTTTATTTTAATTTTAATTTTATAAAATGAATGTGATTGCATTTTGTGTCATTTTCTGACAAATGAATCTTGGACAAGAGGATAGTGGAATGTGCATAATGGTTGATTAGGACAATGTCCTATGGAGTCATATAAAATTTCCAAAGCCTTTCTAAAGGTTAAGAAAAAGCATGCTTATATTTGTCACTCCATTTGCATAACTTTCACACATATCAACTTTTTATCATTAAATATTGGAGTAAAAACAAAAGAAACATGAGAAAATCAACTTATATATTATTCAATGAAAGTTGAATAATATTTGAGAGTTGTCGAATCAACCAAAGGTACATAATGGGGTGCCATTAGAAGTGGATTGCCAACAATCCTTTGCAATAAGTGGATACATTATGTCCAACTTCATCCACTATGTTCCTAGTGCCCTAAAGGAAGAGACAAAGCACAAAATAATCCATTGTAATGGCCTTAATTTACACTACATAGTAGAATTTGATACACTCTCCATTTTAAAAAGTTTTACTTTAATTCAACACTGCCCCTAGAGTTATACCTAACATTACCACCCAAATCTTGTGGTGGTTTCATCAAGTTTTTAAAATGGAAGAGACACATGAATAAGAATATGCCTTAATAGATTCTTTGCCAAATTTAATTTGTGCACACTAGGTTAGCACAAATTGAAATGTCATTGACAAAGGAGTTGTGGAAAAACTTGTTCAATCTTGATGGAAAGATTTTTGGATTCTCCGAATTTTGTTCTATGTCTATCATTAGTGCGAAAAAGATTTTTTACATCGGTTGAAAATTATTTTTTAGATCAGAAATGATATTTCTACACTACTCTCTTACATCTACATCCAAAATAATATCTTTTTAATTTTTTATCATTAAATTCTCCCTCCTGTTACACCTATCTACATTTGTCTTTTCTTTATATTTTAATGAATATAAATATATTTGAAATATTATAGTAATAAATATATTTTTATAAAAATATAAAAAATATTATTATTATTTTTAAAATTAATATGATTAATCAATTTTATATTTTTATTAACCAATATTTTATATTTTATTGACCAACTTTGTTTTATAATAAAAAAATATTTTTTAATATTTAAATGTTTATTAACCACTTTCATCACTCTATTAACCAACTTTTTATATTTTATTAACCAATTTTATTTTATACAAAATCATTTTAAATAGTTGTGTGTTTATTAACGAGTTTCATCACTTCATTAACCAATTTTTTATATCTTATTAATCAATTTTGTTTCCCAATTTAAAATTACTGTTCACGAATACTATTCACAGAATACTGTTCATGATACTGTTCATAAAATATATTTTTTTATTAAAAAAACACTGTTCATCGTATAAATACGGTGAACAGTATATATGGTGTAAGTATTGGTGTATAAAATGAGTGTAAGAATAGCATTCCTGTTTTTAGATATGTCAAATAAAAGACAAATTAATTTTACATCAATTAAAACATTCATTAGATGTAAAATATCTTTGGAAACACTATTTTTGTGATTCTAGAGCATTGTTTACCTCAACTATAATTGTGTTGTCAACTGATACGAAAAATGGACTATGATCTATTTTGGTTAGAGATTTTTCCCTCCTTTTCTAGGAGATTTTGCTTAAGGTTGTTGATCCGTTGGACTCTAGTTGTTGTTTTCCTTAGTAGATAGGGTTTGATTCCGTTTTTGTTTTTGTACGTGGACCTGGTCTATATGGGAGAGTCTATTTTTCTTCTATGCAACTTTCAAATATTTTGTTGTTTTTGGTCTTACTAGGCTCTTCATGTGCATAAGCTTAATCTCTTAAGCGGTTATCCTGAATTGTGTATTATATAAATTTATTTGTAATTTCATTTTCTTTTTATATATATATATATATATATATATATATATATATATATATATATATTCATATGGTTCGTTGTTGGAAATTGTTTTGCAATATTAGTTCCAAAATGACAAAAGAGTTAAATATCATTTAATGATTTGAATTCAATTTTTTAGTTATTGTTTTGTTTGAATTTTGAATTCAATTTTCATATCTTTTCATGAAATAGTGTCATATATGAAACATTGTGTTTTATGGTGAAATGGTGTTGTTTCATCAAAGGTTGCAAACTTTTGAAACAACATCCATATCTCCTATAAATATATGATTCTATTCAGAAAAATAACACAAGAACTAAAAACGAATTTCTCTTCCAAATTCCAGAAAACCTTCCTTGCATTTCGGGTTCTTCACTTGTCTTGTGCAGACTCGAAATAAGGCTGACATTATCCTGAGTGTTCTTGCATTTTCCAACTCTAAGACATAATAAAAGAGTGCTTGAAATACTTTTAAGGAAAGTGATTCTCAATCACGATTCAGTCCTGGATCCATTTAATTTTACCGAATTTTCTATCAATCTTAAAAGTATTTGTAACATAATGGCTTCAGACGCTGCTGTTTCAAGCATCAAAGTGATGAACCAGGATCTTGTTAAGTTAGATCGATTTGATGGAACAAATTACACAAGATGGCAAGACAAGATGACATTCCTATTGACTGCCCTGAAGGTTCACTATGTTCTTGATCCCGACCTACAACCAATACCTGAACCAACAGAAAATGATTCGGAAGAACTCAAGAAGGAGCGCAAGAAACGCAAGGAGGACGAACTGCTTTGCCGTGGACACATTCTGAATACTTTATCTGATCGTCTCTACGACCTCTACACAGACAATCCATCGGCAACAGAAATATGGAAGGCACTAGAATTCAAGTTCAAGGCTGAAGAGGAAGGTACGAAGAAGTTCTTAATATCTAAATATTTCGATTTTAAATTCTTAGATTCTAAGCCCATTCTTCCCCAAGTGCATGAATTGCAAGTTCTGGTCAATAAAATAAAGGCAGTAAAAATAGACATCCCTGAGACCTTCCAAGTCGGTGCAATTATTGCAAAATTACCACCTTCATGGAAAGGCTACCGAAAGAAATTGTTGCACAGTTCCGAGGACTTCTCCTTGGAGAAAATTCAGAAACATCTTCGAATCGAGGAGGAATCGAAGGAGAGGGAGAAATCAGAACCCCCTACTCATTTCAAAACAAACGCTGTGACCAACAAGGGAAAGAAGAGACATGATGGCATAAAGAGTCATCTTGGACCAAAGAAAGAACATAACAAGTTCAAGAACTCTGGCGGTCATAAAGGTCCAAAGAACGGATGTTTCGTATGCGGTAAACCTGGACACTATGCTCGAGATTGCAGACAAAATAAAGCAAAAAATGAGATCAATGCAATTCGATCAGATGATGACATAATTGCTACAGTGAGTGAAATTATGGCAATCAAAGGAAAAGTTCAAGGTTGGTGGTATGACACTTGTGCTACAGTGCATGTTACTTATGACAAGGCTGCATTCAAAACCTATTCTGAAGCAATTGATGGACAAGAGGTACAAATGGGAAATGAAGTCCGCTCTAAAGTTGTTGGAACCGGTTCGGTCGAACTTAACTTCACTTCTGGAAAGAAAGTTACACTTGTAAATGTGCTTCATGTTCCAGACATGAATAGGAATCTTGTTAGTGGGGATTTATTGGGAAAACCGGGTATTAAATCTGTATATGAATCGGGCAAACTTATTTTGACCCGTAATGGTGTATTCATTGGAAAAGGATATTCCGCAGAGGGAATGATCAAACTATGTACTAATGATAATATTATTAATGAAATTTCTAATTCCGTTTACATGCTTGATTCCGTTTCTTTATGGCATAATAGATTAGCACATTGTGGTATTAGTTCTATGAAGAGACTAATTAAATCTGGACTAATTTCATGTAATATAAAGGATTTCAAAAAATGTGAATTATGTGTTGAATCAAAAATGATTAAGAAGCCTTTCAAAAGTGTTGAAAGGAAAACGAAATTACTTGATCTTGTGCACTCAGATTTGTGCGAATTTAATGGCATGTTGACACGTGGAGGGAATAGATACTTTATTACATTCATAGACGATTCCTCTAGATACACTCATGTATATCTCTTAAAGCATAAAGATGATGCATTTAATGCCTTTAAGACTTATAAAGCAGAAGTCGAAAATCAATTAAATAAAAGTATAAAGGTCCTTAGAAGTGATAGGGGCGGCGAATACTTTTCAATTGAATTTGATGCATTCTGTGAAGAGCACGGTATAATACATGAATGTTCGGCACCACGAACACCGCAACAAAATGGCATGGCAGAAAGAAAGAATCGAACATATCAAGAGATGATGAATGCCATGTTGATGCATTCTAAATTACCCCTTAACTTGTGGGATGAGGCATTATTGTCCGCCTGTCATATAATCAATAGAATTCCGTTAAAGAAAACTGGTATATCTCCATATGAGTCATGGAAAGGCAGAGCGCCAAATATCGGTTACTTTAAAGTGTGGGGGTGTGTGGCATACTACAAAAACATGGACCCTAAAAGAACCAAGTTGGGTCCTCGAGGAATAAGATGTGCTTTTGTAGGATATGCACAACACAGTAAAGCATATAGACTCTTAAATCTAGAATCTAATGTAATTGTTGAATCCCGGGATGTAGAATTCTTTGAAAACCTTATCACAAAGGATAAAGGATCGGAGTCGGCCACTAATAAAGAATCTCATGAAGATAACTCTTCTCGGACTGTAGAAATACAAACTGAAGGCACTCCTATAATCATTGAACCACAACCCGAGCCTAGGATAAGCAAGAGAATTCGGAAAACAAAGAATCTAGGACCAGATGAGATTGATTCTCAATCTATTTCCTTTTATCTTGTTGAGGGAAATTGTAAGAACTTTGTTCAACGCATTCCGATTATTCTTCAAGTGGAAGATGATCCAAAAACTTATAAGGAAGCAATAACTTCAAGGGACTCCACTTTTTGGAAAGATGCTATCCAAGATGAAATGGATTCAATTGTATCAAACCACACTTGGGAACTTGTTGACTTACCTAAGGGATCAAGGCCCATTGGATGCAAGTGGGTGTTTAAGAAGAAATACCATAGCGATGGTACTCTAAACACTTATAAAGCCAGATTAGTGGCAAAAGGATTTAGACAGAAAGAAGGCATAGATTACTTCGACACATACGCACCAGTAGCAAGAACAACTACTATTAGATTGTTGTTTGCCTTAGCATCTTTGAATGATCTTATAATCCATCAGATGGATGTTAAAACAGCGTTCCTAAATGGAGATCTCGATGAGGAAATCTACATGGAACAACCGGAAGGCTACCTGCTTCCTGGAAATGAACAAAAGGTGTGTAAACTTGTCAAATCCTTATACGGACTAAAACAAGCACCAAAACAGTGGCATCAAAAATTTGACTCTGTAATACTCTCAAATGGATTTATTCCTAATTCTTGTGACAAGTGTTTATACACAAAGACGTGCAAAACCACTGTAATATTCCTTTGTCTCTATGTCGACGATATGTTGATCATTAGTAATGATTTAAAAGGAATCTTAGAAACAAAGAAGTTTCTAACATCCACTTTCAAGATGAAAGATCTTGGACTTGTTGACACAATTTTAGGGATTAAGGTTAAGCGAAATAGTGGGGGTTATGAACTTAGTCAAACCCACTATATTGAGAAAATGCTTGATAAGTTTAAACATCTAAACTCTAAGGAAGTAACCACTCCATTTGATCATGCCAACAAACTTCAAAAGAATAATGGAAGATCAGTGGCTCAATTGGAATATGCAAGTGCAATAGGGTGTCTAATGTACCTAATGCAATGTACCAGACCCGACATATCATTTGCAGTCAGTAAAATGAGTCGATTTACTAGTAATCCAAGTAATGAACATTGGAAGGCAATTACAAGGATTTTTGGCTATCTACTGAAAACCAAGGACCTTGGTCTTCACTATGGAAGGTTCCCTACCATATTAGAAGGATACACTGATGCGAGTTGGATATCTAATATTGGAGACCATAAATCTACAACTGGATGGATATTTACACTTGCTGGTGGAGCAATTTCTTGGAAGAGCAAGAAACAAACATGCATTACACTTTCGACCATGGAATCAGAGTTTGTGGCTCTCGCTTCCGCCGGTCAAGAAGCGGAATGGTTGAGGGATCTTCTGTTGGAAGTTCCATTGGCTAAAGACAATGTCTCAAAGTGATGATACATTGCGATAGCCAAGCCACATTAGCAAGAGCATTCAGCGAAGTGTATAATGGAAAGTCTAGACATATAGGACTTAGACATTCGTTCGTAAGAAAATTGATTAAGGATGGAATCATTTCACTCACCTACATACGAACATGCTATAACTTAGCAGATCCGTTTACTAAGCCACTGGCCAGAGACTTAGTACGAACAACCTCGAGAGGAATGGGGTTGAAACTCCTTAAATAAAGGTTCCGACAGCGGCAGCAACCCAATCTTATGTTAACAAAACATTAACTTCAAGATTCAATGGGTAACAACAAGTCGTTGAATTGGATGTAAGTCAAGAATTTGGGATATAAGGTTGACTGTGTTGAATTGAGGGTTGAGGTTTCCAAAACCTCTTAATGAAGTTCATTAACGAAGAAGAGTATCTATTGGAAAGGATGCTATATGAACCTCACCTATGTGAATTTTGAGATGGTGCCGTCTCAAAGTGAGAGTTGGAGTTTCTCTCATGAAAAATTCATGAAAAGGATAGCATATGGCCATAAATAAGTGCTAAGCGAGATATGTAAAGGAAGAACCTTTAAAGAGTGTGTGTAAGGTAACGCCGGTCTGATCTCATGGATTAATGGTTTAAAAGCTTTGCTACCAAACATTCCGATTAAACTCTGCGTTATCCTCACTAAGGTTAAGTTTAAAATCGAAAGATACCTAACTGTATTAACACTTTTTATATTTCACTATCTGGAATGATTTTTGTCATTATTAGAACTAGTGGGGGATTGTTGGAAATTGTTTTGCAATATTAGTTCCAAAATGACAAAAGAGTTAAATATCATTTAATGATTTGAATTCAATTTTTTAGTTATTGTTTTGTTTGAATTTTGAATTCAATTTTCATATCTTTTCATGAAATAGTGTCATATATGAAACATTGTGTTTTATGGTGAAATGGTGTTGTTTCATCAAAGGTTGCAAACTTTTGAAACAACATCCATATCTCCTATAAATATATGATTCTATTCAGAAAAATAACACAAGAACTAAAAACGAATTTCTCTTCCAAATTCCAGAAAACCTTCCTTGCATTTCGGGTTCTTCACTTGTCTTGTGCAGACTCGAAATAAGGCTGACATTATCCTGAGTGTTCTTGCATTTTCCAACTCTAAGACATAATAAAAGAGTGCTTGAAATACTTTTAAGGAAAGTGATTCTCAATCACGATTCAGTCCTGGATCCATTTAATTTTACCGAATTTTCTGACATTCGTAACATCATATATAACACTCAAATGTTTAAATTGTTTTTTTTTACCATTTATATAAAAGATGTGAAAACGATGTTTTTTTTTGTCAAAGACATAGTCTTAGTGTTTATAAATATGCTAAATTTTCAGTTTATCCATTATTTATACTAAACTCTGGGTTTTTCATAAGCTTATTTGTTATATAAGTCAATAAATATCATTAAATGTAAAGGCAAAAAATAAAATAAAATAAAAAAGACATTTATCTACTCTCTCCAACTTAATATTTTATTTGTCCTCAAACAAAAGCTATTCAAATGTCAAATGGTTCTATACAATAATTTCAACAATGCATAATTCGTTTAAGATTTATGATCAATCAAAAACTTTGGAATAAATCATTTTAAATTTGCATGATTCAAAATCAAATTCACAATCATCCATAAATCAATGCATAAAGATACAAATATTGTTTATTCAAAGTATCACTACTACAAAAGTCACATTTAACTTCGATCGCGAAGTTGATTTAACCTCGAAGTTAATTTTATATTTTAAAAATTAGCACCATATACCTCTCGATTTGTGAACAAAACCGAAGGAAAAAAATATATTATTTTTTTAAAATACTCTTTATATTGTTTACGCCGAATATTATTTGATTAATTTGTTTACAAATTATATTATTTACATAAAATATTAAATTAAAAATGTCGAATCTGATTCATCATCATCATTGTTGGTGAAGAACAAATGTTGGATATGATGGGGAAGAACAAATATTGGGGATCTTCATTTCATTGAACTTGAGAAAGATCAAATGTCTGATATAAAACAAAACAAGATTAGATAAATAAGATAAATATTCAGTTATAAGATTATTTAAGAACACAAACCTTGAACTCAAATAATTTTATGCTCTTAATTCACCCTAAAGAAAATTTTTTCAAATAAAATAACGGTTTTTTTAAGTTTCAAAGTTTTCATGTCAAATATTTTATTATCAACTTTTAATATTCATAATGCTTTTATAACGAGGGTTTTAGATTTCACGCGAATCACTAATGGCAATGTCTTGGACATTGATACTTATTAAATGGACAATAAAGATTTGTTTAAGGGTGGTGATGAAACTCAATAAGCATTATATTTTTCCTCGGTTATTACTCAAAAACAAGGTAAAATATGTTTCTTGTTAAATAAAAAATACAATAAAATATGTTTCATCTCAAGCGTCACATACCTCTCGGTTTCTCTAAAAACTCGAGGGAAAAAGCTTTTTTTTATTACATCATTTACATAGGATATTAAAATAAATTGTTTAAACAAATCCATATTTTGACAATGGATTCTTGGAGAACAACAAATCTTTTCAAATTTCTGATAAGTTATCTGTATCAACTAAGAGAGTTTTTTTTTCTTATTATTGCAATCCATCATAGAGAGATTTCATTATCTTTAGTAAATGTTTTCATGGCAAATGCTTTCACATGAAAGAGAACAAGATGATTGTGTTTAGGAATAAATTTATCAATTTTGTCAACCGAGGAAAACAATAAATTTCTCAATATTTTCTTTGATTGACAACATAGGAATGTTACTCCAAAAATACAACAACAACATCAACACATTTATGTTGGGATGGATTGCAAGACCAAAAAATTATTTTGTTCAAGATAGAAGAATATTGAATATTTTTTATGTCTAACAATCCATCCGAAAAAAATGATGTATACAAGTTAGGAGCGACTACATATAAGTTAGGTTTAGGGTAAAATCTTATTAACGAGTGATTTTATAGTAAAATATGATAATCTAATCCATCGGTTATTAAATGTAACCGAAGGAATAAATCATTAACTTAAAAATAAAAAATAAAATAAAAATAAAGGCATCAATTTTAAAGAAATAAAAATATAAATTGTTGCTGTTGACATTTGAAGCATGTCTTGAATTATTTTTCCCCTCAGTTATATTTAGAAACTGAGGGAATATGTGGTTATTATTACAAAATAAAATAAAATATAGAGCGCCTTGGCGTTTTAGCTCGGTTTTTGGTTGGGTGAAGTGAAAGTTTTGTCATGAAAATGCATTATTTGTAGTAGTGTATGATTTCAAAACAAATTCACATCAACAATTAATTGGTCGAAATCATAATCCTCAATAAATACCACTCACATAGGTGGTGTTTCCCTCATTTCAGACAATACATACACAACAAATAAATTTTAAAATTCATCTAAGCAATAGCATATGATATGCAATAAGTCATAGATTACTAAGGTCTTTATTTGGGTTGTAATGTGACCGGGATGGAGGGAAATTCCTATATTAAACGCAGCAGAAAACAAAATTTTCCCTTAAGTTTATCCTTACAAATAAGCATGATTAATGATAGAACGATTACCTCTTGTGGCGATAATGACAACAAGAGATATTGAAGCATGAATTTGGAGAGCTTTGGAACCATTGAAGAGATAATTCTTCATTGACTCTCATGTCCTCTTCACATAAACTCATGGTAATTCATTTTTAAACTATGAGTAGCTATGTTTATTTTGATTATGTCTTAGGAGATGAAACTAATTCTAATATGTTGGCTCATGTGAATGTTTGATATTATCGGAATGTTTTTATCTTATTATTATTATTCAATTATTTTTGTTCTTAATATTTTTTTGTGTATTGACGAGCACACAAAGTGAAATTAGATGAGTAGAGATTATTGACCGTAAGTCTACCGATATGAAATAGAACAATTGTTCAACTTATTAATTAAGCTAATTAAGAGTTGTGGCTAGAGAATTAAGACACTTAGATAGCCTAAGTTTCACTTTGAATTAGTCTAAAGAATTTAAGATTTGTAGTTTAATTTAGTGAATTATAGACCAAGAAATTGAATACAGTGGCATTACTAATTCTCCATAATATTATAAAATAATTTCTATTCAAGTAATTAACATAATTGTTCTTTCATTATCAAACCTTTATTTCAGTTGATTCGCGTAATTGTTTTTCTACGCCAATCAATCTAAAAAAACCATTGTTACTTTAAAGTTGCACAATTAATACCATGTTAAATTCATAATCCTTATGGATACGAATTTATTTTTATTATTTTTATCGTATTAGTACATTTGTTAAGAAAGTTATCAAGTTTTTGGCGTCATTGTCGGGGATCATTGATAACTTCAACATGACAACTTTTGTGCGACGTTTTTAATCTTTTTGTTTTTTATATCTTATTTTAGTTTTTATTGTTATTTTTATTTTTATTTTATACTATTACTCTATTATGTTTTGTGCAGTACTACTGAGGTATTGTTTGTCTGTTTATGCAAGCTTTAAATTTGACGCTGATACTGCTTGATTCAGAAATCGAAAGAAACACACAAAAAATTCGGAAGGCAAAAAGAGAAGCACACAAGCTAAAGAAGAATTGGAAGAAGATATGACTAATCCACCACGACAAATGATGGAGTGTTATTGCAGGAAAACTGATGTTGGACATATATCCTTAGGTTTTCAACTAGCTAATCCTATAACTTTTGATATCCAAAACTTTGTACTTTTAGATTTTAGAGAGAACCCGTTCAATGAGCAAGAACCTTGGGAGCATTTGAATAAATTTTATGAGACGTGTTTGACGTGCAAGTCAAATGATGTAACTAATGATCATGAAAAATTAGGTTGTTTGGTTTTTCTTTGATAGGTCGAGTTAAGGATTGGTTGCAATGCATTCCGAACGATACAATCCAAACTTTGAAGGAATTGGAGGACAAATTTATAAGAAGGTATTTCTCTAAGGATCGGTTTGTAGAAAGGAAAGCTAAAATTTCAAACTTCGATCCAGGTGAATTTGAGTCATTATCTGATCCATGAGAGAGATTCAAGTTGTTACTCCGAATGTGTCTGAATCATAATATGAATGTTATGGAACATATGGCACACTTTATTAACGATCTTAAAACTGAGGCAAGAATGTTTTTGGATGCCTCACCAAGAGGTACATTAATAAACAAAGATGAAAATAAGGTGAAAACACTAATTCAAAATATGTGTCAAAATGAGTATCGTTCAAGTGACCGAATAGGGAAACCAAAGGGTATGTTGGCAGTAGATTCAACACAATAGTATTAACTCAACTTAGTTAATCTAGAAACAATTAGTTACATCCTCATTGGGTCTCGTGAATGTGAGTTATGTTCAGGCATTAATATGTGATTTTTGTGGGGAATGATATAGAAATGGAATCTGTGTACCAGAAGAAGTGAGTGTTGAAGCTCAATATGCAAACTATCAGAAAAATAAATCGTATTCCAAAACCTACAATCCTGGTTGGAAAGATCAGCCGAATTTTAAGTGGAGCAACAATCAAACTCTAAATGCTAATCAAGGAGTCCAATAGGTTCCTCAAGCACTACCAAGGAAACCATCACCACTTGAGGAAGCATTAGCCAACTTCATGAAAGCCACTCATACTAATTTTAAACAGGTTGGAAAAACTCGGGAAGAGATGTTAAAGACTCACGAGAGATGGAAAAAAGTCAAGAAAACATGAGCAAATACATTAAAGCATCAATAAAAAATCTAGCAATACAAATCGGTCAATTATCTTAGCAAAGGTGCATCCCAAGATAGTTCAAGTGGGGGATTTATTAGTAACACTATAAGTAACCCGAAAATGAAAATTGCAAAGTCATCGAATTGAGAAATAGGGTAATTCCTTCAAACCAACAGGTTAGTAATGAGAGAAAAGAAAAAACTGAGAGTGATAAAAAGAGGAAAAAAGAGGTAGAAGTCGAAAAAGAGCTAGAGGGAAAATCAGAGGGAGAAAAATAAGGAAACTAGCGAAGAGGAATTTAGAGAAGACACTCTTGACAAACTCATAGATGAAAACTCACATTTGAGGAGAACGAAGAAACAAATCTTGAATGAACTTAACCCATAGATACCCGACTACATCAAATAACCTTACTCAATCTTGAAGAAGAAACAAAAAAGGAAATGGAAGTGGGTCAAATTTAAGAAATTCATGGACCCGGTGACAACAATACATGTCAATATTCCATTATGTGAAGCTCTCAAACAGATGCCAGTTTATGCAAAAATTATGAATGAGCTCTTATCGTGAAAGCACATGTTGAAGTATGACGAGAATGCCACTTTGGTGGAAGACTGCATCGCAATCATTCAACGAAAGCTTCCACCTAAACTCATTGATCCAGGTTGGTTCACTATTCTCTGTTTTATTGGTTCACTAACTATTGGTCATGTTTTACGTGATTTAGGAGCTAGCATCAATGATGTTGCTGTCTATGATAAGGAAGTAATAGTATGGTAAGCTGAAACCGACTCAAATAACACTAACATTGATTGATCGTTTGATGACATATCCATATAAAGTTCTTGAATATGCCCTTGTTAGTATCAATGATTTATTGTTTCTGGAAGATTTTGTGATCTTAGACATGCTTGAAGATTCCGACACATCACTACTCCTCAAAAGACCATTTTCGGCAACAGTTGGAGCTCCCATTGATGTAGAATTGGGTGAATTAATATTGAGGTTCATCAAAGAAAAAATCATCTTCAATGTGTTTGAAGCGATGAAGCACCAAAAGTAAAACCCTCGGTGTTATAGGACTGATATCATGGAGGAAGTTATTCAAAAGGTAACTATAGTAGAAACACCTTCACCACCAATGAATCGAGTCATTATTAATTTAGTTGAACAGGTTGAAGATGAACCTGATATGGAGATAGTTTAATGTTTACTTCAACTTCAAGCAACATAGGTTGATCAAGCAATGATAAAAATTAAATAATTAGGTGGTAAAGAGCAACAAATCAACCATTAGTTGAAAAGGATCCTGAATTCAAAGAGCTGTTGAAACATCTATCGCAAGATGCCTTTCGGATTATGCAACGCTCCCACTATTTTTCAATGGTGCATGATTCTATATTTTCTAATATGAGTGAATATTCTATCAAGGTATTTATGGATGATTTTTCTTTTTTTGATAGAAACTTTGATAAATGTCTTGCTCACCTCATTGCGGGTATAAAGAAATGTAATGAAAGGAACCTTGTTTTGAAATGGGAAAAGTGTAATTTATGGTTATGGAAGGTATGATTTTGGGGCATAAAATCCCATCGAAAGACATTGAGGTCAGTCAAGCCAAGATATAAGTTATTGAAAATTTTTCTCCTCAGATTAATGTTAAAGAAGTGAGAAGTTTCTTTGGACATGCTAGTTTTTACCAAAGATTTATAAAGGTATTCTCACAGATTGCAAAGCCTCATTGCAACCTCTTAGTTAAGGAAAGTATTTTTTTTTTTATGATGGATGTTTTAAATATCTCTACGTGATTAAAGAAAAACTAGTGATTGCTCCCGTAATCGTTGCCCCTAATTGGGAACTTCCCTTTGAATTAATGTGTGATGCAAGCGATTACGTGATTTTCCATGTTACTTACTATGCTACTAAGATTTGAAACGAAATTAAGGTAAATTATACCATCAATGAAAAAGAATTATTAGCCATGGTATTTTCTTTGGAAAATTTTTGGGCATATCTAATTGGTATAAAAGTTATGGTTTTTATAGATCATACATCATTGAGATATATTTTTAACAAAAAAGGTGTTGAGAATGTAGTAGTTGATCATTTATCCAGGTTGGAGAATAAGGATGTAACTCAGAAAGAGAAGGACATGACTAAAGAGTTCTCGAATGAATACATGATGGGAATTAGCGAATGGCCTTTGTTTAGTGACATGACCAACTATAAAGTTACAAAAAAATGTTCTGGAAGACAACACCTGACAGTAGAATAAGAAATTCTACAAGGAGGATAACCAATATCTGTGGGATGAGCCTTTTCTATTTAAAACTAGTGCTGACGATTTAATTCACAGGTGTGTTGCAGATAAGAAGGCGAAATATATAATGTGACATTGTTATAGCTCAACTTATGAATGCAACTATAGTGGGGAAAGAACTGCAGCGAAAGTGCTTCAAAGTTGATTTTGGTGGCAAGATATATTCAAAGATTGTAAGTTGTATCTTCAGGAATCTCTCGAATGTCATAAACTAGGCAATATCTCGAAACAAGACGAAATGCCTCTTAATGGTATGGTAGAGGTAGAACCCTTTGATTGTTGGGAAATTGACTTCATGGGTCCTTTCCCACCATATAATTCTCATGTGTACATTCTGGTTTCTGTAGATTATGTAACCAAATGGATTGAAGCAATAGCTTGTTTTTGCTAATGATGCCTAAACTATTTCTAATTTTTTAAAAGAATGTTTTTGCTAGGTTTGGAGTCCTTAGAATCATTATCAGTGATGGGGGAAGCACTTCTACAATAAGTATTTAGAATGTGTGGGGGCAAAATACAATGTGAAACATAAAGTATCCACACCTTATCATCCTCAAACTTTTGGGCAAGTAGAAGTGTCGAACAAATAGTTGAAACAGATCTTTGAAAAGATGGTTGACATATCTATAAAATATTGGTATAAGAAGCTAGAAGACGCTCTTTGGGCGTATATGACAACATTCAAAACTCATCTAGGATTGTCCCCATCTAAATTGGTTATGGGAGGGCTTGTCCGTTACCGGTCGAGTTGGAACATAAAACATACTGAACAATTAAGTTTTTAAACTTCGATGAAAAAGAAGCTGAAAGAAAGAGATTGTTGAAGTTGGATGAGTTAGAAGAGATAAGACATAAAGCTTATGAAAATATTGTGATCTTCAAGTAGGGAATCAAGAGGTATCATGATAAGAACCTAGTGAGAAGAGAATTTCAAATAGGATAGAAGGATTTGTTGTACAACTCTCGACTAAGGTTAATCCCAGGTAAGTTAAAGTCCAGACGGTTTGGTCCTTTTATTGTAAATAGTGTATTTGTGAATGGTGTTATGGAAATACATGTTACTAGAGATTCTCACTTTTACTGTGAACAACGAAATTTTTAAGATTTATTCCGGAGGCGAGATACCAATTGAGAAGGTGTCTCTTATACTCGCAGAGCCTTAGATTGAAAAGTCAAACTAATAATTTTAAAGAAACGCTTAATAGGAGACAACCGATCAGAAAAAAATTTATTTAAGTCATAATTTAAAATTTATATTATTTTGATTAACCGTATTTTATTTTGTAGTATGATGTTTGGTGAAGTGGTGTGAAAAAAGAGAAAAAAATGGAAAGAAAAAGAAAGAGTATGCAAAAAGTGGAGAAAAGAAGGGTTTTAGCTTACAGGAATTCACAGGATCCGATGCTCTCATCGTGGATGCGTTAGAGTTGCATCGTGATCACATGAAGTTTTATCGCGGTTGCGACGAAGTCATTACATAAAAACGTTGGAATTTTAACAGTTGGACGTATCCGTACGTTGGAATTTTAACAGTTGGACGTATCCGTTGTATATCACAATCACGATATTAGTCATTGCAGTCGCCTACAACAGTGCCTATAAATTTACATCTTAGGCATCTTTTTTTGTACAACACTTTTAGAAACTCTCCTTATACTCCTAAAACACTCTAACCTTCACTTTCATATCTAATGTGATTGTTCATGAGTCATATTGAAAGACACATCAATTATTTGTTCATGAGTCATATTGAAAGACACGGCAATTATTTAACCTTATTAAATGTCACTTGTTATCAGTTATGTCAATGTATGATAGAAAATTTAATTCAGTCTGCCAACATAATTCTAAAAGTTTTAAAATAATATTTTTCATTATTGTAAAATTTAATCCTGAACACCCAATTTTCTTAGTATCAGTGGCTTTTTCTAACCATCTATAAATGATCATGTCCATTTTCTAACTCACTTAACATGTATCTCTTTATTTGTATTTTAACAACCTTTTAAATTTGGGGTTGTGGATACTTACATCTTAGATAGAGACTTTAAACATAAATAAAAAAGAAGAATGAGTACTCTGAAAAATCAAGTCTTTCAATATTGGTAATAATTCAAGAACTCCACAAGTGGGTATTCAAAAGATAGTTTGTCTAAATCAAAGTAGTAAAATCTTATTATTCAAAAATGTCTCACAAGCGTAAAATATCTATAAATTGTATGTATTTATTGCATTGTTATTATTATATAGAAGTTTTTAAGCTCATGCTACATTTATACAAGATTTTGGGATTAAGTGCTTGGATAAACATAACAAACACATTTGAGAAATTTGTTGGATTATGTGTAGAAAAAAACTGAATTTGAATAAAAAAGAGTAACGAAGTTGAAAGAATATTATGTTGATCATTGGTAGATGAAAATAACCTTAAGACATGATATTTTTGTTTGTTGAAAAGGTGTGTTGATCTTGAAACAGGTTGAGTAAAAACTTCACGATAAATGTTTTTTCATGAAAGAAAATTGTTGTTAAAAATTTCATTCTTTGAGAAAAATCTAACAAATTAAATTTGTGGCTGTGATTATATATATATATATATATATATATATATATATTATATATATATATATATATATATATATATATATATATATATATATATATATATATATATATATATATATATATATATATATATATATATATATATATATATATATATATATATATATATATATATATATATATATATATATATATATATATATATATATATATAATCTTTGAATAATTTGATCATATATTTAAGGATTAAATATACGACATCCCCTTGTAATGTAAGCGAGTTTTGGTTTGCTTATGTAAAAGATTTTTTTTTCATTTCTTCCTTATAATATAAAGATTTCCTCTCTTTGGACCTTGGGTGCACTATTTGAATCCAGATTCCATTTTTAATCCAGCATGACATGCATTCTTTATCCGACGTGGATTTTTTTTTTTACAATTTAGTAACTTTTGTATTGGTCCTATTTAATCGTAAATGTTAGGGTTAGTCTGAAAATCCCAAATCAGATAACTTTCGTAGGTACAAAGACGAAGCTGACAAGCTTGTTTATTGACGGTTGAAGACACAGACGAACTTGTTTTTGGAAGGTTGAAGACGAAGCACGACTGAAGACACCATTGAAGCTTCCAGTGTCTAAGGTTAAGTTTTTTTATATATCTTCCAATGTCTGAGTTTCTTTTTTGTATTCGTCTGAGTTTGTTTGATGTAGCTTCCAATGTCTGAGTTTATTAGTTGTGCTTGAAAGGATTGAGCATAGATTGTGTCTCAAACACTTGTATGCAAATTTTAAGAAAATGTTTGGTGGTGGGAATCTTATAAGGGATTTGATGATGGGAGCTGCTAAGGGCACTTACTATTAGGGTTGAATCCAAAAGATGAATGAACTGGAGAAAGTGGATGTCAAGGCTTGGACTTGGTTAATGGCAGTTCCTACCAAATGTTGGTGTAAGCATGCATTTAGTTTTTACCCTAAATGTGATATTTTAATGAACAATATATCTGATTCATTTAACGCCACTATTTTAGTTGCTAAGGATGAGCCTATTTTAACCATGTGTGAGTGAATTAGAAAGTACCTTATGAGTAGGTTAACGACATCTTCCACCAAACTTGAGAAGTGGTAACATAGAGTTATGTCAATACCTAGGAAGAGGTTAGATAATGAGGTGTTCAATAGTGGTCAATGGCTACTAACTTGGACTATTGCTGAACAATTCCAAGTTACACATGCTTTCAACACACAAGGATTCATTATTGACATGTCAAAAGATCTTGTAGATGTAATTTCTGGGAATTGGTTGGAATTAATTGTAGGCATGTTGTTGTTGTATTGAGTTATAGAAAACAAAATATTAATGAATTTAATGATGATTGTTATACAAGAGAGGAAACCCAAGGCAGACCAGACTTGAGTTGAGCCAAAGTAGAAGAATGCTAATGTGCAGGCTAATGTGTAGACAAATGTTTATGTGTCGGATAATGTGCAAGACAATGTTGATGCAAGTCAAGTTGAGAACAATGTTGAAGATGAAAATAATGTAGTCCATATTGATGCAAGTCAAGCTGAATCGTGTGTGGTAGATACAAGTCAGGTTGGGGTAAGTCAAGTCGACGGAAAACAAAAGAAGAAGAAAAAACAGGTTATGACGATGAGAAAAAGGGTGAACGAAAGATTGAAGTTGAAATGGTTTCAAAAACCAATTACATGTTAGGGTTCAACTTCTGACCAGCCAATCACTTTGACAGAACATGATGAAGGAACAAGTACACAGGAAAAAAATGCTTATGGACCTAATTCAAAGCGAGGGGTGTGTACCAGGTCCTTGAAATCTTGGAAGAAAAATAAATGACAGATGATACACTTTATGTCTGTATTATATACTTTAAGATATGTTTAAGTTATGTTTGTTTTTATGCACTTTAAGTTATGTATCATTTTGTTATGTCTGTAATGACAGATAATGGTTATATATGTAATGATGGACTTTAAGTTCCACTTTGTAATGACTTATGCACTTTAAGTGCTACTTACTATCTATCTTTGTTTTTTGCTACGCTCTATGTTCCATAAGTATTATTCAATTATGTATCTGTTATATGTTAAAAGAACATTAAAAACAAATCACAATTGTAACCAATACCAACTTTTCTATTATGTAGAATGCCAATTGTTACCTTGATACATCACATAAACATTGTTGATACACATTAAACTACATTAACTTAACAACAATAGAGAACAAAATCCAGGACACCACAAGTGAAATCATCAATCAATAGCTTTTGTTCTTCTACATTTCAAGCTTTTTTTGGTCTTTTCAAACGTCTTTGAACTGAATTATACACCAAACTTCTTGCCAAATTCAGTCTCAACTTCCTTGACAAGGTCCATCGCATATTCACTCAAATATGTCATTGTCATTTCATAGTTACAATAATTTGTGGGAATCTTTTGAGTTCTTTGAACATGACAAACTTCATCATCCCACATGAAAATTCATAGCTTACCCCACTCTGCAATTAGGTCCAGAATAACTGTAAGAGTTAATGTAAAGCGAAAAGCGAAGAAAAACATGAACATAAACTTACACCTGAATTTTGACATTTCCAGAATTTTCTATTAGGGTTATCTATGGTGTTTGATATCCACATCTTTATTTGTTCATTACATTCACATCTGGGCAAACTCAGTGCCCTTGAGTTACTAATGGATGAATTTTTGCTTTCACCCATGTTTTCAAACATGAAAAAGATGAATGTCGATAAAACTGGGAACAAAAAACATGAACATCTACGAACCTTCGAACCTTAGCTTCATCAAACGGTAAAGATGAACAATTGAAACATTCGAAACCTACCTTCAGCAAATGATAAAGATGAACACTTGGAACCTTCAAATTTGGGCTTAAGCAAATGGTAAAGATGAAGAACATGAACCCTAGGTTTTTCAAGAATAGTAATTACCAATGGAATTATAAAAAAAAAATCCACATATAATAAAGAAACCATGTCACTCTGGATTAAGAATGAAATTTGGATTAAAATAGTGCACTCAGAGGTCATAGAGATGAAATCTATATATTATAAGAGCATAATCAAAATAAATTTTTTACAACAGACAAACTAAAACTCGTTTATATTATAAGAGATGTTGTATATTTAACTTTATATTTAATCTTTTTTTTTTGTAATACCAATAGAAAAGTAGTAAAAAAATATCACAAGTAATTAATATTCATAATAAGAGTTGAAAGTGAGAAACATGACTTTTGAGTTTTTATCAACATACATAATTTAAACAACACAGAATATGAAAACAGATGCAGGAGCTATATTATAGAATATTCAGCAAAAGTAAAGAATCGTCTGTCTTAACATTAAAAGTGTAAAGAAAAATATTCAGCAAAAGTAAAAAACAACAAAGAATAATAAAAAAACAAATTTTATTCATAAATCGAAGCTAGAATCAATTAATATTCAAGATTAGAGACTCAGCTATATATATTTTTACTAATTTAAACATTAAATTTAAGTGCAAGTTCTGAAAATGATGATACTAAAAGGAGTTTAAGGCTTGCATATGTGTAATTGGACCATTGACTCCAAAACTATCAGAGTAGAAAGACTTGGAAATTTGGTGGATTATTGGATCATAATCACAAGTTTGCTCTCCAAATCACATGAATTAGAAGCACTTGCTATATAACCTGTGTGTAAAAAAATGTAAAAATCAGGATATATAAAACCACATTTTTGTAATTGAACATAAGATAAAGTAGATTACTTGTTTTTTTTTTCTTATTTTCTAAACTCAACTTTTACTTATTAATGTTGTACTAATCCAAGCATATCCCTATGAACACGTTTTGTAACACAGTATGATCAAATTCTGAAACCAATCTGTTCATGAGCAAGATTAGCATACAAAAGATACAGATTCATATAACAACTCTTTATGCTCTAATAAGTAAATAACAGCAATTTGATAAACAAGTTATAATAAAAAGGGTTCTAAATCAAATATCCAAAAGAACAAAAATTCTAATTTTCTGGTACAACATCTTGAATGTGAATAGAAACCAAAAATGTCTAATGACAAACAAATTGCTACCTAAAGAACCAAAAAGAAAGGAGCCATTAGAAAATCTTAAGCAAGGTTGCGTTTCTAAAAGAAATATATAGAACATAAATGAATTGTGAATCTCTATGCATCAAGCTTTCCAGAGATGGAACAATGATTTACCATAAATCTATACATCTTGTTTTTTAATGAAGGGACAATGATTTATCATTAATTAAAAGAATTTGATAACACTTTATCATTAAGTAATTTTTGCGAGTATTTTTTATGAAATAGGTAAGCTTTCGAGTAACAAAGGAGATAAAATGATGAAGAATTGAGCAAAATAGTCAAATGAAGAAATATTAGGGACTTCAAAATATTTATAAAAAAAGCAAGGAAAAAAGGAAGATTTTTCCATAGATTTCTCATGACCGTGATGTTAAAGTATCGCGATCGCAATGGTATCTAACGTAGTTGCGATGACCTGAATTTCTGACACGTTTTTTTTGCAGTTTTAAGTAGAAAAATAAGGCTATTTTTGGAGGATTCTGAAACTTTAAGAGAAAGTGACGGCAAGAGATATTGAAGCACCGATTTGGAGAGCTTTGGAGTCATTTTAGAGATAATTCTTCATTGATTTGATATTATTT
Organism: Lathyrus oleraceus; assembly: GCF_024323335.1. Lineage (NCBI taxonomy): Eukaryota > Viridiplantae > Streptophyta > Magnoliopsida > Fabales > Fabaceae > Lathyrus > Lathyrus oleraceus. Next base: position 34,195,313 of record NC_066584.1, on the reverse strand, counting down.
GAATGTTTTTATCTTATAATTATTATTCAATTGTTTTTGTTTTTAATGCTCTTTATATATTGACGAGCACACATAGCGAAATTAGATAAATAAAGATTATTGATCATAAGTCTACCCATATGAAATAGAACAATTGTTCAACTTGTTAATTAATTAGGGAAGGGTAATTAAGAGTTGTGGCTAGAGAATTAACAAAATTAGATAGCATAAGTTTCACTTCGAATTCCTCTAAGGAATTTAGGAGTTGTAGTTTTATTTAGTGAGTTGTACACCAAAAAAATTAGGTACAATGATATTATTAATTCTCCGTAATATTATAGAATAACTATATTCAAGTAATGCATATTATTGAATAGGGAATAATGAGTTGATTCAAATAAGATCTAATCCCTCTTTCATTATCAAAACTTTTATTTCAGTTTATTCGCGTAATTGTTTTTCTACACCAATCAATCTAAAAAAACCATTGTTACTTTAAAGTTGCACAATCAATACCGTGTTAAATTCATAATTTCTATAAAGACTGATTTATTTTTTTATTTTAGGTTTTATTTTTATTTTCTACTCTTACTCTATTATGTTTTGTGCAATATTACTGAGGTATTGTTTGTCTCTTTATGCAAGTTTTAAATCTGACACTAATACCCTTTGATTTAGAAATCGAAAGAAACGCATGAAAGTTTCGGAAGACAAAAAGAGAAGCACTGCAAACTAAAGAAGAATTGGAAGAAGAGATGGCTAATCCACCACGGCAAACGATAGAGGGTTATTGCAGAAAGACTGATGTTAGACATATATCCTTAGATTTTCAACCAGCTAATCCTATAACTTTTGATATCCAAAATTTTGTACTTTTAGATTTAAGATAGAACTCGTTCAAAAGGCAAAAACCTTAGGAGCATCTGGATAAATTTTATGAGACGTGTTTGATGTGCAAGTCATATGATGTAACTGACGATAAGGTAAAACTACGGTTGTTTGGTTTTTCTTTGATAGGTCAAACTAAGGATTGGTTGCAATGCATATCGAACGATACAATCCAAACTTGGAAGGAATTGGAGTGAAAATTTATATGAAGGTATTTCTCTAAGGCTCAGTTTGTAGAAAGGAAAGCTGGAGTTTCAAACTTCAATCAAGGTGAATCTGAGTCATTATCTGACCCATGGGAGAGAATGAAGTTGTTACTCTGAATGTGTCTGAATCATAATATGAGTGTTATGGAGCAGATGACACACTTTACTAGCTGTCTTAAAACCCATGCAAGAATCTTTTGGATGCCTCAGCAAGAGGTACGTTAACAAACAAAGATGAAAATAAGGTGAAAAACTAATTGAAAATATGTGTCAAAATGAGTATCATTCAAGTGACCGAAAAGTGAAACCAAAGGGTATGTTGGCAGTAGATTCAAACGCAACAATATTAACTTAACTTAAGTTGATCTGAAACAATTAGTCACATCCTCGTTGGGTCCTGCGAATGTGAGTCATGTTCAGACATTAAGATGTGGTTTTTGTAAGGAAAGATATGAAAATGGAATCTATGTACCAGAAGAAGTGAGTATTGAAGCTCAATATGCAAACTATCAACAAAATAAATCGTATTCCAAAACCTACAATCCTGATTGGAAAGATCAACCAAGTTTTAAATTGAGCAACAATCAGACTTTGAATGCTAATCAAGGAGTCCAATAGGTTCCTCAAGCACTACCAAGGAAACCATTACCACTTGAGGAAGCCTTAGCCAACTTCATAAAACCCACTCAGACCAGTTTCGAACAGATTGGAAAGACATAGGAAGAATTGTTTAAGACTCACGAGAGATGGAAAAAAGTCAAGAAAAAATGAGCAAAAACACCGAAACATCAATAAAAAAATCTGGAAATGCAAATCGGTCAATTATCTCAACAAAGTTGCATCCCAAACTAGTTCAAGTGGGGGATTTATTAGTAACACTATAAATAACCCGAAAATGAGAATTACAAAGTCATTGAATTGAGAAACAGGGTAATTCCTTCAAACCAACAGGTTAGTAATGAGAGAAAAGAAAAAAAGTGAGGGTGATAAAAATAGAAAAAAGAGGTAGAAGTCGAAAAAAGAGGCAGAGAAAAAAATCAGAGGGAGAAAAAAATGAGGAAACTAGCGAAGAGGAAGTTATAGGAGACACTCTTGACAAACTCATGGATAAAAAATCACCTTTGAGGAGAACGAAAACACAAATCATGAATGAACCTAACCCATAGCTACCCGACTAAATCAAACAACCTTACCTGATCTTGAAAAAGAAAAAAAAAGTAAATAGAAGTTTGTCAATTTAAGAAGTTCATGGACAAATGACAAAAATACAGGTTAACATTCCATTATGTGAAGCTCTCAAACAGATATCAGTTTATGCAAAATTTATGAATGAGTTCTTATCGCGAAAACGCAAATTGAAGTAGGACGAGAATGTCACTTTGGCGGAAGACGACAACATAATCATTCAACGAAAGCTTCCACCTAAACTCATTGATCCAGGTATGAGCACTATTCTCTAGTTTATTGGTTCACTAACTATTGGTCATGCTTTATGTGATTTAGGAGCTAACATCAATGACGATGTTGTCTATGATAAGGAAGTAATATTACGGTGAGCCGAAACAAACTCAAATGGCGCTAACGTTGATTGATCGTTTGATCCCATATCTAGATATAGTTCTTGAATATCTCCTTGTTATAGTCGATAATCTATTATTTATGGAATATTTTATGATTTTAGACATGCTTGAAGATTCTAACACATTACTACTCCTTGAAAGACCATTTTTGGCAACAGGTAAAGCTCTCATTGATGTAGAATTGGGTGAATTAATATTGTGGTTCAACAAAGAAAAAGTTGTCTTCAACGTGTTTGAAGCGATGAAGCACCAAAAATAAAACCTTCAGTGTTATAGGATTGACATATACAAGTAGAAGTGTCGAACGAATAGTTGAAAAAAATCTTTTGGGCAAGTAGAAGTGTCGAACGAATAGTTGAAAAAAATCTTTTGGGCAAGTAGAAGTGTCGAACGAATAGTTGAAAAAAATCTTTGAAAAGATGGTTTCCACATCTATAAAATATTGTTGTAAGAAGCTAGATGATTCTCTTTTGGCGTATATGACAGCATTCAAAATTCATATAGGATTGCCCCCATATAAATTGGTTTATGAGAAAGCTTGTCACTTATCGGTCGAGCTGGAACATAAAGCATATTGGGCAATTAAGTTTTTAAAGTCACTACGCCAAAAACTGGAATAGACAGCGCCCCTTAGAGGGCGCTTTATTACAAAAGCGCACTCTAAAGTGAAGAGAAAAAATAAGGAGCATACTATTGGAATAGACAGCGCACTTTAGAGGGCGCTTTTGTAATAAAGCGCCCTCTAAAATGAAGCGAAAAAATAATGAGGAAATGGAGGGACACCAATAGAGGACGCTTTATTGAAAGCGCCTTTTAAGGGTAACCTTAGAGGGCGCTTGTTAAAAAGCGCTCTCTATGTCCATGTACATTTCCAGTTTATAAGGCGCTTTTGGAAAGCCTTAGAGAGCGCTTTTAGAAGCGCCCTCTTAGGCCCCCTTTAGAGGGCGCTTTTGTAACAAAGCGCCCTCTAAAGTGAAGCCAAAAAAAAATAATGAGGAAATGGAGGGACACCAATAGAGGGCGCTTTAATGAAAGCGCCCTCTAAGGTTACCCTTAGAGGGCGCTTTTGAAAAAGCGCTCTCTAAGTCCATGTACATTTCCAGTTTAGAAGGCGCTTTTGGAAAGCCTTAGAGAGCGCTTTCAGAAGCGTCCTCTTAGGCCCCCTTTAGAGGGCGCTATTTTTACAAAAGCGCCCTCTAAGGTCCCCTTTAGTAAACATTAAAATTATAACATATACTGCATGTCTCTTTATTTTCCCTCTCTATAAGCTATTTCGTTTACGTAACTGGGTTTTCTCTCTACTGCGATTACTCTCTACTGCGATTACTCTCGTCCTCCGTTCGTTCTCCCTCCCTCACCGTCATCGTCGCCGTCGCCTTTTTCTGCTGCTGCGTTCACGTTCACTGCGTTATCTGCGTCCACCGTCACTGTTCACTTTCTTCTCCATCGTTACCGTCACCTTCAAGGTATTTCTCTTCTCCATCGTTACCGTTCACTTTCTTCATGTGTTTGATTAGGGCATTTTCTAAACTTAGTTTTACATTTTGTGCATTATGTTGATTAATGTTGTTTAGGGCAAACTGAGTTTTTTATTTCTGATTGAAAACTGATATCATTTGAAGTGTGTTTGAGCTTGTGCTTGGAAGTTTGATGATTATGGATGCAAGTTTGTTCATGTTCCAAACACCATAAGTTTGCATTGGTCTTTTGCATGCAGTAGGTGTGTGTGAGTTTGTATTCAATAATGATAAAAAAAAAGAGTTTAGATTGTTGTAACATGAGAGAAATGGAAGGTATATGAATGTGTTCACGTATTGAATCATTGTCTTACTTGGGTCTTATTGAATCATTTCTATATTACAGATAAAATGGCTAACCAAGACGATACCCATGACGCAAATGGATCACGTAACAATGTTGAAAAAGAAATCAAACGAGGATTGACTGTTATGAAGTCAATCATTCGTGCAAGAGACAAGGGTGTAAAATTTGAAGTGCATTGGAGTGTTGAAGACCAACTAATTGAGCCTAACGGTTCAATGTTGGCAAGTTACATTGGTTTCCTTGTTCGACAACATATTCCGATTACATGTGATAATTGGAGAAGTCCGGACTTGAAGGTTGGCAAAGAAAAAATATGGTCGGAGATACAGGTACTTACCATATATTGTTATATGTTTTTTTTGTTGACTATTTGTTGACCATATATTGTTATAATATTACTTTATAATAACACACTCCATTTGTATGTTTTTTAGAGATCCTTTCACATCGATGAAAGCCGGCAAAAATATTGTATTCAATTGGCCGGAAAAAGACTCCGAGGATTTCGATCCTTTTTGTGCAACAAATTTCTCAAGGATGAGGAAGGAAAATTTGTTGAAGGAGAACGGCCAATGAAGTATGCCGAGATTATTTCAGCCGATGAATGGGATAACTTTGTCGCCAAACGAAGAAACGAAAAATTCCATGTAATGTCTATTAATTATGGTATTATACAATTGTTAAGTTACTTGGTTCTAATATGCCTTAAACTTTTTTATCCAGGAAGTAAGCGACAAAAATAGGAAAAGGGCATCAAAACCCGCGTATCCGTACAAAAAAGGGCGTACGGGTTATGCACGGTTACAACAAAGAATTGTGAGTATATTCAAATGCTATGAGCTTATACATTGTCACAATATGTTATAATTGATGATCTTATAATCTAATTCAATGTGTAGCTAGCCGAGGAGAAAAGTGACGCAACATCTCTTCCGGAGCACGTATTATGGAAGGCTGCTCGGGTTGGGAAGGATGGGGCTGTCGTTGAAGCGGTCCAAAATGTTTATGACGAATGTGTAAGTATATGTAACATTATTTCTTTAATCATATCGAAAATTTTGTTAGACATATAATTCATTTTTAATCTCCTCTAATAATATTTCAGGAGACTTTATCCCAAACCGTACCTTCAACCGAGGTCCAGGATTGCAGGAGCGTACTTAGTTGAGTACTAAATGTTCTTGAGTATTCCGGTCGTGTGAGGGGTAAGGGTTTTGGTGTGACTCCGTCGTCATTTTATAAAAAAACAAAAACAAAAAATCCTACCAACAAAGAGGTGATGGAGACCTTGGCGGAGTTAAGGGCACAAGTACTCCAACTGCAAAACGAGAATGCAAGGTATAGAGAGGAAAGGTGCGCTTCCGAGGCAAAAGATACTAGTAACCGAGCTAGTATCAATTATCAACCGAAATTTCCCGAGGTAATTATATATGTTATTATGAAATTAAAATAGCACTTTTTTACTTGACACATATACACGTTAACAATAACATTTATTATTGGTTTAGGGCATTTCACCTTGTCAGCTGTATCTATCGTCACCAACTTATCGCATGGTTGGCAAGGGAAAAGTGCACAATACTTCGGGTGAATTACTTCACCATAATCCCCTCCCGGTGGGATTTATGAAAGTTTCGGTTGACCTTGTATTAGATACGGACGCCCTTCTCCCATTACCTGACGTTGTTTCAGAGACAACGTTGATGCGAGATGCAGTCGGATCCTTTGTTGGTTGGCCGTCAGGTCTAATTTTCCCTGATGCCGAGGTATATATGTTCTAAATGATTATGAATATTTAGTATTCACATTTCAATTCAGCTACAATTATGATATTTAATCAATCCTTATTACATGGTAATGTTAGACTCCTACAAGACCCACACATAAAGTTGGTAAAGGGATTTCAAGACGCATCGAGTCGGTTGCATCTCAAAAAGAGGTACAAATATATATACCCATTGAATTATATACGCAACGATTCTGTTGCATCACAAAAAGTCATGATTTATTTTATATGAATTTTTAGGTTCCCGGTCGAAAGTTGAAAAGCGCTGCTAAGGATATTCCAACGACGTCCGGGACAAAATCTCAAATTATGATGCGTCTTGAGAAAATGGTGGATGAGTCCGATATTATGCACGGGTCCATTCGTAGTATAGATTTTGATGAAGGTGTTTTCGGAGCTGCTCATTTCGAAATAATTGCAAAGGAGGACTTCCAACAACTTTTTGAACACACCGAATTGGGCATCGCTGTCATTCATACATACATATGGTACTCCGATCAATCTATAATTTACTTAGTTGAACAATTTATTTACACATTTCAATGAGTAGTCTAATGTTTATTATGTTTCTATTTAAGGTATATGTATGTAACATTGATGCAGGGAACTGAATTGTGTAACCGTTTCAATTTTATTGCTGCTTCCCGTATCAACGCAACGTTAATAACGAAAAATCCAACATCCGTAAAGAATGATCTACTCGATAGATTCATGGCGGCCGGCGATAATACTACACCCAGTTTATATTTTTTACCGTTTAATTCTGGCAACGGGTTAGATTTTCTTTCTAATAATTTCATTCTAATCTATGTATATCTTTTACGTAGAAAATTTTCATTCATCTAAATTTTTGTTTTATTTTACAGTGGTCACTGGATGTTGGTTGCTATGGATCTTTCGAGACTAATAGTGTATTATCTCGATTCTTTATCGGGTGATTGGAGTAAATATCCGAATATGAAGAAGACGGTTGACGCGTAAGTGAAATTCCCCTAAATAATCGTGTGTATTTGTATATTTAATTATGTCTGTCAGATTGATCTCAATATACGTTTTTATTTTGTTAGGGAAATAATAAAATTTAGATCGAAAAAGAATTACCGCAATAGGAAGGACATTACCTGGATCAGAGTTCAGGTATATATTAAGTATCTTATTTTTGCTTATAATAGTGTTTGTTTTTTTGCTTATAATAGTGTTTGTAAGAAATTAACTATATATATATTGTTTGTTTTTCTGTGTAGTGTCCTCAGCAAAATAATTCGGTCGATTGCGGATTTTTTGTAATGAGATTTATGAGAGACATCATTGCGTTAAATCGTATAGACATCCCAAAAATGGTATGGAATAATAACTTAGGGTTTATTTTGATATTATCGGATATTTCATCTAATTTGTTACTAAATCATGAATATGTTTTATTCTCTTAATTGTAGTACTTTGAGGAATACAAATCTTACTCAAGAGCAAATTTGGATGAAATCAAGGATGAATTGTGTCAATTCATTGTTGATCAAAGAATCATATAGCTAGGTTGTATATTGTTGTACATATATGTATGGAATGTTGTTGTTGTATGTTGTTGTTGTATATATGTTGTATATTGTTGTTGTACTTTTACTAAATCATGAATATGTTGTTGTATATTGTTGATCAAAGAATCATATATTAATGTTGTATATATATATATATGGAGGATTAATGTTGTATATAAATGGATTCATGTTGTATATATCAATGGATTAATGGTGTATAACATTGGATTAAAGGATGAAATCAATATGAATTTTACACTTTTGCAGCATGCGAACAGGTTAACAATCAAATATCCACTGTTTTTCAAACAAATTTTTTTAAAATAACTAACACTTTAGAGGGCGCTTTGTCCAGAAAGCGCCCTCTAAACACTTTACATTGACAACTTTAGAGGGTGCTTTTTCCTGAAAGCGCCCTCTAAACACTTTACATTGACAACTTTAGAGGGCGCTTTTTCCTGAAAGCGCCCTCTAAACACTTTACATTGACAACTTTAGAGGGCGCTTTTTCCTGAAAGCGCCCTCTAAACACTTTACATTGACAACTTTAGAGGGCGCTTTTTCCTGAAAGCGCCCTCTAAGGTGTCCCTTTATGGACCACTCCAGAGGGCGCTTTTTTCTGAAAGCGCACTATAATGTGGCCACTTTAGAGAGCGCTTTCTCCAGGAAAACAAAGCGCTGTCTTTACCTATGCCAGCGCCACTTTAGAGGGCGCTTAAAAGCGCTGTTATAGGCCAAAATAAGCGCCCTCTTTTCCCTTATTTGGCGTAGTGAGTTCGATCAAAAAGAAGCTGGAAGAAAGAGATTTTTGAAGCTGGATGAGTTAGAAGAGATAAGGCATGAAGCTTATGAAAATGTTATGATCTACAAGGAGAGAACTAAGAGGTATCATGATAAGAACCTAACGAGAAGAGAATTTCAAATAAGACAGAAGGATTTGTTGTACAACTCTCGACTGAGGCTAATCCCAGATAAGTTAAAGTCCAGATGGTCTAGCCCTTTTATTGTAAACAAAGTATTTGTGAATGGTGTTATGGAAATACACGATACTAGAGATTATCACACTTTTACTGTGAACTGCCAAATTTTGAAGATTTATTCAGGATGCAAGATACTAGTTGAGAAGGTGTCTCTTATATTCGCAGAGCCTGAGATTAAAAATTCAAGCTAATAACTTTAAAGAAATGTTTAATGGGAGGCAACCCATCATAATTTTTTTATTTGAGTTACAATTTAAATTTCATGTTATTTTGATTAACCAAAAACTTGATGGGAAAATAGCAAGTGTACTATTTTTCTCACTGTAGTAATAAAAGGGAATTTCCCCGTTTGTCGATCTCAAGGACTGCTTGACAATACAGAGTTTATAGATTGTTTCAATTAGACAAAAGCCTTTGGTTTTTGTGTGGTGAGTAATTATCCTACCAATTTCAAATAAAGAAAACAAGTAAAAAGGTTGAACGAGATACAAATGAGAGAAGATTGCTAGGGTTCGGTGAATGAATCTTCCTGTAACAGATATAATTTATGAAGACTTAGACAATATTCCTGTCAAATTAATTCCGGTCCTCAAGGGTATCTATTCCTAAGTCCTTAGTAATAGACCTTTGATTATGTAACCTAATTACTATGTCCATAAACAATTAGGTTCATACTCAAGCATTCACATATCAAGAATTACCGGTCAGATAGAAAATCCCTAGTCCTAGGTTATTTTTACTATCCAAAGTTCTTATCCAGGTCAATGAATAATTGCTGTCCAGCTTACACTATTCATATTAATCATCATTCGTTGGTCCGACGAATAAAGCACAAAGAACGGCGATAAGAACAAATTAATGGAAAAGAAGAAATAAGCAACACTTTCATAAACATCAAATCTGTCACATTCAGAATCAGGGTCACCCCCCTAGCAATGGGGGGTTTAGCTACTCATAATAAAAGTAAAAACAAAGATTAATATTGTTGTCATTACAGAATTTCGTGAGGAATCAATCTTCAATAGTCGGAAAACTCTTGAACATATGAATCCTTGGATATTCGTTGAGTCTCCAGCTCTCAAAACGCGTCTTTTCTCTCCCCAAAATGTCCAACACCCGGAAAATCTTGGTCTGGCCTCTTAATAGCTCTTCAGTTGGATTTTTCCTGATTTTGTGCTCCGTACGCGTATTGAGCTGTCCCATACGCGTATTGGCTGGTCTCAAACGCGTACTGCACGTACACAGCCTCTGATACGCGTATTGCCCAGTCTGGTACGCGTATTGCCCAGACTGGTACGCGTATTGCCCAGACTGGTACGCGTATCACCAGAAGCTGGTCTTTTGGCTGAATTTTCCATCCCTCTGGTCATTTGCGTATGCTACGCGTACTGGGAAGGTCCATACGCGTATCATGCAAGGCCATACGCGTATGGACAGCAGGTTCTCCAAAAATTGGCTTTTTCTTCCGTTTTCTTGCTCGGGCTCGATTTCGCATCTTACATTTGATTTCCTGAGCTTCCAAACTAGCTTTTTACCTGCTAACATACCAAAAAGTGTAAAATATCCTCAAGAAACTCATACGTAACAACACACCTAATATTATAGAATTGAGCTTCTATCTAACTAAAAATGCTTCAATTTACACAGTTTACCTGACTTATTTACGGTTAAATAGTGGACTGTCTAGCATAAATGGTGACTGATCATATGTTGTTTAGTGAAGTGGCGTGAAAAAGTTGAAAAGAATGGAAAGAAAAAGAAAGAGTACGCAAGAAGTGGAAAAAAAAAGGTTTTAGTTACAAGACTTCACGAGATCGCGATGCTCTCATTATGGGCGCGTTAGAGTTGTATCGCGATCACATTAGATCTTATCGCGGTTATGATAGAGTCGTTACATAAAGACGTTGGATTTTTTTTATCGTTGGACATATTTGTTGCATATCGCGATCACTATACCAGTAATAACAGTCGCTGAGATGGCTCTGCAACAATCCCTATAAATTTACATTTTAGGCATCTTTTCTGTACAACACTTTTAGAAACTCTCTTTATACTCCTAAAAAACTCTAACCTTCACTTTCATATCTAGTGTAATTGTTCACGAGTCATGTTGAAAGACACATCAATTATTTGACCTTATTAAATGTCACTTGTTATTAGTTATGTCAGTGTATGATAGAAAATTTAATTCAGTATGCCAACTTAATTTTAGAAGTTAAAAATAAAATAATATATATATATATATATATATATATATATATATATATATATATATATATATATATATATATATATATATATATATATATATATATATATATATATATATTTCATTATTGTGAAATTTAATACTAAGCAGTCAATTTTCTTATTGTGAGATTTTTTGAACATGTTTCCAGATATTTAAAACTTGAACCAATTCTTAATAGTTTTACTTATGATTTTATTATATACACTGAGGCATATTGCTTAGTATCAATGGCCTTTTCTAACCATCTATAAATGATCATGTCCATTTTCTAACTCATTTAACATGTATCTCTTTATTTGTATTTTAACAACCTTTTAAATTTGGGGTGGTGGATATTTACATCTTATATAGAAACTTTAAGGGTTAAATATGCGACACCCCCTACAATGTAAGCGAGATTTGGTTTGCACCCCTGTAAATGATTTTTTTTATTCCCCCCTTATAATTTGAATATTCCCTCTCTATGGACTCTGAGTGCACTATTTCAACCCAGATTCCGTATTTAATCCAGCGTGGCATCCAAACAGAACATGACGTGGATTATTTGTTCCTCCCTTAAGCCATCGTGGGTCTTTGGTCATATTTCCTTTAATTACCCCTGTAAATATTACGGTTACTTTTGTTCCTAAATCAAGTAACTTCATCGTTCCTATGAAGAAGATGAACGCCACGAAGCAGACGAAGATGGGGTTGTTTCTGGATGGTTGAAGACAAAGCACGGTCAAAGATGCCATTGAAGCTTGCAATGTTAGAGGTAAGTTTTTTCGATCTATTGTTAAATGGATGAGTTTCTTTCTTCGTTGTCTCTCCCAAATGTATGAGTTTTGAATCCCATTGACATGACATGCAGCATTTAATGTTATTTTTCACCATGGGGGTGAATTTATAATGGTCAATAAGAATGATATCATATGTAGAGGGGTGTGGATAGAATAGTTTCTATTTAAGACATTGACAAATACACAATAACTGAAATCCGTAAGTTGGTTAATAGGTATGGTTATAAATAAGGAACTTATAGGTTTTGGACGAAGATTGTGGAAATAGATGAGGATTTCTTTCAGATAAAGACGGATGATGATGCATACGGCTTTGCTGCATATGCATGTGCAACTCAAGTTAATGGAGATTTTTTTTGTGAAACATGATGTTAAAGACATAGAATTGGAAGCAAGGGTTCCTAAGTGTGTTAATGGGGTGACAAACATGGAAGGAATAGTTGATGAGGTGATTGAAGGGTTGGATGATAGTGATTATGATAGAGTTACTGCTCTTGTAGATGGATTTAATGGAGTTAATGCAACTGTACCTATCAATCACAGTTGCAGGATTATTAGGTAGGCCCAATTTTTTTTGAAGATGATGAATATTATAGTGATGAATTGGACAGTTCAGATCCAGATGAATCTGGTGATGATGAAAGGCCTAAGTTTGAAAGGTTTAGGAAATATCAACTCAATAAGGACTAAAAGTTTAAGTGAGGTATTAATTTCATTCTCTTGCTAATTTTAGTGAGGCAATTCGTGAGTGGTCGATGTTAAATGAGAGGGAAATTACCTTTGTAAAAAATCAGAGTTATATGGTAAGAGTAGAATGCAAGGCTAAATGTGGTTTTTTAGTACTATAATCACAAGCATACATATGCTATAAAGACATGGGTGGATACCCACAAATGTGTTAGTGTTTTGAATAATAGATTTGCAAGCTCAAAGTGGGTGGCCAAAGCAGTAGTGGAGAAAATGCAAACTTTTGAAATAGTAAGAATGTGTGATACTATGCAAGATATCAGACAAAATTTCTCTGCGGGGATCAGTGTTACTAGAGCATGGAAGGAAAAGTGGATAACAAATAAAATTATTAAAGGGGATGTTGATCAGCAATATGCAAATCTATGAACGTATGTTGTTGAGTTAATAAGGGTTAATGATGGGAATACTGTGAAGATCAATGTTGAAATACCATTTACATCGATACAACCAAGGTTTGGCTCATTTTACTTATGTTTTTATGGTTGTAAGAAGGGTTTCATAAATGGATGTAGGTCATTTGTTGGAGTGGGTGGCTGCCATCTGTCATACGGTGAACTGGACCTTATTGGATTTGTAATCGCAATGTCGCGGTTAGCAAGAGTCGCCACCGACTTTTCTTTTATCCCTTAAGGAAAGGTGGAAAAGAACAGGAAAGACCTTAATTTTAAATTCTTAGGTTCGGGAGGTACTTTATACAAAGGGAAGGTATTAGCACCCTTTGTATCCATGGTTATCCATGGGCTCTTAATTGCTCAATCATTTATGTTTTCTTTGTTTGAAAAAGGTGGTTGAGAAATGTATGAAAAATGTTTTGAAAAGGAGAATTTAACTTTGTAATGATTCTTGCATGAATGTATACAGAGTGGTTATCTCATTTAGTTTCTTGAAAGTAGTTTAGAAAAATATAACTTGGCAATGATCCTAGTACGGATGTGTGCTAAGTGGTGATTTTCCAAAAAAAGATGTTTGAAAGGTGTGGGGTGTGAAAAGCATTTTTTGTTATGAATGAGCAATTAAGGTTATACCTGTCCGAGGTCTTTCTGGGCATTTCCCATCCTTATGAGGGTAAAACTGTCCTTACTATTGAGAAGCAAGTAGTTTATCCTTGGGATGTATAAGGGTCATCGTAGGGTCATCGATAGGTCATTGAAGGCAACAGTTGTGAGGATACCTTAGCATTCGAAGGGACTACCATCATTTAACCGTAGGCTACACCGAAGGGTCATCGAGGGACAAAAATGGTATTTTCGAAGGCAACATCCGAGGGACTATGATGATTTTACCGAAGGGTCTTTGCTAAGGATATCCCCATATTCGCGGGACATGACCATAATATTGTAATCGTGGGGTAATAAAGAGAGGTCCGATGTCATTTATTTAAAGTCCATGTTTTAGGTTCATTAGGTAATTATGGTGATACCGCATTAAATCGATACATTAAAATCAACATTACATTAAAAATTAATATAGTAAAATTAATTAGGCAATCAATATGAATCTTCACATTAAAGTGAAATAATTGAGAATCCCTCTCCATGAGGCTTCCCATGCGTAAAGCGGAGTACCTAGCTGGCTATTTCTTCGGAAGTATGCTAGCCTTTACACCATGAACACACAGATTAAAGCATAAAATACAATTGGAAATTGCATCATAAGATAAATATAGCAGCCAAGAATTTAGGCCAAATAATGCAGAATCATCATTAGGTAAACATGAAATAGGCAGCAAAAAGCAAAGCAGCCCCTGGCCCGGTCGCCTCTGCTTCGCCCAGCGAAGGCTCAGCGAAGGCTCGCTGCGGGCTCGCCTAGCGATGAGCTAGCGAGCGGCCACGGGTTTGAAATTTGAGAACATTATGACCTCAACCTGCAGCATGGCTTATGGCATCTAACATACAATTATAGGGTTCAGTTTCACAATAGGCAAACACATTTAACTTCTCATGCAAGACTTCAAAATGTTTATGAATTCAATTATAATCCACAAATTAAGAACATGAAGTGGTACCATATGCCAAGTGAAAATACAAAACGATATCACATGCAAATTAAGATATTAAAATGATACCACATGCAAAGTACGGACACCAAATGATAATCATATGCCAATTAAGAAGCTAAAGCGATAATAGTGAGGCTAACCTGTTTGCAAATCAAGTTGTAACCTTGAATTGGCGAGCCGGATTGAGTTGGACGGCGGTAGCTTCGGAGTGAATAAACGGCCTTCAGGGTTTCCGCCTTCTGAATTCTTTGGTTCAGCAGGGTTTCTGTGTTTCTCCCTCTGGATGCGTGTTTCCGTCCGTCTTCGTCCGTCTGTGTGTGTTCTTTTTCGTGGCAGAAGAGCATGTATTTATAGTAGTGGCAATGGTGACCTAATGGGCTTAAAATGAGGTCCAAAAATCTCAAACTTCGCAAGCTTCGCTAGGCGAAGGAATTGCTCGCCTAGCGAGCAAACTAGGTCTGGGCCTTTTCCTGGATCCAACGCTTCGCTGGGCGAGTGGCATGACGAAGCACTCGCTAGGCGAAGGGATTGCTCGCCTAGCGAGCAAGCTCTTTTGGGCCCCTTTTGGATTGGGCCTGTTGTGAGCTGGGCTTTTGTTCACTTGATGTCGGTGCCTTGCAGAATAAGCCGGAGAGTCTTGAGAAATGCTTTGTAATACCAACGGGCAAATTTTGGGGTATGACAGCTGCCCCTGTTCAATATTCTTGAACCGAGAGAGTAGAATGGTAGGTGCCGTTCGTGGTCTGGAGGTGAAAGATTATTGAACACTTAGAATGCCCCAAAAATTTGCACTTGTTCATTTGTCTTGACGGAGATGGGCTTAAAGATGCCATCCAAGAAACTTGCTGAGGAGATTTCCAGATCGTGTCGTACGTTAGACGATACCTAGAGACATGGGTGTCACCGGGTCATAAATCAGACCGTATAGTGAACCATCCATTATGCTGTTGACTTCGTTGGGGAGTCAGAGTATGCTATACTGCTGGGGATGAGGGATCAGAATGGATCATACGTTAGACCGTGTCTGAATACCAGAGTGAGCTGTTCATTAGGCAGACGACTTTGCTGGGGATGAAAGATCAGAATGGATCGTACGCTAGATCGTATCTGAGTTGCAGAATGAGCCGTACGTTAGGCTGAAGCTGCTGAAAAGGGAGTAGTCGTATACTAGACTACCATTCAGGAATGTACCTGTCCGAAGGTAGCACCTGAGAAAGGGAGTAGCCGTATACTCGACTACCATTCAGGAATGTACCTGTCCGAAGGTAGCACCTGAGAAAGGGAGTAGCCGTATACTAGACTACCATTCAGGAATGTACCTGTCCGAAGGTAGCACCTGAGAAAGGGAGTAGCCATATACTAGACTACCATTCAGGAATGTACCTGTCCGAAGGTAGCACCTGAGCAAGGGAGTAGCCATATACTAGACTACCATTCAGGAATGTACCTGTCCGAAGGTAGCACCTGAGCAAGGGAGTAGCCGTATACTAGACTACCATTCAGGAATGTACCTGTCCGAAGGTAGCACCTGAGAAAGGGAGTAGCCGTATACTCGACTACCATTCAGGAATGTACCTGTCCGAAGGTAGCACCTGAGAAAGGGAGTAGCCATATACTAGACTACCATTCAGGAATGTACCTGTCCGAAGGTAGCACCTGAGCAAGGGAGTAGCCGTATACTAGACTACCATTCAGGAATGTACCTGTCCGAAGGTAGCACCTGAGAAAGGGAGTAGCCATATACTAGACTACCATTCAGGAATGTACCTGTCCGAAGGTAGCACCTGAGCAAGGGAGTAGCCGTATACTAGACTACCATTCAGGAATGTACCTGTCCGAAGGTAGCACCTGAGCAAGGGAGTAGCCATATACTAGACTACCATTCAGGAATGTACCTGTCCGAAGGTAGCACCTGAGAAAGGGAGTAGCCGTATACTAGACTACCATTCAGGAATGTACCTGTCCGAAGGTAGCACCTGAGAAAGGGAGTAGCCGTATACTAGACTACCATTCAGGAATGTACCTGTCCGAAGGTAGCACCTGAGAAAGGGAGTAGCCGTATACTAGACTACCATTCAGGAATGTACCTGTCCGAAGGTAGCACCTGAGCAAGGTGAAGGTTTAACTTGGTCGTACATTAAACCGTATTTGAGCAGCATCTGGTCTAACTTGGTCGTACATTAGACTGTATCTGATGCCTGGAAGGTCTAACTTGGTCGTACATTAGACTGTATTTGAGTTGTTGAAGGAGTCATATGTTGAGCTGAATGAGCCTTTTACTTTGACTATATCAGGAGGATAATTAACCTGCAAAGAAAGGTTAGCTTTATGCCATGTCATGATGCATGAGATGTTTTATGCTTTCGAAAATAAATGCGAATGTTGTATGCATGCGTATGTTGTGAAACGATGTAATGAATGAGTTATGCGTATGAGAAGTTCTGCTTGGGGACTCTACTGGGGAAAATAAATCCCCATCTACTGATTGGAGATATTCGTGTTGAGGACCCTCTCTCGGCTGGGGGTTCTGATTTCTGTCTGATGGTAGAGATATTCAACAGAGCCTGGCTAGGGATGGGTGAGATGATCAATCTGCCTGATGAGGCCGACCTCTGTTGGGGAATAGCTGGCTTTGCCGGGGAATACTGCCAACTTCTTCTGGGGAAAAAAAAAACAGGTTTGCTGGGGGGGAAGAGAATTGGTAGTGGATTCATTGGAAGCATGATTAGACCTTTTCCTTGATCCTGAAGTAGGGTAGTAATTGCTATTGCTATTCTTATGCATGTATTTTGGTAAACATTGGTCATATTCAAATGCATATATTAATTCAAATTAAATCAATGGACGTTTACGCAAACAAAACAGAAAAACAAAAGTATCTTCTTTGAAAGAAGGCCTATAAACAGGCAAATTGCGTACAAGGAGACAGAAATCCTAGTAAGAGGAAACTGTCAAAAACAGAGAAAAAGCTATGCAGAAAAAGTCCTATTGATTTTAAGTCTACTACTGCCATTATGTCTTCAAGCATCTCATCCCCTGCTGTCGGATAGAAGTGATTGGCTTGTTCAGTCCCTGGAACTTGGATGAAAGTTGACTGAGAACGGGACATAGTCATGCGCTTTAATCCCTAATTTTTGCCTGGACCGCCTTTTCAGGTTTTCAGTCCACCAGGATACCCTTTTTTGCCCAAGCCGCCTTTTCAGGTTTTCGACTTGCCGGGTGTACATTTTTATATGTTTATCCCTAATTTTTGCCCGAACCCTTTTGGTTCGCCGGGATGCCCTTACTTTTGCCTAGGTACGTCGACCTAGCGGGTCTCTTTTATGCGTAGTATTTTTTAACTATGTCCGTGTTCACGGGATGCGGGAAGTCTTCGCCATCCATTGTAGTAAGTATCATGGCTCCACCAGAGAATACCTTCTTAACTACAAATGGCCCTTCGTATGTGGGAGTCCATTTGCCTCTGGGATCACCTTGGGGTAGAATGATACGCTTGATCACCAAGTCACCAATTTGATACACCTGTCTCTTGACTCTTTTGTTAAATGCCTGGGTTATGCGCTTCTGATATATCTGCCCATGACAAACAGCCGCAAGTCTCTTTTCATCAATCAAATTTATCTGATCGAGTCGTGTCTGAATCCATTCATCTTCATCTAAGCCCGCCTCTTTCATGATTCTTAGAGAGGGAATCTGGACTTCCACTGGTAAAACGGCTTCCGTTCCATAGACTAAAGAGAAAGGAGTTGCCCCTGTCGAAGTGCGTACTGAAGTGCGATAACCGTGAAGGGCAAACGGTAACATCTCATGCCAGTCTTTGTACGTTACCGTCATCTTTTGTATGATCTTCTTGATGTTCTTATTAGCAGCCTCTACGGCGCCGTTCATCTTTGGTCGGTACGGAGAAGAGTTGTGATGCTTAATTTTGAACTGCGTGCAGAGTTCAGTAATCATCTTGTTGTTCAAATTAGTACCATTGTCGGTGATAATCCTTTCAGGGATGCCATATCGACAAATAAGACTATTCTTGATGAAACGTGCCACCACATTCTTGGTGACAGAAGCGAATGAGGCTGCCTCTACCCACTTTGTGAAGTAATCA
Organism: Lathyrus oleraceus; assembly: GCF_024323335.1. Lineage (NCBI taxonomy): Eukaryota > Viridiplantae > Streptophyta > Magnoliopsida > Fabales > Fabaceae > Lathyrus > Lathyrus oleraceus. The sequence continues at coordinate 34,176,654 of NC_066584.1, read as the reverse complement.
ATAGCGACGAGGATGAAGCGATGTCCATTAGAAGCCGTAGGTTTAATCTCTCCGATCATATCGATGCCCCACATTGCAAAGGGCCAAGGAGCTGTCAACACGTTCAATGGAGCAGGAGGCACATGTACTTTGTCCGCATAGATCTGACACTTGTGACAGGTTCTGGAGTGATGGTGGCAATCCGCTTCCATGGTAGACCAATAATACCCTGATCTCAGAATCTTCTTGGCCATCGTATGTCCATTAGAATGAGTCCCAAAAATACCGTCATGCATGTCTTCCATAATCCTTTCTGCTTCCTTTTTATCCACACAGCGAAGCAGAGTCGAATCATGATTACGTTTGTATAACACTCCGTTACTCAGAAAGAATTTAGCGGAGAACTTCCTCAGGAATTTTCTGTCATTGATGGATGCCCCTTCAGAGTATTCCTGAGCTTCTAAATATCTTCTTACGTCGTGGAACCAAGGTTTCTCCGGTACCTTCTCAGTGTTAAGTTCATAACAGTATGCTGGTTCATCTAACCGTTCAATGGTGATCCTGGGAGCTTCATTGTCCCATCTGACTCTGAACATAGATGACATGGTAGCTAATGCGTCTGCCAACTGGTTCTCTTCTCGTGGGATATGTTCGAATGTTATCTCTTCAAAGTATGGGATTAATGTCATCACCAGTTCTCGGTAAGGGATGAGATTCGGATGCTTAGTGTCCCATTCTCCTTTGATCTGACTGATTACTAATGCTGAGTCTCCGTACACACTCAAAAACTTGATTCGCCCATCTATAGCAGCTTTGAGTCCAAAAATACATGCTTCATACTCAGCCATATTATTGGTACAATGGAAACATAGTCTAGCCGTGAGAGGTGTATGGTAACCTCCGGGAGAAATGAGTACAACCCCAACACCATGGCCCAATGCATTAGAAGATCCATCAAAGACCATAGTCCATCGGGATCCCCATTCGGGTCCTTCATCTGGTTTCGGTTTTTCATTATCTGTAACAAACATGACATCCTCATCTGGGAACTCAAAATTCATAGATTGGTAATCATCCACCGCTTGATGAGCCAAATGATCAGCCAGCACGCTTCCTTTGATTGCCTTCTGGGTAGTGTACTGGATATCGTACTCTGTTAAGATCATCTGCCATCTCGCTATTCTGCCGGAGAGGGCAGGCTTCTCGAACATGTATTTGATGGGATCCATCCTAGAAATCAACAAAGTGGTCTGATTCAACATATACTGTCTTAGTCGGCGAGCAGCCCAGGCCAAAGCACAGCAAGTTCTCTCGAGCAGTGAGTATCTTGTTTCACAGTCGGTAAACTTTTTGCTCAGGTAGTATATGGCATGCTCTTTTCGACCAGACTCGTCATGTTGCCCCAATACGCACCCCATTGAATTTTCTAACACGGTCAAATACATGATTAGAGGTCTTCCTTCCGAACGGCATTACTTTGTAACAGAAAGTGCCCCATTGCGTCACAAACGTAGTTTTCTCCATGTCCTCAGGTGCCATCTTAATCTGGTTATAACCCGAGAATCCATCCATGAATGAGAATACTTTGTGTTGAGCGGTGTTATCTACCAGAACATCAATGTGCGGGAGTGGAAAGTCATCTTTGGGACTTGCTTTATTCAGGTCTCGGTAATCTACGCACATTCGCACCTTACCATCCTTCTTTGGCACTGGCACCACATTAGCAACCCATTGAGGGTAAGAAGTAACGGCTAGGAAACCGGCATTGAACTGTTTCATAACCTCGACTTTGATTTTCTCGGACATTTCAGGACGCATGCGACGAACCTTTTGCTTAACAGGACGACATTCTTCCCTCGTTGGTAGTCGATGCACCACTATATCAGTATCCAAACCGGGCATGTCTTCATAAGACCAAGCGAAAACCTCTACATAGTCATGCAACATCCGAATCAATCTTTCTTTGACACTATTTTCCAATCTTGCTCCTATTCTGACTTCTTTTCTTTCCACTTCAGTACCTAGATTTACGACTTCGAGGGACTCTTCATGCGGCTGTATAGTCCTTTCCTCTTGCAGTAACAATCTGGCAAGCTCTCCAGGGACTTCACAATCTTCCTCACTTCCATTTTCGGCTTGGTAAATTGGATTTTCAAAGTCATAATGAACAGTAGCGGAATTATTACCAATAGGATCCAGAGTGAGTACGGATCTGCAATTTGTTACGTGAGTGTGTGTAAGAAAGCATAGCTTGTTTGAAAGACGACAGGAAAAATAAAGAGCGCAACATTTGAATGCGAAAATGTCCATTGATTTATTGAATATGAATATGCTTATGAAATGACAAACCCTTAACAAATTAGCTATTGTGCCCCGGGTATAGACACAATGCTTTAAGAAGTTCAATTGAAAAAAATAAAGATTTGCAAAACTAAATGGACAATAGCAATTACTCCTGACTAAAGGAGATCGGGATAGTGTCTTCAGCCTTCCAATTATTGAGTCCGTCGCCAATTGTTGGGTAGATCCAGCTATCCAGGTCGCCATCACTGTCAGCATTTTCTACAGCATTGATTTGATCTTTGACCATCTTTCCAGAGTTGAATCCCAGACCAGCTTTGTCAGACTTGTACGGTACGCTGATCAGTTGACCCCAGCCAGTACAGCCACCATCTTCGACCACAGCTTGAGCATCTTTCAGAGAAATCATAGCAGGAGGAGCTCGAATAACCTCGGGCACAAGGGGAGTTGGCTTAAGGACAGGACTAGGCGGAGGAACCACTTCAAATGACTGAGTTGGAGTCTCGAAGAATTCACCATCCATCTCAACGTATCTGAAGGTATGCACACTACTGACAATGTATTCTTCTTCCCCACACACAGTGACAATCTTTCCCTCTACTGGATATCTCAGCTTTTGATGGAGAGACGAAGCTACAGCACCTGCCCCATGAATCCAGGGGCGTCCCAGCAAGCAGGAATAGGCGGGGCGAATGTTCATTACATGAAAGGTAGTGTTGAAGACTTGAGGTCCTATCTTGATAGGGAGAACAACTTCACCGTGGACAACACTCTTTGCACCATCGTAAGCACGCACCACAATGTCACTAGGATTCAATTCAATGCCTTTACAGTCAAGTTTATCGAGCACGACTTTCGGTAGCACATTCAAGGAAGAGCCATTATCGATCAACACATGAGCCAAAGTGATTCCCTTACACTCAATAGAAATATGCAGGGCTTTATTGTGGTTCCTTCCTGCTGGTGTCAGGTCAGCATTGGAAAAACCTAGGCCATTGTCAACAGTCAAATTAGCAACATAATGTTCGAATTGATCGACGGAGGTCTCCTGAGGTACATGGGCAGTCTTCAGGAATTTTATCAAGGCATTGGCATGAGATTCAGAAGACAACAACAAGGACAACATCGAGATTTTGGAAGGGGTATGCCCCAACTGTTCTACCACATCAAAATCACTCTTGCGGATGATTTTCAGCACTTCTTCCATTTCTCGTTTGGCAACGTCTTCAGTAGCAGCTTCGATCGGTGTCTCTGATTGAGAAGGGTTGACTGGTTCCTTTCCTCGGTTTTCGGGAACTGGAGGTGAGATCTCTGGAGAGAAGATCCTTCCGCTTCGAGTAACTTTACTAGTCCCAACAATGTCATTAGGATTAGCAGAATTGCCAACTTGCTTTACACCATGGATGTAAACATCACCTCCATAATTCCACGGAATAGCTTTGCTTGAGGAATACGGGATCGGGCCAGGTGCAGTAATGATCAGGGGAGCTACTCTGGGCTCAGCAATAATCTTTACAGGTATTCTGGGAGCAGTAATCCTCACTGGAATTTTGGACCTCGCAATCACAGATACTTCTTCAATAGGGTTTTCTGCCTTAGAAACCCTTTCAAAGAGGATTGTACGATCGTCCATCAGCTGTTGAATACCATTCTTCAATTTCAAACAGTCCTCGGGCCGGAGTATGCAGAGATTGCAATCTTCAGTACAACCTGGAAATAAACCAGCTTGCAATAAATTCCTCTTTATAATTGGGAGAGGAGATGTTAAGTCTGCTACAGTAGTGATGAGAGGATTGTCATCGAGAGCATTAACAGCCTTGTCATGATTAGGCATAGGAGCGGTGATGACATTAGGAGTCTCCGGAGGCTCGAACTCAATTTCCCCAGCGTCGATCATGTCCTGAATTTTATTCTTTAACAGCCAACAATCGTTTGTATCGTGCCCGGGGCTATCGGAGTGATATGCACACCTGGCATTGGGATTATAACGAGGCGAAGCAGTGTTGACATTTGCAGGAGGACCTCTGAGAGTGATTAAATTTACCTTCAGCATGCTTTGCAGTGCTTGTGCTAAAGTCATATTGAGCTTGGTAAACTGCCTTCTTGGTCTGTCTTGTCTTTGCTGGAAGTTTTGAGCTGGCGGGGCTGCAATTGTCACTGCTCCAACGGCATGGTCACCATTTTTCTTATTATGATTCTTCTGACCATACACAGCATTCGATTCATTCTTCCCATGATAGGATTTCTTACTGCTTGTAGAAGTAGCTGCCTGTAACTTTCCACTTCGAATGCCGCTCTCCACCCGTTCACCTGTCAGTATAAGTTCAGTGAAACCTGATGAAGAACTCCCCAGTAGATGGCTGTAGAATGGGCCAGTCAGGGTACCCATGAACAGGTCTACTAACTCTCGGTCAGTCATAGGGGGTTTGACCCTGCCAGCCAAATCTCTCCATTTCTGAGCATACTCTTTGAAGCTTTCTTTAGATCCCATAGCCATATTCTGCAACTGTAGCCGAGTAGGCGCTAATTCCGAATTGTACTGGTACTGCTTATAGAAAGCTGTTGCTAAATCAGTCCAGGTGCGGATGTCAGAGCTCTCGAGCTGATAATACCATTCCAACTGAGTGCCAGACAGACTTTCTTGGAAGAAGTGGATCCATAGTTTCTTATCAGTGGTATGCGGCTGAATCTTTCTCACATAGGCCCTTAGATGCATCTGAGGACAAGACGCACCATCATACTTAGTGAAAGTGGGGATTTTGAATTTGCGGGGAATGGTCACATCGGAGACCAGACCCAGACTTTCAAAATCCAGACCAGGTGTCTTCTGACCCTCCATGGCTAGCATGCGTTCTTCCAGCAGTTTGTACTTATCATCTCTTGGAGAGTACTGTTCATCTTCATACTCTTCATCCTCATCCTCAGGGTTAGAGAAATCAGCGTCCTCCTCCTCTGAATCCTTTTCCGCCCCCTCTTCTGGGCCATTCGGGATTCCAAATTTGATTCCCATAGCCTGTCCTTTACGCCTTCTGCCCGGGTTAATGAAGCTCACAGCTTTCTTGTCCTTCTTCTTTTCGGCCAAAAGAGCCTTCAGTTCCTCCTGTCCCTTGGATAAGCTCAGCATCATCTCCTTGAATTGAGCATTCTGAGTCTGGAGATCTTTGACAGTCTGTTCGAGATCCATTTTTCTGTTTAAGAGGCAGACCGTGAGAATATGGTCCTTTGGAATACCTGTTATGCAATGTTATGTTATGTGATGCAATGCATGAAATGTTTTCAAGGACTTTTGGAATTTAACTTTGCATAAATCACCAACAAGAGAGAAATGTTTATTGCTACTTTTTTAATCAATGTTCATTACAAAAGGAATAATAGTAAAATACAATGAAATCTCAAGTCTCCCAGGGGCGACTTCTTTTTGGGCGAAGATATGCATTGAGTCTTCGTTCCTCATTAAGCTGACTGGTGAGCTCTAATACTTTCTTCCTTTCTGCATTGAACTGAGCTTCGAAAGTATCTCTCTCTTCTCTCAACTGGGTCCAGGATCTTTTCAATTCCTCAACATCAGTAGGCATATCTGGGTAAGGAATGATCTGGGAAGTACCTCCTTCGACCTCTGATTCAACAATCAATGGTCCGACTGCAAGATATGGCATGACAAGTTCACGAGCTCTGGCGCGTACCCATCTGAGATAAGGCTCCATAGGAATAGAATTTTTCTTGCCTAAATTGCTTCTTTTCACCATGCCCCAAGCTCGTACAAACTTTTGACGGAGATTTTGAGGGTCATTGTCATAGTCAAACACTATACCTTGGATAATCATTTCATGTGGACCGTCTCTTCGAGCATGCCCGAACTGACGTAGGGCTAAGGCAGGATTATAAGTAATACCTCCCCTTATCCCCATGAGGGGTACATTAGGGAATTCTCCACAACGGTCGATGATGATAACATTTTCTCTGAGGTTAGAACACCACCGGATGTCTGAATGGGAGAGTGTCATTATCCTTTGAGACCATTTCAGATTTTGATCATTCTTTAAAATTGATTGAGGAAGGTGCGAAATAAACCACCTAGACAACAAAGGTACGCAGCACATGAGAGTCCCTTGCTTCTTCATAGTACGAGTGTGAAGGGAATGCAAGACATCTCCAAGCAAGGTAGGCACAGGGTTATGAGTGAGGAATATCTTAATAGCATTCACATCTATGAATTGGTCCGGATTAGGGAATAGCACCAAACCATAGATTAGCAATGCTAGAACATCTTCAAAAGCATGGACATTCATAACTTTTAGGAATTCTCGGGCCTTACTTATCAGAAATTTGGCAAGTAAACCTTTAATTCCACTTCTTGTTACCCAATTAGTTTCAATGTCGGACTTTGTCATGTGTAAAGCTGCGGCAACTTCTTCGGCCTTTGGCATCTTTTCTAAACCGCTGAAGGGTACTTGATCGAGGATAGGTATCCCAAGCAGCTTGGAAAACTCTTCCAATGTGGGTACCAACTGATAATCTGGGAAAGTGAAGCAATGATGCTTAGGATCGAAGAACTGGAATAGGACTCTCATCATATCTTCTTTGAAACCAGTGGTAACTAAGTTGAGAAGATGACCATGTTTCTTGTTGAACTGAGCATGATCGGGGAGTTCTGACACCAAATCCTTGAGTTGAGGAGAGATTGCTACAAGATTGATCCGGATAGTCTTCCTGGAAGCCATAACCTGTTCAACCGAGCAAAGCTAAATTCCTAAGTCCTTGAAATGGTTAGTATGATGATGTTATGATGTTATGATGTCATGATGTTATGCAAGCACAAGCATGTCACACAACAATTATTCCTAGGTTTTAAGGCTTGCATGAGTTCCATAGGTAAGTACCCTCCCCACTGAAGTTTGGGTTGGTTCAACCTGTCCTAGAATAGTAACCGGGTTCTAGAAGGATCTCAGATCATCGACCTTTCTTTAGGTCCACTTCAGTGCAACACCAAGTGGTTGACCGAAGCTTCCCTAAAGTCCAATCTCAAAGAGTGTAGTATCGAGTATCAACCAACCTCAGTCGGAACCGAAATCAGTTATCTCACTACTTTCTAATGGCTAGGATAAGTCAATTAGGGTTCTAAAGGTCTGGTTAATGCTTTGATGACACCACGCGGAAGCCAAATTTTTCCTCAAGTAACGGGAGGAACATCAGGACGACCAAAGTGTCACATTAACCGTAGCTATCATTTTAACCATTCCAGTATACGCCGGATAGTCGCGATGATCTATTGCTACTTACCTAAGGTACACTAGATCCGGGTGTAGGATCTTTCACTCAGACAATCCCTTAAAACGAAAGAACAAATTAAAACATAAATGATTTTTTTTTTTTTTTTAAGATGGACCTCTCTTAGACAGTCCCCAGCAGAGTCGCCAGTTCTGTCATACGGTGAACTGGACCTTATTGGATTTGTAATCGCAATGTCGCGGTTAGCAAGAGTCGCCACCGACTTTTCTTTTATCCCTTAAGGAAAGGTGGAAAAGAACAGGAAAGACCTTAATTTTAAATTCTTAGGTTCGGGAGGTACTTTATACAAAGGGAAGGTATTAGCACCCTTTGTATCCATGGTTATCCATGGGCTCTTAATTGCTCAATCATTTATGTTTTCTTTGTTTGAAAAAGGTGGTTGAGAAATGTATGAAAAATGTTTTGAAAAGGAGAATTTAACTTTGTAATGATTCTTGCATGAATGTATACAGAGTGGTTATCTCATTTAGTTTCTTGAAAGTAGTTTAGAAAAATATAACTTGGCAATGATCCTAGTACGGATGTGTGCTAAGTGGTGATTTTCCAAAAAAGATGTTTGAAAGGTGTGGGGTGTGAAAAGCATTTTTTGTTATGAATGAGCAATTAAGGTTATACCTGTCCGAGGTCTTTCTGGGCATTTCCCATCCTTATGAGGGTAAAACTGTCCTTACTATTGAGAAGCAAGTAGTTTATCCTTGGGATGTATAAGGGTCATCGTAGGGTCATCGATAGGTCATTGAAGGCAACAATTGTGAGGATACCTTAGCATTCGAAGGGACTACCATCATTTAACCGTAGGCTACACCGAAGGGTCATCGAGGGACAAAAATGGTATTTTCGAAGGCAACATCCGAGGGACTATGATGATTTTACCGAAGGGTCTTTGCTAAGGATATCCCCATATTCGCGGGACATGACCATAATATTGTAATCGTGGGGTAATAAAGAGAGGTCCGATGTCATTTATTTAAAGTCCATGTTTTAGGTTCATTAGGTAATTATGGTGATACCGCATTAAATCGATACATTAAAATCAACATTACATTAAAAATTAATATAGTAAAATTAATTAGGCAATCAATATGAATCTTCACATTAAAGTGAAATAATTGAGAATCCCTCTCCATGAGGCTTCCCATGCGTAAAGCGGAGTACCTAGCTGGCTATTTCTTCGGAAGTATGCTAGCCTTTACACCATGAACACACAGATTAAAGCATAAAATACAATTGGAAATTGCATCATAAGATAAATATAGCAGCCAAGAATTTAGGCCAAATAATGCAGAATCATCATTAGGTAAACATGAAATAGGCAGCAAAAAGCAAAGCAGCCCCTGGCCCGGTCGCCTCTGCTTCGCCCAGCGAAGGCTCAGCGAAGGCTCGCTGGGGGCTCGCCTAGCGATGAGCTAGCGAGCGGCCACGGGTTTGAAATTTGAGAACATTATGACCTCAACCTGCAGCATGGCTTATGGCATCTAACATACAATTATAGGGTTCAGTTTCACAATAGGCAAACACATTTAACTTCTCATGCAAGACTTCAAAATGTTTATGAATTCAATTATAATCCACAAATTAAGAACATGAAGTGGTACCATATGCCAAGTGAAAATACAAAACGATATCACATGCAAATTAAGATATTAAAATGATACCACATGCAAAGTACGGACACCAAATGATAATCATATGCCAATTAAGAAGCTAAAGCGATAATAGTGAGGCTAACCTGTTTGCAAATCAAGTTGTAACCTTGAATTGGCGAGCCGGATTGAGTTGGACGGCGGTAGCTTCGGAGTGAATAAACGGCCTTCAGGGTTTCCGCCTTCTGAATTCTTTGGTTCAGCAGGGTTTCTGTGTTTCTCCCTCTGGATGCGTGTTTCCGTCCGTCTTCGTTCGTCTGTGTGTGTTCTTTTTCGTGGCAGAAGAGCATGTATTTATAGTAGTGGCAATGGTGACCTAATGGGCTTAAAATGAGGTCCAAAAATCTCAAACTTCGCAAGCTTCGCTAGGCGAAGGAATTGCTCGCCTAGCGAGCAAACTAGGTCTGGGCCTTTTCCTGGATCCAACGCTTCGCTGGGCGAGTGGCATGACGAAGCACTCGCTAGGCGAAGGGATTGCTCGCCTAGCGAGCAAGCTCTTTTGGGCCCCTTTTGGATTGGGCCTGTTGTGAGCTGGGCTTTTGTTCACTTGATGTCGGTGCCTTGCAGAATAAGCCGGAGAGTCTTGAGAAATGCTTTGTAATACCAACGGGCAAATTTTGGGGTATGACACCATCTGAAGCCCAAATATGGTGGACAACTTCTAATTATTGTGGGCATGGATCCCAATGATCAATATTTCCCATTGGCTTTTGGTGTTGTTGAAAGTGAAACAAAGGAGAGTTTGAGGTGGTTTCTACAACTATTGTTGGAAGATATTGGACAAGAAAGAAGATATGTATTCATTTTAGATAACTAAAAGGCATGTACATCATGTTCTTAATTCATTTCAACCCCTATAACTATTGCTAAATTAAGGCCTATGTTGAATTTGTTTCAGGAACTAGTGGTTATTTTTTAGGAAATGTTTAAAAGGGTTGAGCATAGGTTGTGTCTAAGACACTTGTATGCGAATTTTAATAAAAGGTTTGGTGGTGGAACCCTTATAAGGGATTTGATAATGGGAGTTGCTAAGGCCACTTACTATCAAGGTTGGATCCAAAAGATGAATGAATTGAAGAAAATGGATGTCAAGGCTTAGACTTGGTTAATGGAAGTTCCTATCAAATGTTGGTGTAAGCATGCATTTAGTTTTTACCCTAAATGTGATGTTTTAATGAACAATATATTTGATCCATTTAATGCTTCCATTTTAGTTCCTAGGGATAAGCCTATCTTAACCACGTGTGAATGGATTAGAAATAACTTGGTGAATAGGTTAGCAACATCAGCCACCAAACTTGAAAATGGCAACATAGAGTTATGTCAATACCTAGGAAGAGGTTCGATAATGAGGTGTTCAATAGTGGTCAATGGTTGCCGACTTGGTCTATTGGTGAACAATTCCAAATTACACATTCTTTCAACATACAAGAATTCATTGTTGACATTGCTAAAAGATCTTGTAGTTGTAATTTTTGGGAATTAGTTGGAATTCCTTGTAGGCATGTTGTTGTTGCATCGAGTTATAGAAAACAAAACCCTAATGATTTTGTTGATGAATGTTATACAAGAGATAAGTATGCCCTATGTTATGGATTTTCTATGAGCCTTATAAATGGGCAAGACATGTTTCCAGAAGTCCAAATTGATGAACTACAACCTCTTGTGTATAAAAATGGATCAGGAAGACCAAGGGAGGTTAGGATAAGGGAATATGGTGAGGATGGTTCTAGGAGAAGAAGATATGATGTAGCTTATAAGTGAACCAAGTCTGACAAATTTGGGCATAATGCTTTGTCATGCAAGAGCCTTACACAAGACCCAAATGCACTGAAAAGAAAGGTAATGGAATTTTGTCTGTACGCACTTTGTTATTTATCTGCATTGTGTTGATTTGATTGTAATAGAAACTTGGTGATTTTATTGATTAGAAGAAACCAAAGGCATCCCAGGTTGGAGTTCATCCAAAATAGAAGAATGTTATTGTGCAGACAAATGTTGGTGTGTAGTTAAGTCTACAGAAAAATGTTGATGTGCAGTCAAGTGTGCAGACTAATGTTGATGTGCATGTTAATGTTGATGTTCATGCAAATGTCAATGTGCAAGACCATATTGATGCAAGTCAAGTTGTGAACAATGTTGTATATGAGAATAATGCAGTCCATATTGATGCAAGTCATGTTGAGTCATGTGTGGTTGACACAAGTCAGATTGAAGAAAGTTAAGCTAAGAGAAAAGAAAAGAAGAAGAAAACTTGTTATGAAGATGAGAAAAAGGATGAGCGAAAGATTTAAGTTGAAATGCTTTCAAAAACTAATTACAGGCCAAAGTTCAACTTCTAAGCAACCAATCAATTTGACCTAACATGATGAAGGAACATGTACATATGGAAAACGTGCTTATGGACCTGATTCAAAACTAGGGGTGTGTATCATGTTCTTGAAATCTTGGAAGAAAAAGAAATGACATATGATGCACTTGCCATCTATATTATGTACTTTAGAGTTAATGTTTAAGTTATGTTTGTAATGATGTACTTTAAGTTATGTGTCATTCTGTTATGAATGTGATGAAATATAATAGTTATGTAAGTTATGATGCACCTTAAGTGTCATTTTGCGTCTGTCTTAAATATGATGCATTTTAAATTCCACTTTGTAAGGACTTATGCACTTTAAGTGCTACTTAGTATCTATGCACTTTAAGTGTCACTTTGTTTTGACTTATACACTCTATGTTCCATAAGTATTACTCAATTATGTATTTTTTTTATGGATTAACAAAACTTTTAAACAAATCACAATTGTATATAACAACTTTTCCATTATATAGAATACCAATTGATACACTGATACATCATAATAACATTGTTGATACACAATAAATATATTAATTTAACAACAATAGAGAACAAAATCCAAGACAACACAAGTGAAATCATCAACCAATAGCATTTGTTATTCACCATTTCAAGATTTTTCTTGGTCTTTTATAGTTTCTTTGAACTCAATTATGCACCAATCTTATTTCTAAATTCAGTCCCAACTTCCTTGTCAAGGTCCTTCACATATTCCCTCAAATAAGTCATTGTCATTTCACAGTTGCAACAAATTTTGGGAATCTTTTGAGTTGATCGTATATTTAAGGGTTAAATATACGACACCCCCTATAATGTAAGCGAGTTTTGGTTTTCCCCCCTGTAAATGATTTTTTTTATTCCTCCATTATAATACGAAGATTCCCTCCCTCTCTATGGATCCTGGGTGCACTATTTCAACCCAGATTCAATTTTTAATCCAGCGTGGCATGCATTATTTATGTGACGTGGATATTTTTTAAACAATTTAGTAACTTTGGTATTGGTCCTATTTAATTACACACCGTAAATGCTAGGGTTAGTCTGAAAATTCTAAATCAGGTAACTTTCGTTGGTACGAAGACGAAGTTAAACTCATTAATTACACCCTGCAAAAAGGCGTCAGAATTGGGGGATTTTTAAGAGTTTATAGTAGATGAGGAAACTTCTGTTGAAATAATCCAATTCACTAATGACACCTTGATCATAGGAGGAGGTGGATGGAAGAACCTTTGGAGCATTAAAGTCATCTTTAGGGGAGTTGATCTTGTCTCAGGAATTGGAGTGAATTTCCATAAGAGTAGATTAATTGGAATAAATGTGAGTAATCATTTCCTTTTGGCTGCTTCTAATTTTTAATTATGCAAGATAGAGGTTTCTTCTTTTACTTTCTTGGATATTCATATTGGTTGCAACCCTAGAAGGATTAAAACTTGGTCCTCTATTGTTGATAAGCTCAAAACCAAATTGACTCTTTGGAGAGGTAGGTGTCTTTTTTTTTGCAGGAAGCATTACATTGATAAATTTGATTCTGTCCAGTCTCTAGATATTCCTTTTCTCGTTCTACAAAGCTTATGTGAGAATTTGGAGAGAAATTGATAAGATTAGGCAGCGTTTTCTGTGGGGCAGTTTTGAAGCGAAGTCCAAGATTCATTGGGTGAAGTGGGATTTTATTTGTAAGAACAAGTAGCAGGGTGGTCTTGAAATTAAAAGTATAGAAGAATTTAATTTAGCTATTCTTTCAAAGTGAAAGTGGAGAATTTTAGAAGACAATAATTCTTTATGGAAAAGGGTTCTAAAAGCTAGATATGATGGAATTGAGCATCATGTTCTGAAGAAAGTTAATCTCAACTTCAAGAAGTCAGCATCAAATTGATGGAAGGACTTAATCAAATCAGGAGCCTTAACGACTAACTATGGTTTTTATTTTGCAAGATCAATTAATTAAAAGATTGGAGTGAGAATTCAATATCCCTTTTAGTCTCTGTTGTTTGGAATGGTTCTTCCTCCTTTGTAGAATCGTTTTAGGATTTGTTTCCAATCATGATAATGGTGTGATGGGATTTGGACTTGGGGAGATCTTGGTATTCCTTTGCTAGTTCAGGGTGTTGTTTCGGAAAGGCTATAGAGTTTGAAGATCTTATTGTCAGGGTGTTCATTTTTAGAGGAAGCAGAGGATAGATTGTTCTGGAGGAAAGAAGTTTCTGCAAAATATTTTGTTAGAGAGACTTATCAAACGATGATGGGTTCGAGAACGCAAGTGTTATTGCCAATTGATCTGTGTAGTGCCTTCTGTAGCTTGTGGAAGATATGTGAGCCCGAGAATTTTGCCGTTCATTTGGAGAATTATTTGGAACAGATTGACAACCAAAAATCAACTCTTCAAATGAGGTTTGGTCAATCTTGATAGCTCATTAGAAACCTTTTGTTCAGTAAAGTAATTTAATTTCAAATCAATAGTATAACACAATCCTTTTATTACTTGTAAAGATTCAGTGCCCTTGTTAAAATTGCTATCAAGTTTTGCATGCTATTGTCGGGGGATTTTTAAATTACTATTTAGGGGTGTTCGCGGTGCGGTTTGGACGGTTTTGACGATAAAAATCATCCGAACCGCAAGAGAAAAAAACATGCGGTTCGGTTTGGTTCGGTTGACTTTTACAAATAAAACCAAACCAAACCAAACCAAACCAATGCGGTTTGGATTGGTTCGGTTGATTCGGTTTTTTACAATATTTTTATTGAGTTATACATACACCTATAGAGAACAACGTAACTTTGTATTTAGTCATTCATACATTACTAAATAACATAAAAACTTATCATATTTAGACAAAAACTTCGCATTCAATATACACAAAATTAGATTAGACAAAAATGGAATAAAAAACATATATATAATAGTAGAATAAAATAATATCAAATATATTATAATAAAACATAAAAAAACATATGAGAAGAGAGATTAGAGAAGATGAAAAAAAAGAACATATGAGATGCGGGATTGAGAAGAAATGTGCGATAAAGACGTAATTGGAAGAGAAAATAGTAACATAAAAGATAAAAAATAAAGAACATAAGAGATGAAATATTAGAGTAGAAAAAGCGAAACGTACATGGTAAAGAAGATGAGAAGAATGTGCAATACTACTGGGAGAGATTTAAGAAGGTTGAAATTGAAATCCCAAGTGTGAGTAAGAGAAAATCGTTTTTAATTGTAAGGTTAAGGCATACTAAGTTTGAGTTTTGGATTGGATGTGGGATAATTGAAGTTTGAGTTGTAACATAATGCGGTTTGGTTTGGTTTTGTTCGGTTTGAAAAATACAAACCGCAAACCAAATCAAACCGTGCGGTTTTGTTAGAGAATGACCCAAACGGATCCGAACCAAATGCGGTTTTTTGCGGTTTTGGTTTGGTTTGCGGTTTTTTATTGGGTTGGTTTGGTTTTGAACACCCCTATTACTATTCAATTATAATTTATTTTTTACTTAATTAAGTTTTGTAATTTAAGAAAATATATAAATGTTCGAAATCATTTGAGAATTTCTATTGTTGATACTTTACTTTGATCTTAAATCTTTTGAAGAATTAGGGATTTTGTCTAGGTTAAAGGTTCTGTCACTGTCACTGAGAAATTAGGATTGGAATATTAGAAAAATTTGATTACAATTCAATGAATGAACTCAATAACAAATATTAAATTAGTAGTTCAAGGTAGAAATCAAAAGTGAAATTCATCCCTAACCTATTTCACCTAAAATTTTCCTTTTTAAACTTAATTATAATTATTTTGATTTTAATTAATTTTTTAATATATTGATTTTTTATCATAATATTTTTAAAAGTTATTAATTTTTTTATAACATTTTTTTAATTTATCGAATTCTTTATGTATATTAATATTAATAATCTTTTTCTTAATTTTTTTTTGAAATTTGAGGCCTCTACTCTATTGTAGAGCTTGCTACTTCTATCCCGGGTCGGCCCTACTATTAAATTTTGGGCATTATTATGAAATTATTCTCTTTTTTTTAAGTGTTATTTTTTTATCTTTTTACACAAATCAAAAAAATTAATTATTGTTGTTACCTTTCAAACAATAATTCTTCTTTTATTTATAATACTCTTAATTATTTATTATTTTATTTTATTTTTTCTCTCTGTAATAATTATTTAGGAATAATTTTGACAAAAGTGAAATTAATATTATTTTAAACTTTGCAAATGATAATTAAAAAAAATATTTTTTAAATGATACTTATAAAGAAACGGAAGGAGTATAATTTATTTTACTTAATTGAATTTTTTTGTGCAATAAAACTAATATTTATTTTTTATTTTATTCTTTTTTGTTCAAATTTTTCACTTTTATTTTTTTAAATAAAAAAAAAATCTTCATATCATTCATTGCTACTAATAATTTTTGTTAGTATTGTAGTCATGTATTATCTTAAAGCACTATCACCTCTTCGATTCCAAATCAAGAAGTTTGATTGAGGAATTGTTTTGAACAAGATGGTTGCAATTATTGAAGCTACTAGTAAGGTATTTAGAATTTTTAATAGTATAAATTATACTATGCTAAAAAATGATATGCTAAACTTTTATGTAATGCCATGTTTGTGTTAAGTGAAAATAAGTATGGAATGAGTGATACACCAATTGATTACGGATCCATCCATCTATATATATATATATATATATATATATATATATATATATATATATATATATATATATATATATATATATATATATATATATATGCTTCTTCATTTATTTTAAAAGGTTAGAAAGCTAGTCATTTTTTATTTCTAGACGTTTTCAATAATCTCCCATTTGAAGATTAATTTTAATTTGTCTTCACATCTCAATCAATGGATCAACCTTTTATGGTCTTTTATTCTAGCAAATACACTAACGTTGAACATAATTTCAGTTTGTCAATGGTCACCGTCTTTATTAGCATGTCTGATGGGTTCTTATTTCATGCAATCTTCCTCAGTATTAGCATCTCATCTTCAAGCAATGACATGATGAAGTGGCAACGCATATTAATGTGTTTTTCCTAGATTGAAATGTTGAATTATTATCTAGATGTATTACACTCTAACTGTCACTATGTAAAGCACTATTCTCTTGGATGAATTCCAACTTTCTTAACAATCTTTTAAGCTATATCAACTCCCTATTGGATTTTGTTACTTTTATATACACATATTTTGTAGTGGATAAAGCAAAAATCTTTTGCATTTACGACATCTAACTCACGGCTAGTGTACCAACAGTAAAAATGCAACTGATGATACTTTTTCGATGATCAACTTCACCTCCAAAGTTTGGATCTACATATCCTTGTACTTTTGACTCTCATTTTTCTAAGTATAGACATATCTTTATAGTTCCTCTTAGATACCTTAAAATTCACTTGACTATTTCTCAATGAGATTTTCCTAGATTTTCCGTAAACCGGCTTACAACTCCCATTACATGACCAATATCTTGCCTAATATAGACCATTATGTACATTAAACTTCATATGGCTAAAGCGTATAGAATCTTAGACATGAATTCTCTTTTTCCCCCATCTGAGAGGAGTGGTCATTTGAGAGGCGAAAATGATTGGTCAACTGTGTGCTAACTAGTCTGGCCTTTCCCATGTTAAATATTTGCCAATCACAGTTGATGTACTCTGCCTGAGATAACTCCAAAATTTATCTTTGCTTATCTCTCATGATTTGCATTACAATAATCTTCTTTGTTGGACCTAAATCCTTCATACCAAATTCTTTTAACAATTGCACTTTCAAGTTTCTGATATCACTTATATATGGACTTCCAACTAACATATTATTGACATAAAGTAGCAAAATGATGTAACTCGGCTGATATCTCTTAAAGAAACAACATTGATCAACACTGCACTTCTATAAACATTCCTTGTCATTAAAGCTTTCAAACTTCATATACCACTTTCTTGGAGCTTATTTCAAACCATACACGCTCTTCTTTAATCTTCACACCATATTATGTTTCCCTTCCTCTGAGAAACCTTCAGTTTGGTGCATGTAGATCTCCTCATGTAAGTCTCTATGAAGAAATTCAGTTTTCACGTCTAATAGCTCAAGGTAGATAGCTCTTTTACTGACCATAATACTTAGGACAAACCTAATAGTTTTGAGTTTCAGAACTAGCAAAAAAAAAATTTGTGTAGTCAATTCCTTCTTTTCACTGAAATCTTTTGACAAATAGTCAAGCCATGTATCTCTTGGAGCCATCATGGCCCTCCTTCAACTAAAACACCAATTTGTTGTAAAGTTCCTTCTTTCCAATAGATAACTCAACTAGTTCCCATGTCTAGTTGGAGATCAAATACTCCATATCGTCTTTCATAGCAAGCTCCCACTTGCTGGAATATGCGGTCTTACATGCTTCTTCATAGTCTTCAGGCTCCCATTCAACAATCAATAACATGTAGTCCATATATCTCCTATTAGGAACATGAGGTCGAGAAGACCTTCTCAATACGAGAGTTGGAGTATGAGTCTCTGAAGTATCAGGTTGTTTCTCACTATCTTGTTTAGTTGATTCCTCTAATTAATTATTCTTAAGTATACGACTTTCTATGACATTGTCCACTTCTGCATAAACTAGCCCACTCGGTTATGAGTTTCTGGTTCATGTATTATGCTTGTCCTTGTACATCTCTCTTTCATTGAATATCACATCTCTATTATGGATCATCTTTCTGTTATCGTCATCCCATTGGCGGTAGCGAAACTCATCCTCGCCATAATTGATGAAAGTGCATTTCCCGTATTTTGGATCAAGCTTATTCTTGCCTTGATCACTTATGTGGACATATGCTACACAAATGAAAACTCTAAGATATGAGAGTTCTACCACTTTTCCTCTCCATACATGTTCTAATATTCTATGCTCTAATGGTTTTGATGGACCTTGGTTAACTAAGTAAGCTGATGTGTTAATTGCCTCTGCCAAGAACTGTTTTGGTAAGCTTGACTGCACGTGCAAGCTTGTGGCTCTTTCACCCAATATTTTGTTCATATGCTTACATACACCATTGTGTTTAGGCGTACTTGGTACGGACCACTCCATTATGATTTTGTGCTCATAACATAGCTTCTTAAAGCTGGTGTCTTCATATTCACTAACATAGTCAGTTATGAGCTTTTGATATTCAGTCTTGTCTCATTTTCTACCATTGTCATACCCTAAATTTTATCCTAAGCTTTTCACTCGCATCAGCATAGCATAATTAGTCTATTTTGTCGTGCATTTCATCAGTTAAAAGCATTCATCAGGATTTGGATGAAAAGTTGGGAGTTCTGGCATTTTATTTGGTATTGATAACATTTATTCAATCTTTTTGTTGATTAAGAAGTCAAAAGACTTGATTTCTCAATCTCAGTTCATCGTTCATTCAGTTGCATCTGAATCTTTGTAGGTTCTTAATTGTGTTTGAGAATCAAAAGCAAATGGTCAAAGAGATTCATTTGCATATGATTGTCTGTTCATGATTATTCAATCAGTAAACCAATGCATTCACAAGATATTTGCATTTTATACTCATCATAGCATGCATATCGCTCTGTATAGTGCTTAAAATGTCAGCCATAATAATTTTTCGAATCTACAGACAGACCAGTCACATCGTTTCTCAAATATATGTCGAATTAGCAAGCAAAAAATCTCAAAATTGTACTTGCAGACGTCAGTTTTATTAATCTACGGTTCACGTAGTTTAACTTGGAGTGCTCGTTTTAATTTTTTGACTACTTTTTCGATCGCATTTCAGTCAGTTTGAGCTTGTTCAAACGAGTATTTTTATTTCAAAATATGATCGAAACCTGTATATTTCCGAGGTTTATTTTGCTTTGATCATTTTAATGCGCGTTCAGTTTATTTATTCAAACATTTTTATGCCCGAATTTTATTTAGTTTTTTCCGATTATTTTTATTCTTTTGCCAAAATAATCGAGAAAGTATTTAAAATTAACCGTGTTTTCGATTCAATTTTATTTGTGTTGTTTATTTTTTATCTAATTAGTAAAAACAAAAAAAAATTATTGAAATTTTGAATTAATTTTTTTTAGTAGAAGACCAATCACAATTGTCTTTTTGTCTTTTTTTTTTAAAATTAATGAAACCTGGACCATTAAAAAATGAGACGTGACACCGCCTTTAGATATTTTTCTTTCTTCTTTTTACCATCCACTTGACTTCTTCTATCTAACTTAGAAATAAGAAGAAAAAGAGCATCATAGAGAAAAACCAAGCTTTCATTTTTGGTCATCCTCCCCTTTCTCACCTCACTACATCTTCTTAAAACATTTCCATTTTCAAGCTTCCATCCATTACATACACACTTCCATGTGAATCCAAACCTCACCTCCTACAACATATCATCACCTTCATGAACCACCTATCTCTCCATTTTCTTTCACCAAAATACACCTCACCATCGCACCAAACAACTCAACCTTTCACAACATACTCCCTTGATCTCCCTTGATCGCCATCCTTCCACCTTTACCTCATACTGTAGGCAACACTCACCAACCTACCGCTGACAATCGCCCTTCCTCGTGTGACACTTTATTTTTCCATAACTTCACCAATAACATCACAAACCTCTCACAAAACTCCCTTCTTAAAGCTCTGTTATGTCGTCGCTGATACCACCCTTAACAAAACCTTCAAACAGAAACAACATCACTCTTTTAATACACATACATAACATAAAACAATAACAACACAAGATCATCTTCAAACCTCCTCCACCTTGATCAAACTTCCTTTATCTCGTTTTCGCCCACGCCAAATAACACCATACTCACACCTTGCACCATTTCCATCCAACATACACTGCATATCCAGATTCACACTATTTTTCTCTATTCACTATCAACATTTTCATCACCTTTAGTGAGAATAAGAACGTGTAGGGAGGGAGTGTTTTCATTTTTAAAAATAAAGATGGGGTTTTGTTGTTGTTGTTATGCAACACGAAAGAGAAGAAGAGATTTTTGGTGTTTTGTTTTCTTTTTTTTCTCCTCCCTCCGCCAAGTGTCAGAAAAGGAGTGGACGCTTTCAAAATATAAAACCCTCTCCCTCTTTTTCTCATGTGCCATCCGTCCGCCGCCTCTCTCTTTTTCTTTTTAATTTTCTTTTTTTTTGTTTTATATTTATTATTATTATTATTATTATTATTATTAGTTTTACTAATAATTATTATTGTCACTAACATTTATAATAATAATTATCATTATTGTTATTGATTATTATTATTAATATTATAATTGTTATTATTATTATTATTATTATTATTATTATTATTATTATTATTTTGTTGATTATTATTGCTAATTGTCATTATTTGAATATCATTGTTAATTATTGTTAATTATTATTTTTGTTAATTATTATTATTATTATTATTTTATTTATTATTGTTAATTATTATTTTTATTAATTATTATTATTATTATTATTTTATTTATTATTGATATTAATTATTTATTGATTAAATTGATATTTTAAATTGTTAAATAGAAAATTCGATTTATTTGTCCCATCATTTTTTCACAGATGTGCTGTAACTTCAAAGTTAAAAATTCAATTAACTTCAGAAATTTGCTTCAACACATAAAGTTTTATTTATCGGTCTCAGATAGGATGATCCCTACATTGATTGCTTTACGATTTCTTAACATAACGCTAAATTTTTCTAGTTTAATTTTTGTTATTTTTTGTCACTTAAATCATTGATTTTTCACATATGCCTTGGAATTTCGAAGTTAAAAATTCAATTTAACTTCAGAAATTGCTTAAGCGCATAGAATTTTGTTGACCGACCTCAGATATGGTGATTTCTACATGAATTGTTTTACGATTGCTTAACATAGCGCTAAATTATGTAGTTCAAATTTCTTGATTTTTATTTCGAGTCCCTTGGCTTTCTCTTGGGCCTTCTTACAACAAGATTTTTTTTATTTACAATTGTCTTTTGAGTTTGTATTATTGTTATACTGTATCCCCTTTCAACAAACTGTATCCTCCATTTCCTTGATGTGTAATAAATTTACCGATTTCATTTATTTTTATTGTCTTAGTTGATCGATAAACTCAAGTTTAAAATCAACACTTTCAGAAAAGAACAAAAAAAATAATTTATCCAACGTCGAGCGATTTTCCTAAATCAGAATAATTTTCATATCCACTTCTCCATCATTTTCAAAACCTTCAAATTATTTCATCCTATTTCAATTCAAATGCAAATAATAAAAATTTCGACCAAACATCAAATGTATTTTCCCTAATCAAATCCAAATTACTTAATCATACTTAAAACATTATTTTAAAAAGGGTGAAAAGGGGGATGGTTCAGAGCCTTCGGTTCCTCTCCTCAATTACTTTTATATGAGTAGTCTTACTTGACCATTATAACAATTGTCATCTGTTAAAAAACCCTGAACCCCCGCTACATCCAAACTCTTTTCATAATCAAACCTTAAGTCAAACCCCATTTTTCGTAATAAACTTGGACGAATAAGGAGGTCTTCTAAAGTCGTCTATTCCCTTCCTCGAGTACTTGGATACAAGTAGCCTTACACGGCCATTCGAGTATTTGTCGTCCGTCCAAAATACATTAACCTTATTTAAATCCTTTTGCAATTAAGGATGAAGAGGAAGATGGTCTAGAGCCTACTATTCCTTTTCTTGAGTACTTGGATGTGAGTAGTCTTACTCGACCATTCGAGTAATTGTCATTTAACAAAACACTCAACAAATCAAACTTGTTTTCCGCCCTTGTGCGACATTAAAAACATTTTCAGAAACGAGTATGCTTTATCCATATCCGACGTTAAACAAACAAAGACTCCAGCCTCCAAGAGCGAGCTGCAAGTAAAGATTTAATCATTCGACATATCTAAAAGATGACTCCTTAAAAACAATCAATTCAGTAGTTCTTTCTAAGTAGAACTATGTAGCATTGAGTTCTCCATAACACCTGGAGATACGTAGGAGCAGGATTGAGAAATCTTGTCAGACACCCCTTTAATAAAAAACATTTTTCTTTCTTTATTTTTCTCCCTCAATAAGTAGAAGATAATAATTAACATTAGCTAACATTCTATTGCAAATCTAAGTAAGTAGTTCTCGTTGAGTACAACAGATGTGAGGGGTGCTAATACCTTCCCTTTGCATAACCGACTCCCGAACATGATTTGGTTCCGACGGCCATTTCTTTTTTTTTTTAGGGTTTTATCGATATTTTCCCTTTCCCTTTTTGGGAATAAATAAAATTCGGTGGCGACTCTATTTTGTTTATATTTCGAGTGTTCCTTACGCTTGGGTATTTTTCGCACCGCAACAACCATGTCTTTCCACATATTGAAAGCCTCAAATACTTCAAACTTATATTTTAGAAAGTATACTCATACCTTTATGGAGTGACCATTGATAAAATTTACGAAGTATTTCTCCCCACCAATAGATGAGACGGTAATTGGACCCCAAACATCAAAGTGAACAAGGTAGAGTCTTTCCTTTTTTTGGGTCCTACACTTGTCTAAAATTCGTCTAGCTTCTTCTTTTCTGGTAGACAGTCTTCACACATGTCAATTTCTATTGACCAAAGATCGGGTAGTTTTTATTTTAAGTGCATGACCTCCATCCATTTCTCATTCATATGGAATAATCTCCGGTTCCATATATTGAAACTTCCATTTACGCAACTACAACCAAATAACATGCTCATGTCTTGTAAAAAGTGCCACTCTTTTTACTATGAGAAATTGTCATTGTACCATTTGAGATCTTCCAATTATCACTATGGAATAAGGTTGTGTAGCCTTCTAAGGAAATAAAGGCAAAGTTCTTCACATCTTGAGAAATTGATGTTGGGTGACAAAGGCCATCAAAACCAGGTTTTCATTTAAACCTTCTGAAGAAATGCTTATGAGGTAGGTGTCTTTGATAGAACCTACTTCCATTGATGAAACACTTCTGGACACATACTGGATTATGGATATGCAAGAAGACCTCAATCAATTCTCCAGATATGATGTATGACATCTTGTGCCCAGACCCAATGGAACCCATCTTTAGAAAAAAGCTAAATGAGTAAGGAGAAGTGGTAAGAAACAAAGTCAGACTGGTTGCACAAGGCTATAGTCAACAAGAAGGAATTGACTATAGTGAAACCTTTGCACATGTGGCTTGGTTAGAGTCTATTTGTCTCTTAATCTCCTTTGATATAAATCACAACATAATTCTTTATCAGTTGGATGTTAAGAGTGTATTTTTGAATGATTACATTATTGATGTTTATGTATATCAACCTCATGACTTTGAAAATCATAAAAATCCATATTTTGTTTACAAACTCAAGAAATCTTTGTATGGTCTGAAACAAGCTCCTAGAGCATGGTATAAAAGACTAAGCAATTTTTTTCTAAAAAATGATTTTACAAGAGGAAAGGTAGATACAACTTTGTTTTTTAAAACATTTGAAAATGATATCTTAGTTGTGAAAATTTATGTTAATGATATTCTTTTTGGTTCTGCTAATGCTACTCTTTGCAAAGAATTCTCAAAGTCTATGCGGGCAGAATTTGAGATGAGTCTGATGGGAGAATTAAAGTTCTTTGGGAGAATTAAAGTTCTTTCTGAGAATTCAGATCAACCAAAATGCAGAAGGAGCATATATCCATCAAACCAAATATACAAGGGAACTTCTGAAGAAGTTTTATTTGTCAGAGTGTAAACCTGGAAAGACTCCAATGCATCCAACATGCATTATGGAGAAATATGAAAGAAAACATGTAAAATAAAAGTTATATAGAGGTATGATTTGATCTCTCTTATGCTTGACTACTTCTAGACCTGATAGTTTATTCAGCGTATGTCTTTGGACAAGATTCTAATCATATTCTAGAGAATACCACTTAATAGATGTTAATAGGATCTTTAGATATCTGAAAGATACTACTAATCTTGGTTTGTTTTATAGAAAATCCAAATATTACAACCCAGTAGGTAATTATGATGGTGACTATGCTGGATATAGACTAGAAAGGAAGGGAGCCAATGGAAGTTGTCAAATTCTAGGTGACAATCTCATTTCTTAGTCCATTAAGAGGAAAGAAACAATATTATTATCAACAACAGAGGTTGAATACATTGCGGCATATGGTTGCAACACTTAGATTTTATGGAGGAAAAGTCAGCTAGAAGATTATCATCTATATGAGAATAATATTCTTATTCTTTGTGATAGTACTTATGTAATTCAGTTATCAAAGAATCCTATTTTTCACTCGAGAGTTAAACATATTGAAACGAAACATCATTTTATAAGAGATTATGTTCAGAAGGGTGTGATCAACTTTAAATTTATAGATACAGACAATCAATTGGCTGACATCTTTACAAAATCCCTTGTTAAAGATATATTTGTTTTTATTCTGAGAAATATGAAAATGAAACTTTGTCCAGAATAAAGCAAAACCTTTTAAATATTTGTAGACTCTGAATGGTAAAATATGAATCTGAGATATATTGGCTCTGAACCAGTTTGCCCTCTGAAGTTAGGAGGCACTATGGGTTAGAAGGTCCAAAGTTAGAACCCTTCTTGAACTTTCTATCTTCTAGACTCTGAGTTCTTAATATTAAATGGTGGTAAATCAAGATTTTTTTTGCATGGATCTAAAATAAGACAAATTTATTACATTAAAGTCATCTGAGCGTTTGATGTGGCCCACTGGGATAATATTTATCGGTTCAAGAGAAAATATATCCGCTTACCTCCACTTATCTGATTGTGTGTGTTTTTAAAATTTGTATTTCCTTTTTTAAATAGTTTTACCACTTGTATTTTCAAGTGTCTTTTTTTTGTTGGTATTTTTCAATGTTGTGTAATTATAGCTTATGACAAATGTGTCATGTTGTGTGTCTTGGTTTAAATGTTATTACTGCAGCATGCATTGGTATCTATTGAGTCTATTCCATTTAAGATTCTGCCTACTCCCTCCTAAAAAAATTTAACTCCTTTTTTCCCTCTCTATTTAAACTCCTCCTTAACTCTTTTATTTTCATCTCATTTAGCACTTGCTATTTTGTTTTTATCTTTTTGATTGACGACAAAGAGGGGGAAATTAATATGATTTTGATATATCTTGTGACCCTAATAAAATCCAAAAAATGCTAAAATCAAGTTGAACAACAATATTATTTTTCTAAGTCTTAACTCAGGGGAAGCTTACAAACCCCGCTCTGAAGAAACTAAGAAAAATATGATAATTACTCAGGGGGAGCTTACAAACCTCACTCTAACGAAACTGTGAAATTTGTTAAAAATAAAACTCAGGGGAGCTTACAAACCTATCTCTAAAATTTTATAAATGTTATTATTCAAGTAAAAATTGTTCATCAAAATACATGGATTTGTCATCACAAAAAAATGGGAGATTGTTGGAACAAGTTTGGTTCTACAACTATCCTTGAGTTTTGATGATAACAAAGTGTAGAGAACAATTTTGTACTCTAACTATTTTGATGAGTGTGGGGAAAATAGAAAATAGATTCTAACTCTGAATACGTCTAGACTTTGAACCAAAGGATAAAAATGTATTTACAAACAGGTCAACTTTGATGTGTCAAGTAAACTTTGATATGTTAACATTTCTGAACAGAAACCATCCAGATAGACTCTGAAACAAATTATGACTATCAGCTTCTGAAAGTCTCAGAACCCTGATCTCCAAGACTTTAAAGTCTCGCTAAGTTCTTAAGATAGACTATGAACTCTACTCAGGCTTCATCGACTTGAATAAGAAGCCTTTGACTAGAAGGATAAAATCAAAGGTCAACGACTGATTGATGTGATAGAAGTACAAAAGAAAATCTATTTTCTATGTAAAGTAATATATTTTGTACCAAAAGAAGTTTCTCACGTCTCATCATCCTCTCAAACTCTTTGTTGCAAGTGTCACTCTATTGTTGCATATGAAATGACCTTCATACAACGATTATATTGAGGATATTCCAACTTCACCATCCAACAAATCTATTTCTTCCTATATAAAGAGGTCTTTGAATATTGGAAAAAGTAGAAGAACTGAATATATAACGCATACACTCAAAGAACATATGTGAAAGAGAAAAATAAAAGAAGTGTTCCTCACACTCTACACTTAGAACATTTTCTTTGAATTATCTTTGTTAAGTGTAACATTCGATTTAAACGTGTTAATCTTCTCTATTTGAAGTATCTTGTAACACAAAACTTGTTATCTTATCATTTGTTTAATTTCCTTGAGAGACCAAGTGTAGTCAGAATTCTCAAGAAGTCATTGACAAATGGTCTTTTAGTGTTTTTCTTAAGAGACTAAGGTATAGTTAGAATTTCTTAAGAAGTCTTAGACTGCGTGTCTTTGAATTTGTTGTAATCAATTTGATTATTGGATTAAATCCTTATTGAGAAGGAAAAATCATTCAGACGGGTGGGTTGGATGTAGCTTCGTTAATAGCGAACTAGAAAAAAAATTATGTTCTTATTTTTATCATTATATTTGTTGTTTGATATAGTAACTCATCCAAAAATCTAATTCAATTACTTGAAACATTTCTTTTAGGATATATAAACTTTAAGGAAAATTAGTACATATTTACATGTGAGTATCATTTTAATAGACCTTAGTAGTAGAGGTGAGAATATAATTTTCTCAATTTAAAAACTTCTCTCATATGTCATATAATTGTGAAAAAGAGAAATAAAAATAATTTGTCACTAAACATTCCTTATATATGTTTTGTGTATAAATTAGTCTTATCCAGACATATATTAGCAATAAATTATGAAATATTATAGTCAAAGGATTGAACATTGTATCCAATAGGTTATCCTCTTTATTTATAGATTTTGTGAGCAAATGATCGGTGGTGGTGGACGATACCAACTTAGTTGGAATCACATCATTTATAATACTCTCTCCGTTCCTTTTTAAGTGTCATTTTTTAACTTTTTACACATACCAATAAAACTAATAATTGTCGTTACTTTTTAAACAATCATTATCTTTTTTCCTATTTTACCCTTAACTTTTTATTAATTTATTTGACTTTTCTCTCTCTTTGTAATAATTAACTAGGGGTATTTTTGACAAAAGAACAATCAATACTATTTTGAACTTTGGAATGACACTTAAAAAAGAAACAATTTTTTTTCTAAAAAATGACATTTATAAAGGAACGGACGGAGTAGTGTTTTTGCATTCTGATTTTCTTTTAAATTATCCATTGACCCACGTAAGTAAAAGTTAGAGCAATATCATTATTTAAAAGAGATTAATTGAAGTATACTGTCAGTGTAAAAGGGTTTTACACCATCACTTAATTATAGACGTTGGATATTAAAAGAAGTTTGACTTTTATTTTAAAAATCTATAAAGTAATACAAACGGGTGATGGTGATGAACCGATGGTGTAAAACTTTTTACACTGACAGTGTATAGTAATTAATCTCTATTTAAAAACAAAATTTTAGCGCAATATATTACTATTAATGACTGTAGTGTGTTCCTTATCAAAAGTCAAATACTTAAATCTATTGAAAAAAACCATTTCTTTTAGAATTAATTTAGTGTAATTATATATCTAGACTAATTTAACCAATTTTTTTACAAAAATAACCCATTTTTTCAAGAAAGTTCCAAAAATATTCTTGGTTTCAAAAAAATTCTCAAACTACCCCACTTTTAGGAGGAGGCGTCAATTCAATTGGCGACTCCTCTTAAAAATTGAATGGAGGCGCCAATTGGATTGGCTAGGGCATGTGCCCTAGCTAATACAATTGACGCCCATGTGTATTACCTGAGAGGAGGCGCCAATTGGATTGACACCTCAGTGTAAAATGCATTTTTTTTGCTAAATGGTCTACGTGATACATAACTTTGAAATAGGACCAATTGATATTAATAAAATTATCCGTTTACACAAAAAAGCCTAATGGTGATGATCGGGATCACCTAACCGACCTCCGGTCCCACATCCCCTAACTACCCTAACCCGTGTTGATGATTCACCACTGGTGTTTGAGCATTTGAGGGGCCAGGAGCGTCACTACCAACTACAGGAGATGGTCTGTTTAGGTAGTCAGACAATTCAACATAGCCTTCAGTATGCATCGAGGGTGTACCGCCGTAGTTGAGTTCATGACCCATGCCAGAGTAGTTGGGTTGTGGTTGACTCATTGGTGGGCGACCGGGATGGTTGAAGGGAGACATGGGTGTGAATGATGCGTCGAGGAAAGGTTAGAAAGGTTTTTAGGGTGTTTGGTATATATAGGGTTGTTGGAGGTTTTGGTTTTGTGAGGTTTGGGCTTCTTGGCTATGGTAGGAGGAGGGGCGGTTGGTGTTGAATGATCGTTGGGTGTTATGCCTAAGGTGTAAAACCCTAAATTCCACACATAATTTATCGCATAAATTAAATATAAAATAAAACCACGTAGGGTGTCACACATTCATAACACACATGACCTGCTCCGTAACACGGGTTTCAACAATAAATTTCAATACACACATTTGTAATAAGGATGTTTACACGACATCCTACTTATCTTAATCATACCTGGGATATTTACATGACATCCTTCTCATCTGATCGGTATTATATATTCACAAAATAAGACATTCATAACTTGTCACTGCATACTCACTTCCATTTTAAAGTATCATCGCAGCAGAATTATCATCACAATTATGGAAGATAAAGCAAGTAATAACATCTAGTCTCAACTTCAATTGCAATAACAAAATAAGAGAGTTCTAATCAATCAACTCAACATCTTAAGAATTCTCAACAACAAAATTAGTCTTATGACTTCAACATGATCAATATAAGGAATAAAGTAAGCGTTTAACCCAACCCGATGTTACATGATCAAAGCAAGGTACCACTAGCAAAAGCGGCAAAATAAAGAAGTAATCCAAGAGCTACTTGGATGGTAACTCAAATTAAAATCATAATCCTTCAAAAGTTCAAGCCATCTCCCCTGTCTCATATTCGAATCTTCTCATCAAATAAATATTTCAAACACTTGTGGTCATTGAACACTTCGAATTTGGAGCCAAATAGGTAGTGCCTCCAAATATTCCACATGAATACCATTGTTGTCAACTCAAGATCATGCGTAGGTTAATTCCTTTCATGAAATCTCAACTGTCTCTAAGTATAAGCCACAATTTGACCATTTTGCATCAACACACCTCATAGACCCATCTTCTAAGCATCACAATATACAATAAAGGACTCACTTGGATTCGTCGAAATCAAAATTGAACCAGCCATCAACTTCTTCTTGAGTTCTTGGAAACTCTTTTCACAATGCACATCCCAACCTAGGCTCAACCCTTTCGAGTCAACTGAGTTAACGACAATGCTATATTTCAAAAACCTTTAATGGCTTCCTGTAGTAACTAGTCAATCCAAGAATAACTTCTAATCTCAGTGGCATACTTCAGAGTCTCCCATTGTAACACGACATATATCTTTAATAGATTCACAACTATACCACTACTAGAATCACATGATCAAGGAAACTCACTTTCTTTAACCATAACTCACATTTGGAAAAACTTTGCGTGCAGATGGTTCTCTTCCAATTCCTACAATACAATTATCAGATCACTCATAGCCTCATACTACCGTCCCTCTTCTTCACTAACGACGCCGACACACCCCATAGAGAAACACTTGGTTAAACAAACTTCTTCTGAAGCAAATCTTCTAGTTGCTTCTTCAATTCCCCAACTCTAAAGTAGACACCCTATAAGGAGTCATCGACACCGAACTAGTACCAAGTACTAAGTCTATAGAAAAATCCACTTTGCACTCTAGAGGCGAATCACTGATGTCTTCAGGAAACACTTCAAGAAATTCACACACTCCAGGAAGATCACGAACAATTCCCTGTCCTCTAGCTTCCAACAAAGCTAACATCACAAACACTTGTTCTATATCCTTCACGGATTCTATCACTTGCTTAGCTAATACAAACGTCAACTCTTCACCTCTATCAAATTCAAATTCACGCTCTAGAGGTAAGTTGCAGATATCTTTAGGAAAACATCAAGAATCACACACCACTGGCATAACACTAGTCGTCACACTTCTCTCTACTCTCCGAGAAACAACACTAATAATACCTGGTCGTTTTCCTTAAAGACTTCCCAACTTGACTGGCAGACAAGAATCTTGAATCCACAACATCTTCAATGTTAGGAACAATATAACTTTAACATCGCCCGAGCTCTCGCAATCAGCGGCAAACTGCACCAACTTATCAAAACAATTGGTAAACACTTGGTTTAACTCCAACCAATTCATTCCAAGAATAACGTTAATTTGTTCCAACAAAATACAAACCATACACATCCTCAGGGAACACGTCAGGATCCTCAACACACCATCGGCTCATCTCTAGCCAAAACATCGCCTTCCCCCTCACAAGGAAGCAACCAATGAGAACACTTGACCGTATTCCCTCAAGGATCACACATTTTTCTAACCAACACCATCCTCGAATTCGACCTCTCTTCGGGTTCAGGAAAAGCACAACATTCTCAAAACAAGTTAACTAGCCAACACTACAGTCTTGCATGTAACAAATGATGTTCAAGCTCTATACCGTTGGAACATCTATGAGAAGTAGACACTTATCCCCCACTTGTTTCATTCCCAACCTACAAATGGAAAACAAAACAAGCATCAATAATGTTCTCACACACATGTCACATAATATGGAACAAACATAATTAAACAACCTGGCCGGACGGACCGACATGCTCTGATACCACTAATGTAACACCCTAAACCCCACACATAATTTATCTCATAAATTAAATATAAAATAAAACCACGTAGGGTGTCACACATTCATAACACACATGACATGCTCCGTAACACGGGTTTCAACAGTAAATTTCAATACACACATTTGTAATAAGGATGTTTACACGACATCCTACTTATCTGAATCATACCTGGGATGTTTACACGACATCCTTCTCACCTGATCGGTATTATATATTCACAAAATAAGACATTCATAATTTGTCACTGCATGCTCACTTCCATTTTAAAGTATCATCGCAGCAGAATTATCATCACAATTATGGAAGATAAAGCAACTAATAACATCTAGTCTCAACTTCAATTGCAATAACAAAATAAGAGAGTTCTAATCAATCAACTCAACATTTTAAGAATTCTCAACAACAAAATTAGTCTTATGACTTCAACATGATCAACATAAGGAATAAAGTAAGCGTTTAACCCAACCCGATGTTACATGATCAGAGCAAGGTACTACTAGCAAAAGCGATAAAATAAAGAAGTAATCCAAGAGCTACCTTCCACTTACTTCAGCAATACTACTCTTGAGTATCTGCATGATGCCCATGTAAAGGTAACATTTAAACAGAAGGGGTGAGAATTCATTTCAATAATAATGATATAGAATGAAGAATAGAGTACAACATCTACACAACCATGCACAATAATATATCACATTCTTACATCCAAATCATAATCAACATTGTAGTGGGGTATTCGTTACCATTAGAGATATTGACTAAATCCAAGGTAAACCATACAAGTCGAGTCGCCACCGCACTTCTATTTATCCAAAGGAATGGTTAGAAAGCGAACAAAAACCTAAAAGTTTTATCGAATCAAAAACTAGTAAAAATGTCAAAGATCGGGGTAAGGGGGTTGGTTATGCAATGGGAAGGTTTTAAGCACCCAAAACATCCTAGGTACTCCTAGGGAGCCCTTTTCACATTTGTTGTAAGGTTGGTATTTTGTGAAAATTTGTTTGTGCAAACATGATTGAAGAGATGAGAAGAGAATATATAAATTATTTACATTTTGGGTGTTTGGATGGATAAACCCA